>NC_056523.1:90706902-90730225 GCF_019175285.1 Sceloporus undulatus
ACCTATTCATTGTTTCATTCAAATCGATTGATCACATACTCTATTGGAAATTTACCGTAAATGGAGATAAATATTTCAGTATAGCTAGCATGGTGTAGTAGTTTATGGTTTAGGAGACCAGGGTTTGAATCCCCAATTCAGTCATGGAAACCCATTGAGTGACCTTGGGCAAGTCACACTTTCTCATCCTCAGAGGAAGGTAATAGCAAAAATCCTCTGAACAAATCTTGTCAAGAAAACCCCATGCTAGGTTCATCTTTTGTTGTTTGCCTTCAAGTCATTTTGCCCCTAAGGTAAACCTAGCATGGGATTTTCTTGGCAAGTTTCTTCAGAGGGAGTTTGCCATTGGTATCCTCTAAGGATGAGAGAGTGTGACTTGCATAAGCTCACCCATTGGGATTCCATGGCTGAACCAGGATTCAAATTCTGGCCTCCCAGTGTCCTAGTCCAAGGCTCAAACCACTACACCACATTGGCCCTAGGTTCATCTTAGAGTTGCCATAAGTAAGAAACAACTTGAACACACACAATACACACAAATATTTCAGCATTGGTTTCTTGCTACAGGCAGAGTCTCCCTTACCCAAAATGCTTGGGACCAGAAGTGTTTTGGATTATGGAATACATGTATTTGCATATACATACATAATGAGATATCGCGGGACCCAAGTCTAAATACAAATTTCATTGATGTTTCACATCCACCTTATACACTTAGTCTGAAGGCAATTTATATACAATATTTGAAATATTTTTGTGTAAAAAACAAAGTTGGGTAGGCTGAACCATCCAAAAACAAAGGTGTCACTATCCCAGCCAGAGAGAGCCAGCACAGGGTAGTGGTTTGAGTGCTGGACTGTGACCCTGGAGACCAGGGTCTGGATCCTGGCTTGGCCATGGAAAGCCACTGGGTGACCTTGGGCAAGCCACATTCTCTCAGCCTCAGGGGAAGGAAAAAGGCAAAACCCCTCTGAAGAATCTTGCCAAGAAATTCCCACGATCGATTTATCTTAGGGTCACCATAAGGTGGAAATGACTTGAAGGCACACAACAATAACAAAAGAAATTTTTGGATTTTAGAATATTTTGGATTTCAGAGTTCTGGATAAGAGAGACTCAGTTTGTGGACTGCAATGTCCTCTGTGACTTGGGTGCTTCTAGTCTGGAGAATCCCCAAAACAGGAGAAAGGGGAAGAGAAACTACCATGGCCCCATGCCTTGAAGCAAAAGCTTACCCCCGCCTCTGCAAACAGTGAGGAAGGGAAAGAGAAGAGATGAGGAAGCAAAGGGAAAAGTCCATGTGCTACAGCTAGGCTAGTGCTTTGAGTGTTGGACTGTGACTCTGGAGACCAGGCTTCGATTCCCAGCTCAGCCATGAAACCCACTGGGTGACCTTGGGCATTAAGTCACACTCTCTCAGCCTCCTCGGGGGGAGGCAAGGGCGAACCCCTCTCTGAACATTTCCTGCCAAAGAAAACCCTATGCTAGGGTCACCTGAGGGTCGCCATGAACAAGTAAATAAATGACTTGAAGGCAAGAAACAAAATTAAGAACGAAAGAGGCAGTGTCCCTGGTCTGCAAAAGAGTCCTGCTCTGGGTGAGTCAACGTCCTCCTTTTCCAGGATATGTCCTACATTACTCTTGAATGCCCTCTGGACCCCACAACAGACTCCTACTCCCAGAATTCCATAGCCCTGAGCCAGGGCAGTTAAAGCGGTGCCAAACCGGGTTATGCCTGCAGTGCGAAAGCAACCTCATGGCTAGCATTATAAACCCTGCCAGGAGTGGAAGACCCCCGCTGTTTCCCCAGCCCTTGGAAGAAAACTGGCTGAGAAGTTACCTGATGGATGCAAGAGGTCCTGGGATAGAAAAGGAACGAGGAACGAGGGAAACAAGGTGCTCTTTTCTCGACAGGACTGGGAAACTCCAACTCCCCCTCTTAAATAGCTTCACATTGAAATATTTTTCCTGCTCTTCCTCTTCTCTGCGGTGGAAGCCAAACTTGCCCTCAGCTCTGAAGGCGCTTCCTTCTCCTCCAAAGGAGTGAGTGAAAAGGCAGTGGCAGCTACAGGGTTGCAAATGCAATGCCTTCTATCTTCGGGCTCCTAGTGGAGGAGCAGCAGGCCGCCTAGTGGCCAAAGTGGAAGGGGAAAAGAAGAAAAAGAAGGGGGGGGCAGGAAAAGAGGCCCAATTGAACTGCTGCAGTCCACACTAACAGAGTCAACTCTGGTGCTAGCCAGCATATGTCAACAGATATGAGAAACAAAATGGCAAAACGATTGGAAGTGATCAATATACACCCCCATCCACTAAAAGGGAGATACAAGAGACTGCGGGAACTATAGCACCATGGCACTGATCTCTCAGGCAAGCAAAATCATGCTCAAATTCTGTAACACTGGCTCCACCCATACATGGAGGCACAAGGGACCACATTGCAAACATACAGTGGATAATGGAGCACACCAGGGAATTCTAAAAGAAAATCAGCATGTGCTTTATAGACTATAGCAAAGCCTGTGACTGCATAGATCATGAAAGGCTATGGAATGCTCTTAAAGACAGGGGAGTGCCAACACATCTGATAGTCCTGATGAGGGATCTGTACTCAGGACAAGAGTATACTGTCAGAATAGAACACTGAGAAACAGAATGGTTCCCAGTTGGCAAAGGGGTCAGAAAAGGCAGTATCCTTTCACCCTATCTGTTCAACTTGTATGCAGAACGTATTATAAGAAAAGCAGGCTTGGACACAGAAGAAGGAGGAGTGAAAATAGGAGGAAGGAATATCAACAATTGAAAATGTGCAGATGAAACCATAGTACTAGCAAAAAACCTTGTAGACCTGGAACACCTACTAAGGAAGATCAAAGAAGAAAGTGCAAAGTCAGGCTTAATGGTGAATGAAAAGAAAACCAAAATAATGACCACTGACGACCTTCACAAGTTCAACCTAGACAATGAAGAAATATGTTGGGAGAAAGGCGGGATATAAGAAAATAATAATAATAATAATAATAATAATAATAATAAAAAGAATTTCCATACCTGGAAGCAAACACTGATAGAGATGGAGAGTGAAGTCAGGAAATCAGAAGAAGATTAAGAATGGGGAGGGTGGCTATACAAAAACAAGAAAGGATCCTAAAATGCAAAGGGATACAACTGAGCACAAAAGTTAGAATCATATAAGCCACTGTATTCCCTATTACCATGTATGGATGTGAGAGATGGATACTTAAGAAAGAAGATAGGAAGAAAATCCTTCATTTGAGTTGTGGCACTGAAGAAGAAGGGGAGGATATCTTTTGCAGGCCGGCTGCAAATTAATTTAAATATTATTTTATTTACTTATAGCCTGCATTTCTCCCAATATAGGAACTCAAAGCAGGGCACAGCAAATTTTATACATTTATATATTTTTAAAATGATACAAAAACATTTAAATGTATAAGTATAAAATTTTAAAAAACAATTACCATTTAAGAACAGTACAGAAACATGAAAATGTATAAATACAATTTTTAAAAAAACAATTACAGTTTAAAAGCAGTACAGCAACATTAAAATGTACAAAGATAAACATTTAAAAAAACAATTACAATTTGAAAACAGTACAGAAACATTTAAATGAATAAATATATATTTTTAAAAAAACATTGCAATTTTAAAACAGTATAGAAACATTAAAATGCATAAGTATGTTTTTTAATTACAATTTAAAAACATTACAGGAACATTAAAATGTGTAAATATAAAAATTTTAAAAGACCAATTACAATGTAAAAAGTTAAAGCTTATCAATTAAAATGTAACATCTTAAAAACTCAGTACAAACCTTAAAAATAAAAGTCACATAGCATTTAAATCCTGTGTTCAGTTCTTTATTTCCAGTACATGGGTTGCTTTATACCAGAGGGAAATTGAATAGATACTCAGGTGGCGGTGGTGGTGGCGGTGGTGACCCTATCATGGGGTTTACTTGGCCAGATTTGTTCAGAGGACATTTGCCATTGCCATCTTCTGACGGTGAGAGAGGGTGATTTGCCCAAGGTCACCAGTGGATTTAATGGTTGAGCTGGGAATCAAAACCTGGGCTCCAGAGTCATAGTCCAACATTCAAACCACTACATTATGTTGGCTCTCATGACTCAGACCAACACAATTATATATATAATTGTCACACTCTCAGCCTCAGAGGATGGTAATGGCAAATTGCGACAAAAACCTTACAATAGGCTCGCCTTAAGGTCTCTGTAAGTCACAAATGACTTGAAGGCACACAGTGAGAAGACACATCAATCCCGTCAAAGAGTCTGGTGGCACCTTAGAGACAACAACACCTTTGTTGTGCCGTGAACTTTCTAACAAAGAGCTTCCTGGACTTCACCACAGTCTTTTCCCTACCCGCCAGCATCTGTCACAACTTCCTGTTGCATGGTGCATGAGGATGTTCATGGTTTTCCTACATGAACTTTTGTATTTGTATAGGTTGAGGTGGGACAGAGGCTACACTGCCACACACCCATCAAAGCTTTTTTAGGACCATACCTATCTCTCTCTGACCCCAAAGATGCTGTCACCACCAAAGTGCTGCAGAATTCCCAGTAATTAAATCTACTGAAAAACAAGGTGCAGAAGGAGTGCGCACCTTGTTTTATATGATAATTGCACCCCTCCCCTCCCAACACGCTGTTTCTCTGCAGGTCAGCAACAGAGTAACAGAAACTTGTGAAAAGGGGTGTGCACAATTTTAAGCAGTCACTGCAACAAGAAGGAGCCAAAGCTAGGCCCTTTCACACTACACAGGTTTAGCACTACAGCACTTCAACTGTTGTGGAATTGCTGGGAATTCCACCCGATGGAATTCTGAGCCCATTCATGCTACAGAATTATAGCAGTATGATCCCACTTTAACTGCCATGGTTGATTTACTACTACTATTACTACTACTACTACTACTATTAAATACTATCCTATGGGATTGTGAGACTTGCAGTGCATAGAGGAGGCATTTGGAATCCTCAGGCAGGGAGTTCTTCTGGTGCCTCTGACCACACTACAAGGCCCAGGATTCTATAAAATGCAGCCATGGTAGAATGATAGACTGCCTCCACACTGCAGAAATAATCCAGTTTGACACCTCCTTAACTGCCATAGCTCCATGCTATGGAATTCTGGGGTTTGTAGTTTGTTCAGGTGCCAGAGTTCTGTAACAGAAAAAGCTAAAGAACTCACAAAACTACAAATCCCAGAATTTCACAGCCCTGGGCCATGGCAGTTAAAGTGGTGTCAATCCGAATTATTTCCGCACTGTGTTTTGGACCATAGTGCTTTAATTGTGTAATGTGAATGGGCCCCTGGAGTTTACATTTTGATGAGGCACTTGAGCCCCTTGGCTGACAAGTCTACATATCCCTCCCTGCAAATCCCAAGATTTCCTAGGTGGTTGCCATGGCACACTATAACTGTGCAAAAGGGCCCCTAGACAAATGGCCTAGAAGGGCTGGTTGTGGCTCCCACCTCCCATTTGTGATATAGGTTATTGCTTTGAACAGAAGGATCCTGTCATTTGAGCACACAGGGCTTAATTTGAGATTCAGCTCTGGGAGCTATTTGTAATGCCTGCAGCCCATGAAAGAATAATAAAGATGGGAATTGTGGTTTGATCTTTGTTAGCTTTTTCTGATGTTCCCTCTTCGTTGTTGAAATTATGAAAAAGCACATGCAGAATGGAGCAGTGAGGGGAAGTCTGTAACTTTCCAGGAAGGTATAATCTCAGAGGAAGAAGGGAGGCTCTCTACAGCATTTATTTCTGGGAGAGGCTTTTTGCTAACATCCCCCCCCCCCCCCCACATACACACACAAGCCATTTAGGGCTTTACAGGTAATAACCAACACTTTGTATTGGGCCCAGAGTTCCCTCTGATGCCCATTTAATCTAATAGGATATATGTGTGAGTAAACTGTTCACATTCTCCTTCTGGATGACTTTGCCTGCTGTTGTCCTGCCTCTATCAGTGTGCATCTAACTTGTCCCACTTGCATTCTTCTCCCTTCCTTACTGTACCATATACTTTTGCATTGAGCCCCTCTTGTCCTTTGCACTCTGCCCCTGTATCTTCTGTCTCCTTTTCCCTTTTCTCATCTTCTGACACCACATCTCCATCCCTTGCATCATACCTACCTCTCATGCTTCTTTTTACAACCTACCACTTCACACCTCTCATCCTTCTTTCCCTCCTCTTCATTCCCCTTGGCCACACTCTTTCCTCATCAGCCCCCTAGTAATGCAGCCCTCACCTGCTGCTTGTGCTTCATAGAAACATAGAACCGTAGAGTTGGAAGAGACCCCAAGGGCCATCCAGTCCAACACCTGCCATGCAGGAAATCACAAAGTACCCCCAACAGATGGCTATCCAGACTCTGTTTAAAAACCTCCAAAAGAAGGATATTGTTGTTTGCATTGCATGCTTTCTCTTCCCTCCTGCTCTCATCCCTCCTCCTCACCTCACCCTCTTGCAGTGCACCCCTCATACTCTCTTCTCTCATACATGAAAGGCAGGGGCAAACTTATAAGGCATCTGTGGAGATGTTCAAACAGAGGTTGGATGGCTGTCTCTTGGGAGTACTTTCATTGTGTATTCCTGCATGGCAGGAAGTTGGACTGGATGGCCCTTGCAGTCTCTTCCAGCTCTATGATTCTATGGACCTATTTCATCCATGTGTTGATTGATTGATTAAATAAATAAATCTCACACTTCACATCTAGTTTGGCTCCTCATTACTTGTAGCAACACTCCCTCTGTGGTGTGTATTTATCAGATACACTTGCAAGTTGCTCTCATGCTTCTGAAACTAGGTTATGTAAGCTGTAGAATGGGGCCACTGAAAACTGAAGCAACTTGTAGTTTTTAAAAATTAGAAACAATCAAGAATAGGCTGCTTTCTATGAACCTTTCAGCTTCATCCATCAATAGAATATTCCTGGAGAAGCTGACTGTTCAGTAGCAGAACAGTCCACAAAGAAGTTGGGTTTCCCACATTTGGAGCATTCAAATGCCAAATCCACCCTCACTATGTAGAGATTCAACAGCATCCACTCTACAAGTTCATTCATGACTTAGGACTGGAGAATGGCTTTGGTGTGGCTTCCGGACTGTTAGGACGCATGCATCTAGGGTTGCCATAAGTCAGGACCTCCAAACCGAGACAAATGTAGGACAAATTTTTCTAATGTAGGACACATTTTTAAAAAATGGAGGACATGCGAAAAAATTGATTTTTTAAAATGTTAATATAAATGCATGTTTCTGAGGCATGATCAAAATGGAGGACATTTGGGCATTATTTCTAGACAGATGGCAGAAATGGACTTCCCTTTCTGGCAAAACACCCCCGACTTCCATTCCAAAACACACACAACAGCACATTTGGGCATTTCACATGGCTTTACTGAACATGGCCTCTTGCATCAGAGGCTTATTCCATAACCAAACCCCTTGGGTTTAACACTTAGCATGGTTTAACATGGCTATGCATATTGAACATGTCAAGGTGGTTTCACCGTTCTTGCACCAAGTGTACTTCTCAGAAGTGTGTGTCAAGGGACTTTGGTTTTTCTTCACTGCACATGAGTTTGTAAAAATCACAGCAATTTACAATGGCCTTGCCTCAGAACCAAAACCACACAGAAAAGGCACTTTGGAAAGTCACACTCTCTCGGCTTCTGAAACAGTGCATGCATGCCTCTCAAGCTGACCCAGTCATATCATCTTCATCATCATCACCACCACCACACTATCACTGTCAAAGTAAGGGAGACTTGTTAGCATTAAAAGCACCCCCAAAAACCTCACCTTGAGGCCTCTCTGGCCACTCACTCACCACCTCCTTCCCCTCCTCCTTTTCCTCTCCCTCCTCCCCCTCCTCCTCCTTCTCCATTCACCTGGGGGCTGGGGCGGACGGGGCGGAGGAGGAGGGTGGCAAGCGGTTGCATGCAAGGTAGGGAGGGTGGCGCGCGGCTGCGCGCAGGAGGCGAACCACCTCCAGCTTCGCCTTCTCCACGCGGCCGCGCGGCCTGGAGAAGAGGGGGCGGAGGAAGAGGAGGTGAGTGGCGCGGCTGCGCGGGGAGGCAAAGGCGGACGGAGCCAGCGCCTCTTGTGCCCTCCCCGCCTCCCCGCACGGCCGCGCTAACTTCCCTCGCCTCCTCCGCCCCTCTTCTCCTCCTCCCCGCGCGCCTGCGCGCAAGAGGCGCTGGCTCCGTCTGTCTTCGCCTCCTCCATGCAAGCAGGTGCGAAGCCTGGGGGCGAGGGGGCGGAGGAGGAGGGTGGTGCGGGCGCGTGGGGAGGCGCTTCCTCCGCCCCAGGCAGGCCTCGCTGCCCTCCTCTTTCTCCCCGAGGAGGAGGAGGGCAGCGAGGCCCTGCAGGCCGCAGCAACTCGGCTGCAACCAGGGGGGTCCCGGTTTTTGGGCTACACCCGTGCTGGGAGGGGCCTGGGGCCCCCAAAATCGGGAAATTCCCGGGTGCAGCCGGGTTATGGCAACCCTACATGCATCATTTAAACAGTGACCCGAAGCAGCTTTATTTTGGCCTGTCTGTTTGGGCTCACAGCCAGCCTTCTCTATCAGGGAGCTCTGGTGCCAGAATAAATGGCAATTCCCAGGATTCCCCAGCACTGAGCCAAGGCAGTTAATGTGGTCTCAAACTGGGTTATTTCTGCAGTGTGTTTTGGGACCAAAAGAGAGCCACTTTGTACCCAAAGGGGAGCTCCAATAAGTTCATTTAGAACTCTCCTTCTGCCTTTATAGTGGAGGGTCTGAGCACTAGGACTCTGGAGACCAGGGTTCAAATCCCCACTCGGCCATGAAACCCACTGGGCGACCTTGGGCATTAAGTCACACTCTCTCAGCCTCCTCAGGGGGAGGCAAGGGCGAACCCCTCCTGAACATATCCTGCCAAAGAAAACCCCAGGATAGGTTCGCCTCAGGCAGGGTCACCATAACAACAGTGGTTCTCATCCTTTAGCCCTCCAGATCTTTTAGACTTCAACTCCCAGAATTCTCTACCACTAGACGTGACGGCTGAGGCTTCTGGGACTTGGAGTCCAAAATAAAGGCTGAGGACCACTGCCATAACAGAACGACGACCATAGAGCCACGCCCGGAAGTGACGACAGAGGCTACGGTATCGTAGCTTCCGGGTGACGAGCCGGAAATGACGTAGCCTAGGCGCGGTGACAGAGAGTCGGAAGGCCGGGCTGGTTCCGTCTTTTCCAAGATGGCTTCGCTGCTGCAGTCCGAACGCGTCTTGTACCTCGTCCGCGGCGAGAAGGAGATCCGGATGCCCCTCTCGCAGCTCTACTTCTGCCGCTACTGCAGCGAGCTCCGCTCCCTCGAGTGCGTCTCTCATGAGGTAAAGCGGGGAGCGAGCAGTGGCCGGAGGGCGAGGCGGGGCTGCATCACCCTCCGCAGCGCCTATTGGCCCCCCCAGCTGCCACTCACTCTTCTTTGGCACCCCATTGGCTGGCGGAGATGGGATAGAGGGCTGGTTCGACTGGTCCCCGGGTGGGTGGCCATGGAGACCGGAGCCACCATTGGGGCAGGTGTCTGTCTGTCAGTGTGGCTCCTCCTCTCATTGGACAAGGCAAAAGACTTTGGGGAGGAGGCCAGGTTTAGTGGGAAGGGGAGAGTAATATAACAGCAGGCGTCATCTTTTTCCCGGACACGTCCTCCATTTCAGCCTTCTGCTCAGGAGGAATTCCAAATCGTCCTCCATTTTGAGCAGGACTAAAAAGCCTGAATGCATATCCATGTTAAGTGTTTCTAGTTTTTTGGGGCCATATCCTCCATTTTTATTGAATGTCCTCCATGTTTGCAGCCCCTTGCTCTCCTGGAAGAGAGCCACCCCTTTCCAGTACCAGTCCTCCATTTCACCCTTCTGCCCTACATTTCAGTCCTCAGTCCAGGAGGAATTCCAAAATGTCCTCCCTTTTTGGAGCATGACTAAGAAGCATGGATTTATATGAAGTGTTTTGTCATGTCCCACATATTTCTTGAAGGCCTCCATTTTGCTTTGCCTTGCCCTCCTTTTAGGGTTATGCGTTTGCCGTTGCCCTTCTCCGAGGCAGAGAAAGTGTGACGTGCCTCACCCAGTGGGATTCCGTGGAGATTCAGGTCGCGGTCCCCCAGGGTGCTTCTACACTGTAGAAATAAAGCAGTTCAACACCACTTTAAGTGCTGTATCACCTTCCTATGGAATCCTGGGGTTTGTAGTTATACAAGGTATTTAGCCTGCTCTGTCAAAGAGTGACGGTGCCTCACAAAACTACAGATCCTAGGATTCTGGAGGATGGAGCCATGGCAGTTATTACAGTGGTGCCAAACTGCATTATTTATACAGTGTAGATGCACCATCAGTGTCTTCAGCCAACCCTCACATGCTGGCTCTCAGCTGTGCCAGTAGTTACATGTACTGTAGTTACCACAGTAGTTACCATTTGCCTGTCAACCACCATTGATGTGGAGGACGATGACTCTGATCCTGTTGCCTCTAATATTATTTTTATTAAGGAAAGAGAGAAAACATTACATAAAACTACATCTACTAGATATACATACGAACAACAATAACAACTAACAGCATCACTACAAAAGCAAACATGTAGCAAAAATGGGGGGGAAATAGACACTGCAGAGAAAAAGAGGGTGGGATGAAAGCAGTGGTTACCAAATAGAGTGGAAACAACTTCAGTATTGCTGATTATTCAGAGGTTATGATGATACTGAAGACGAAATAACATGTAAAAAGGTCAGAATGTAAACAAAACCTTGTTCATCTTGGGAGGCCAAACAAAGCTGCAGGGCAGATATCTTAATTATACTGAAATAGCTGTGTTATTCTCTGAGAACATCTCTTTCTCAATTTCTTTTCCAAATCATTTGAAATCATTTATTGTCATCATTGTACTGTATTGTGTTAGCTCTGTAAATTGAGTGGTATTAGTGTTGCCATAGTATGGATGGATTCAGGGAGGGAGATTGGGAAGAAGTGGTTTGCCTGGGGCTGCTTGGTTGGTTCATGACAGACGTGAAATCTGAGTTGCGGATTTGCTGATTCATAAATCGGTCTCTTAGCCATTAAGACAAGGTTGCAACAATGTACATCTTGTGATGAAATTTTTTCCATGAGCAAAATGTGGAGATCAATGTCCTCTCCCCAATATAGCCTCCTGGGCACCCCAGAAATTGCTTCAGAGGACTTAAAGCCCATTCCAAGCCGTTCTGGGGGTGGGGGAAGATAGTACCATTGGCTTGTGCAGCACCATCTCTCAGAAACAAAATTCCTTTTTGTTAAATACAGCATTATGATGACTGATAGTAAAACATGAAGTCTTTTTTTAAATTCTTCTTTAGGTGGATTCTCATTATTGTCCCAGCTGCCTGGAAAATATGCCATCAGCTGAAGCCAAGCTGAAGAAGAATAGGTGAGGATGCATGCTGCTTATGCAAATGCCCGCCTTTCTTTCTTTCTTTCTTTCTTTCTTTCTTTCTTTCTTTCTGCTTTGCTTTTGGACAAAATCTACTTTGTAGGGTCTTCTAGAATCGTTTCATATTCTTACTAAAGTGTTGGGAGCCAAACAGATATGTGGACAAATGTACACTTGGCTCCTATGCGTCAGTAACTATCTGAAATAATTTTGCAATTTCTTATAACATGTATTTTATTTCCAGTGTGATCTTACTTGGATGAAAGTGACATGCTGTTGTAAGTCTGACTTTGTATTCTGTTATATGCTGTATTGTCTGTTGCAGACTTCTGACTGCACTGGACAGAGCTGTAATACTTCACATGTCAGTGCGAGGCTGCTCATGTATTACATCCATGATACATTTGCTGCAAGCCAATTACAGTTACACCCATGATGCATGCGGTTGAGCTAATTACAGTATAAGAAGTACACTGTAGAACAGCACTGGGGGAAGTGGAGCTCACTAGTCACATGCAATTCCTTGGTGTCATTTTTGGCACATGAATTCATGTGTTCTCCATGCCTTCCACTCAAATTTTTGGAAGTAAAAAAAATATTCTGCCCCCCTCTCCCCACCATGGTCAGCAGCATCCCTTAGAGCATTATGCCTGTTTGAATGAATCTTTCGTTGCTTTGGGTCTTTTTTGCCCCCTCCTTGCCTTTTTAAGACTGAGACAGGTCTTTTCCCTCACAAAGAGCAAGTCAACATCAGTCATTTCCTATATGAGGAAGGAGCCATCTGATTCTGGAACAAGCTGACAGATGCAGGAAAGGGCCAGTAGTGCTTCCCATACTAGAATCATTGGAAGAGATCATAAGGGCTGTCCAGTCCAATCACCTTCCTTGCAGGAATACACAATCAAAGCACCCTTGACAAATGGTCATCCAGACTCCACCACTCTGCAAGGGAGTGTGGTCCACTTGAACAGATCTTACTGTCAGGAAAAGAAGTTCTTAATGTTGAGCTGGAATTGCTTTTTCTGTAGTTTCTATCCATTGCTCCATGTCCTATTCTCTGAAGGAGCAGAAAACAAGCTTGCGTCATCCTCAGTATGACACCCCTTCAGATGTTTAAACAGGGCTGTCATATCATCCCTTAACCTTCTTTTCCCCAGGTTAAACATACCCAGCTCCCTAAGTCTCTTCAACCAATCTCTGGCAATCCCTCTTAATTTATAAGAACATATTTTAGAATTATAGTTGGCCCTTCTTATACAAGGATTCAAACATACACAGTTTGAAAATGTTTTAAAAAAGGATAAATTTCAAATATCTAGCCTTGATTTTCCATTTTTGCTATGCTGTACTTAATGATGTATTTCATGTTATAATGAAAACAGATTCCAAGCCATTTGTTTCTCTTGAATTGTTGGTGGAGACCCTGGATAAGAGGGGGGCATACATGTATCATGTAGCTATGAGTTTAAAGCTACATCTGTTGATGTGCCCCTTCCCCCCATAAATTGTATGGCCATTTCCATGTTGTTAGAGAGCAAATGGATCAGCAGAATCACATCTGGCTATTTTCCTTTAGCTGGACACACGATGACAGGCATTTGCAGTCTCTGGGAGGTCCCAGAAGATAACATCTTTGCAGTTTGTCCATGTACAGCAAAAATAGTTGGATGTCTCCCTGCTGATCCCCTAGTTCTCTAAAAACATGGAAATGGCCATGTGGGAGAGGCTTTGCTCCTTACAAGGTGGGTTGGGGGAAGTGATTGCCCTTTGTTTGGAACAGAATTCTAACTACGCAACAGTAAAAAAAAATTTGTATAGGAATGTCTTACGCCATTGTGATACATCAACAGGATCCCAGTCAATATGTGTAAAGTGCTCCAAAATACTCTCCTTATCCCTGTGTTCCATGTTTGTTCAGATTTGAGGTTCATTTACAAAAGGATTCCTGCCTTTTCCAGAAGGAAAGCACCACCGCCCATATCTTTTTTGACATAGATGTTTTCTTTCTTAGTGAATTCTTTGGGTAGAACTGGTTCTGTAACCAGTTAATGGTCATTTCTGAGTTAAAAAATAATAAAAAAATAACATCAAGACATTGAAGCTCCAAGTTAAAACATTGAAGTGTGCCCTAATGCAACACTTTACACTGGTCTCTTCTCATTCAGATGTGCTAACTGTTTTGACTGCCCTTGCTGTATGCACACACTTTCTACTCGAGCAACAAGCATCCCTGCTCCACTCCCTGACGATCCAGCCAAGACCACAATGAAGAAAGCTTACTATCTGGCCTGTGGATTTTGCCGCTGGACTTCCAGAGATGTTGGCATGGCAGATAAATCAGTCGGTAAGTATTGCCATTTTTAAGAGAGTTGTCTGAAAACCCTGTGTGCTGTGCCAAAGTCTTCATTGAAAATTAGAATGATACTGTAATTTGATCATACTAATTAAATGCTAAAAAAAATCTATATAGGAAGGACTCGTGAAAATGCATTGAAGTTAATTTACATTTGGTGATTGTGGTTGTTCTTTGCCATCAAAAGAATTGAGAATATGTGCCAAAGGGCCTATCTCATTTTGAATCCTATTACACCCCCCACAAGATCTTTCAGTGATAAAGGACTAAGCCCACTTACCCTGCTGAAAGGAGTCTTTTGTTAGAATGAAAGAAAAGGTTTGTTGCATGAGACCAAGACTGAACTAGTGCAGGAATTTGTTCATGCAGTAGTCAGCCAGAAGCTACAAACAGGATATGGACCCAGTAGCACCCTCTCACTTGTGTTTCATAGCAACTGATAGAGATTTAGTGCAGCTTGTTGTATTGCTTCCTTTTAGTCAGTGCAATTAATTACTTAGTGGTTGTGCTGTTCTCTGCTGCTGGGAGAGAGCTGTGCATGAAAAACCCTAAAAAGGGTCAGTTTTGGTGAAAAGGCAAAGAAGTCATTCTGGTCCCTCTTATTTTCTTCAGTAGTGAGTGGGATCATTTTGTTAACTCAGCAGAAGCCTCACATTTTCCATACTTGGGATTCACATACAGTTCATGAAGGACATGCAGATTCTTTTTCTCTGAGAAATATATACTTTTCAGATATATGTGAGAAAGCATTGTAACATTTGTAACATTTTCTACCCTGTAATAGTTTCCTCCTTGCATCAAGGTGTATAATCCTATTTTTGCTCCCTGATTCTTACAGATCTCTCCTTCAGTCCAGCTGGTGAAACACTAGTCAATAACTCTGAATATGTTTTATCCTGTTTGGCCAGCATATTAAGTATGAGCATTTCCCTTTAAGTTGTTCTTGTTATTTTGTATTGCAGCCAGTGGAGGATGGCAGGAGCCAGAGAATCCTCATACTCAAAAGGTAACTAACAGAAAAAGTTTTCCCTTTTAATAGAAAACTTATTAAGCGATTATGTTGTTGAAACTTTTTTTTAAAAAATTGCTCACTAAGAAAATATTGTGAAGCCCTCAGCTCTGCTTCTATTAAATAAAAATTAGTGGTTGATCACATGGTGTGGGTATAAGGTTACACAGTATTAAATGTTATTTAAAGAAAAAACTGATTAATAAGAAAATAAACAAGCTTGGAAGAGGAATGCAACAATACTTCTTTTAAAGGTAATTGTAGGACGGATCATATCTTGAGTGAAGAGTGCAAAGGAAGACTTCCCTTTTGCCCCATAAAACAAGTGCCCATGATAAAATAAAAGCCTTGCTTTGTTTTTAATATGATATTCTCTCCTATGCAGATTAACAAATTGGTGGAGTATTATCAACAGCTGGCTCAGAAAGAGAAGATGGAAAGGGATCGTAAAAAACTTGTTCGACGCCGACCTTACATGCCACTGGCTTTTTCAGTGAGTTGGGGAAATGGTGCATAATTTCAGAGCTCTCACAGAGAAAAGGTCACATGGATGACGAGCCCCGACACTTTTAATGGCGCGCACACGGGAGCACACCACCATAATAAACAATGGGACTTGAGGTCCCACTTTTTTTCCTTTTGTGGCGGGGGGTGGTCTGGAACGGATCCCCCACATATACGAAAGGCACACTGTACTTACGTGTCTGGAGCTCTGAATTAATTTGACTTTTGTTTTGAGTAAATTGCCATATATACTCAACTGTAAGTTTATCTCATGTATAAATTGAAGTATTGGGGCCAAAATTATGGATTGTGATATGACCCATGGATGAATTGAGGGTAAAACCTAGGGACATGTAACAAAGGATCTAAAGGACGAAGCAAGAGAAAACAGTGCCCAAGAACTTAACACAATTCCAGCAAGCATAACTGTTTGTGGTCACACTAAAGGCTGGATGGATAAGAGCATAGAGGGAGGTCAGTGCTTCCAGGACAGATAAGACTCTTCCCTTTCACCAGGGGAGAGTTCCTGTTTTTAAATAAGAGTTAAATTACAATACTTACATTGACCTGTGGATAAGTCTACTAAGGTTTTTTGGGTCAATTTTTTTACTTACATTTCTAGACTTATACATGAGTATATACAGTTGTTGAAATCTGGGCTTAGAATCCGAGCTGTACAGAAACTAGATTTTTCAGTTAGGTTGACAGAGTTGCTAAGTATTTTCTATCTTAGCTCACAGTCAGCATAAATATTGCAGGGTGTTGAGAACCTCTTTCATTTTAATTTTCAGCGTTGCAGCTTGTCAGTGTCAAATAAAAGGCTGAATTTTGCTTAGCTTAATAATTTTGCATATGCTTGCTGCCTCTTAGATAACTATATAACCTGCTTGCTCTGTGCATTTGCTTATGTCTTTATTGCTGCATTTTTCTTGTCTCCGTTGCTATCTGCTGCTAATTTGGGGGCTCTCCACAGCAACACACTATACATGTAGTGGTAAGTTCCTTCAGTTTCTGCTAGTGCTAAAGCCTTTGAACCCACTTTTATTCTACAGGTATATTGATTTTTACAAGTGGCTGTAAGTTAACTTGAGGCCCGACAGGGTATTACTGGCTATGTCAGTCCCATTTCAGTCTGGTTTTAGGCCTGGTTTCAAAATGGAGATAGCCTTAATGACTCTGTGGAATGACTCTTAGTAGGAGAAGAAAGACCAGTGAGAGTCTATCCCTCTTGGTCCACTGGCTGTCTTAGTGGCTTTTCAGTACTATAAAACATATTATTTTTGTGGAGAGGCTGTGTGAATTGTAACTCCAGGACATTGATTTCCAGTGGTTCTGCTCCCATTTGATGGCTAGGTCTAGAAGGTAGTGTAGGAGAGCTATTTTTCTGTCCTCTGGAGATTCTGTTTTGGTATCCTTAAACACTCTGTTTGGTCCCCTATGCATTAAACTGCTAGTTTAAACTACACCAGTGAAGTGTAGTGGTTTGAGTGTTGGACTGTGATTCTGGAGAGCAGGGTGTGATTCCCAGCTTGGCCATGAAACCCACATACTGCCACCTGAAAAAACAACACATGATAAAAAAAAACACATGATTAAATAGTGTTATAAAAACCTGTCACTACTTAAGATGAAGCAACTCATCAGTACTTTTCTCACTCCATGACAGTCGACTTAAGATATATGCAAACCTGGTTTCAAACTATGGTTTATTTTATTTATTTCATTTTTAAACATTGTAATGTGTTTCTTTGTGTCCACAAAAACACATTCTTTACTAGAATGTTCATAATTATGTTCTGAACTACTTGATAAAATGGACTATAAATTTGAGCATAGATTAAACTATTTAGGGCAGGACTCTTCCCTCACCCCCCACCCCCATCCCCCGAAGTGGTTTAAAATAATATGCAGCATTCCTTTTCTGCATTTTAAAAATATTTATTTCACTTCACTGATAAAAATTAGTTTGAGCAGAGAGAAACTTTAGAAATTTTCTTGTTCTTGCTTGTTCTTTCATACTGTCAAAATGTCAGCAACCATGCAGATATGTTTCAACTAATTGTTCTCTTTTTGCTTATATGTTCTTTTCCCCTCATAGGATAAATATGGTCTTGGAACCAGGCTGCAGCGTCAGAGACCTGGAGCTCCTATCACTGCACTTACTGGACTTTCGTGAGTAATAAATTCCTCTTATGTGTATGGTTAGGTCTAAAATGATGGTGTCACATAGGACATGTTAAAAATTATCATTCATTTTAGGAAGAATCTAGTTCTTTAAAAAGAAAAAATAATTTGCTGAGGGAGCATTCAGTATATTGTACTGTGCTAGTATTCTTACACTTTGCCTGATCCTTTCAACCTGTTTTGCAAATAGCAGAGCCGAACAGGTTGCCTTGAGTTTTGTGCCTAACTGAAAATTCTTTATTATCTTTACCAAGGAATTAGTAGTCATGATGTGGGCTTTCCCCTTTTCCTGCATGCCTTTGGACTGAGTCTGAACAGTTAAGCTTTGTTTGTCCTTTCCATTTGCTAACTACGTCTTCTTAAGAAAACTTTCTTTCTTGACACAGTTTATTTTCAGGCTGCTTGTGTTCAGTGGGACTTAATTTGTTAAGTATGACCTGGGACAGACCGACCCAAAAGGGCAGCCTGCCGGCGGCCTATTTCCCTCCAGAGTAAAAAGAACCTGGAAAAACTGGGTTCTATTTCCATTGCCGGGTGGACGTGACGAGTGCACCAATGGCGCACTCTTGACGAAAGTGCAGCTATATGTATATGCTGCACGTCACTTATGTCAAAATGGCGGTTCCTGTGTACATGGAATGCTGCCATTAGTCTACAGTGGCTCCGTGCTAGGGTTAGGGATGGTGTGATTGTTGTGTGGGTCCTAACCCTAGAATCGGTGATGGCATGACATTTTGGGACCCATCTGTCCTATGCCTATGTGTGGATTGAAACACAGTTCTACCTAGCTTTATGGCTATCTTTTGTTTGTACGAAAAGCGATTTTTTGAGAACAAAATTAAAAATGAGATGGGGTGAGGGAGCAGGGGAGAACACATGGAATACTTTCCCCCTGCTGCTTCCCTACTCAAACTCTTTCACTATAGACATACTCCTTCCCTATTCTGGCTGCAGACACAAATATTAAGATCCATGTGTGATATGACAAAGATTGTATTTGGCCTTTATGCCCAAATAATTATGGGTAGGCTCATGCTGCACATTGTCAGCACAGGCAAAAATAGGAATTTTGGGGCTTGGGTAGATAACTTTTAAGATATCTCAAAATGGAAATACTGGATAATTAAAAATAGTTTCCTTTTGTTCATGGAAAATTATTTCATTCAGCTGTCCTGAATGGAAACAGGAAAGGCAATCCTTGCTGACACACACACATACATGCATGCACACATGTACATTGCACACTCCTCCATTTCTTTCTCCCTGTGCCCAAAATTTGTTTCAAGAGTTTCATGGGCCCCCCAGCACAGCATGGAAGAAGATAGTGTGGGAAACAGGAACAAGGGAACATTTGTAAGAATTGACTCCCTCCATTGGTTCTTTATGCAGACAGAAGGACAGCATTGGATATAAGCTACACATTCTTTTCTTTAAATCCTTTTCTTTCTTAACTCATCCTCCAATGCCAAGATGTTTGTTTTTAAGTGTATGATTTAAAGAGATGTTTTAAATCCACATGTGTGGAGGGGGCAAGTTAAATTATATTAAATGATTTTATACTAATGTGATGGTTTTTAATTGTTTTTAAATTTTCATTGTTAGGTTTTTAATTGAGTCTTTTTGTGAGCCACCTTGGGATAAAGGCAGGATACAAATGAAATAAATAAAATAGTCAAGCTAGTCAAAGAAAACGATGAGATGGTTGTGACCTTTTATTTATTTATTTAGGTATTTAGGTATTTATATCCCGCCCTTCAGCCCTAATGGCTCTCAGGGCGGCTTACAGTTATTATTTTTAATCAGACAGTTCCCTGCCCTCAGGCTTACAATCTAAAATTTATGTGCAGATCTGACTTACAGTATTCTCCCAAACAGAGCAACACTGTATGAAAAGTTTTTGGAAAGCATTTCAACTCATAATGGCTGCTTTACAAAGAAGATTTCTCAGCCAAGCAGTTCTTACATACTGATTGTTATGTAGTTTTGTGTTATTGTTTTGAGCTATTTCATAAGGAGATTCGGATGTAAATGGCTTGGCTTCCAGTTCTTCCACAGAAACTTACTTCAGCTATTTAATATTGTTGAAGCTTTATCATTCTTTGTTCTTCCAGCAAATTTGCTATCTACACTTAGCACACATTTTCTTTTCTGTCCCAGACTGAAAGAAGGAGAGGACCAGAAGGAGATAAAAATTGAACCTGCACAGGCTGTGGAGGAAGTGGAACCTCTACCTGAGGATTATTACACCAGACCCATTAATTTGACAGAAGGTAAATGCTGTGCTTTTCTGCTTCAACTGATGAATTCCAATAGTATTTACTATTTATCATTGTTCAAAACCCTTGACCAAGAACTTAACTTTTTTTGGAACTTTTTATGCTATGGACAGTGACAACTCTGCGGCAACGTCTCCTACAGCCAGATTTTCAGCCCATCTGTGCTTCTCAGCTTTACCCTCGTCATAAGCATCTGCTGATCAAACGCTCGCTAAGGTGCCGGGTATGTAGGTTATTGTGAAACATGATTTAAATTTATATCACATAGTTAATTTGACAGAGCTGAGAGGTTTACTGAGTTACAAAACTTGCCATCATCCAGTGAAACTGATTAACAGGTGATTCAGGACAAACAGATGAGATAGTACAAAGAGATAATGGCTTCTCAGTATTAATTATTATTTATTTGGAATATATTTATCCTACCCCTTTGGCCCAAAAATATCTCTCTGAATGAATTACAACTCATTAATTTGACATTTCCCTGCCCTCAGGCTTACAACCTAAAAAGCATGACGCAAGGAAAAGCTGACGGTAGTGAGGGAGGGAATCAAGTCCAGCAGATGTTGGCTGATCTTTCTCTCAGAGGCCACAGCTGTAGCAGTTGTAATGCAAAGAAGTCCTCACAAGCTGCAGGGGCAAAGGCCTGATAGAACTGTGCCTGACTACTCCCTCTCAGAATGGCTCTCAGGAACCAGAGCAGTGATATTTGGAATAAGGGAGGAAAACTTTTCATGAATCACTGGGGACAAGACCCAATAGAGTTGCTGGGGAGCACCCAGAGAGGACAGCTATTACTTTCATGCCTGCTTGACAGAGGCATCTGGATTATCACTGCGGGAAACAGGAGTTGGACTAAACTATAAAGCTTTGGCATGACCAGACAGGGTTCTTCTTAGGTAACATATAGTAGCCATGCTTTGTTTGAATTTTTCAGAGTAAATAATTTAATCAAGTGGTAGGACTTATAGCTTTCATAGTATCTGTCTGATTTTCTTTGGCTACTCTAACCTTATGTTTTGGTAAATGTATTTCTTCCCTAGAAATGTGAACACAATTTGAGTAAACCAGAGTTCAATCCTACATCTATCAAATTTAAAATCCAGCTTGTAGCTGTGTAAGTATTCTGGAAATGGATGACTGCAAGAATATTATATGACTTGGGCCTAGTTCTGATTGTGCCTGGGCTGTAATGCTTGTGACTTCAGGTTAAGAGTCACAAAAACAAATCCCCTGCACATAAAAAACTTATGTCAGAAAGAAAGGTTCTCACTTATGCTTCTCCCTGACATGGTATTATAACAGGGTTATAAGAGCAGTATAATAGGCAATGCAATGTGTTTGTTTGGGAAATGGCTGGATTTTTATTGTTTAATTGACCTCTCAAAAGATTACATGTACTTGCTTTTCTCATTTCATTAAAGCCTTAGCACTTCCACAGCTTAATCCTTACATTGTTAAGTTGAGAACACATTCAGATGGATTCAGTTGTGGCATATTAATAGATGTTTTGTGGCACTTTGTGTTTTCATCTTGTCTAATTGAAAATCAGATTGGAAGTTTTTAGTACCGTCTGCAGTAGAGTAGGCAACATAGTGATCTCCAGATACTTTGAGCTATAAATCTCACAAGCTTTTCTCTCTGGTGCTTGAGGCTGATGGGAGTTCTGGCCCAAAATCTGAAGGACACTAGGTTGCCAGCACCTTTATACAGTATAATTCTCTGTTTTAAAAAATAAAATAAAGTGTGCTGTGTTCTGAATCATTTACTCTTGTCAGTTTCTTTAAATGCTGCAGCTTCAGAAGCCCAGTCTGTGTTGAAAGGTGATCCAGATATCTATCTTAGTCAACCAATCAACCAGTCAGTAAAAAGTAATGTTTACGTCAGGGCTAGAGAGGAAGAGTTGATTCTTGAATTTGCTATTTACTTTTTTCAATTGTGTTTGTAGCAACTACATCCCAGAAGTGCGAATCATGTCCATTCCCAATCTACGCTACATGAAGGTTAGTTCCTGTCAGTTTTACTGGTTTTCTTTTGAAGTGGAACTTGAAAGCTTTAAAGGCTATATGAGAGTGGAGTTTAAATGTTTTCTCTTTTTGTTTGAAATGAAAATGTGATGTAGCCCTTTAGGTCTAACATTTTGCTTTTCCTAAATGGTTCAGTTGAGTCATCACACCAAATTTAAAATAAAGTTTCAAGTTTAACTGTATGAATTGACTCAAATGTTATTAATTGACTTAAAGATATCCTTGGATTGGATAACATTTTTTTATTTTTAT
Source organism: Sceloporus undulatus (assembly GCF_019175285.1). NCBI lineage: Eukaryota > Metazoa > Chordata > Lepidosauria > Squamata > Phrynosomatidae > Sceloporus > Sceloporus undulatus. The sequence continues at coordinate 90,728,995 of NC_056523.1, forward strand.
TAAAGTAAGTGTTTATCAGATTTCAAGATAAGATTTATCATCTTTTTACCATCTTGAGGAATTCCCCTCCCCTTAAGCACTTTCTCATTCACTGCACATTGGAAGGAGTGTTTTTTCTAAGATTAAACCTGGTCTCACACTTGTCAGCATTACCTAAAAACAGAAAATGCTGCCTCCTCCTCCAGAGGAAAATTGTTTCTTGCTATATGCAAATTAAATTGATTAAGGCAACTAAAATGAACAATTAGAATGAATTTAATCAAGCTGCTGCTCTAGTTAATATCATGAGTTGAGCTTGTTGATATACTGGTGGTGCAGTGGTTAAATGCCTGTACTGCAGCCAATCACAGCCACAAGGTTGTGAGTTTGATTCCAGAGCTCCAGAGTCCACTCAGCCTTGCATCCTTCCATAGGTTGCTAAAATGAGTACCCAGCTTTTGGGGGGCAATTAGTTTACACATTATAAACTGCTTAGTGAGTGCTTAAGCCACTGATAAGTGGTATAGAAATGTACTTGCTATTGCTGTCACTAGTGTTTTAATGTTTCTTGTCCACTTTAATATTCTGTAAGCAGAGCATTCACATTTCTACAGTGCAGGTCTTATGGTATGAGCACAAGTGTGATTAAACCATTGCTGCAACATTACAGACCCTAGTTTGTATACAAACTTCAGTTGTTTTGAATTTGGTGTTGCTAACTGCTAATCAAGACTTAAGTCCAATTGTTAGTATCGACTAAAGTACTGCTATCAAATCAATGGGAATTTGGGAACTTACACAAGTATATCAAGTGAGTGAGTCTAGTCTAGACTATTTGGGACTCATGACCTGATTTAAGCCAATGTTTTGCGATTTGAACATAATACCAGCCTAAATGTCAGCTTTATTAACAATGGTATGGTGCACATTAAGCCAATTCTAGGTTGGACCTATGTGTGTCATGCAGCTGTGCCTCTCAATGAAAGTCCAAGTGAACATGAGCAGTTCCTTTGGTTGTCTGTCACTGGAGAGTTAATTATGCTTAAAATTATGAATATTAAATAGGTGGATTTTGCATTCAGACTGGCGAAGGGCAAACGTTGTCCCCATCTTCAAAAAGGGGAAACAAGAGGATCCCAACAATTATCGTCCAGTTAGTCTGACATCAATACCAGGAAAGATTCTGGAGCAGATCATTAAACAGAGAGTCTGTGAACATCTAGAAGGCAATGCCATAATCACAAAAAGTCAA
>NC_056523.1:90730325-90750670 GCF_019175285.1 Sceloporus undulatus
CTAATCTCTTTCTTTGATAAAATTACCAGCTTGGTAGATGAAGGGAATGCTGTGGATATAGTATATCTTGATTTCAGTAAAGCCTTTGACAAAGTTCCCCATGACATTCTTGCAAACAAGCTCGTAAAATGTGGGCTAGACAAAGAAACTGTTAAATGGATCTGTAATTGGTTGACCGGCCGAACCCAAAGGGTGCTCAACAATGGCTCCTTTTCATCCTGGAGAGAAGTGACCAGTGGGGTCCCACAGGGCTCTGTCCTGGGCCCAGTGCTATTCAACATCTTTATCAATGACCTGGATGACAGAATTGGAAGCATACTTATCAAATTTGCAGATGACACCAAATTAGGGGGAATAGCTAATACCCCAGAGGACAGGATCAAGATTCAAAATGACCTGAATAGACTAGAAAGCTGGGCCAAAGCTAACAAAATGAAATTCAACACGGAGAAATGTAAAGTATTGTACTTAGGGCGGAAAAATAAAATGCACAGATATAGGATGGGTGACACCTGGCTGAAAGAAACTACGTGTGAAAGGGATCTAGGAGTCCAAGTAGACCACAAGTTGAACATGAGTGAACAGTGTGATGCGGCAGCTAAAAAGGCCAATGCTATTTTAGGCTGCATCAATAGAAGTATAGTGTCTAGATCAAGAGAAGTAATAGTGCCACTGTATTCTGCTTTGGTCAGGCCCCACCTAGAATATTGTGTCCAGTTCTGGGCACCACAATTCAGAAAGGACATTGAGAAACTGGAGCGTGTCCAAAGGAGGGCGACAAAAATGGTGAAGGGTCTGGAAACCATGCCCTATGAGGAACGACTTAGGGAGCTGGGGATGTTTAGCCTGGAGAAAAGAAGGTTAAGAGGTGATATGATCGCCCTGTTTAAATATTTGAAGGGATGTCATTTTGAAGAGGGAGCAAGCTTGTTTTCTGCTGCTCCAGAGAACAGGACCCGGAACAATGGATGCAAGCTACAGGAAAAGAGATTCCACCTGAACATTAGGAGGAACTTCCTGACAGTAAGGGCTGTTCGACAGTGGAATGCACTTCCTCGGAAGGTGATAGAGTCTCCTTCTTTGGAGGTCTTTAAACAGAGGCTGGATGGCCATCTGTCAGGGATGCTTTGATTTGGATTTCCTGCATGGCAGGGGGTTGGACTGGATGGCCCTAGTGGTCTCTTCCAACTCTACGATTCTATGATTCTATGAGAAACATTGTATCTTGTGTACCTGTCTCTTTCATAGGAAAGTCAAGTTCTTCTAACTCTGACCAATCCAGTGGAAAATCTTACCCATGTGACATTGAAAGAATGTGAGGAAGGTGATCCAGATGACATTAATAGCACTGCAAAGGTATTGAACCTTCTTCCTGGCATAGATTTTTGTGTGTACTTAGATACTTTTAAAATATGCAGAGACCCTGTGGTGAAGACTCAGGATTTTTTATAGTTGTTGCTGCAAAATCATAGGATCCTATGTGCCATGGATACCACATGGCTGTCATGACAAGAAAGGAGTTCATTGTTTGTAGTAATTTGTGCCTCTGCCACAAGGCAGATATGTTTTACCAGATATGGTGAAGCAGATGGTCAGATTGGAGCAGCCTCTGGCTGTTCCAGCCCTGGTTGCCCCCCCCCCCCCCCAATCAGCACAGGATCACGATGACCAGCTTCCAGCCTCTCTGGGAGCATGTGTCATATACCTGCCCTGCCCCTGAAGTGACAAGAAACCACTCTTTTTGTCCATGTGATTTGGCCCTTTGTTGGCATCATTACCAAATATTAACAGCTGTGACATGTGACATAGAAACTAGTTAATTTGTATCAGTATCATTGATACATTTTGGTTTAGCTTGGCAGGTTGAAACTGGAAACATCTAAGAAGGCTGAGAACAGATTGGGAAGGTGGATTTTCCTCTGTTACTCGCTTGCATAGTTACCATAGCGGTAGAGGAGGGAGTTGCATCATTCTTGCACACTTTGACTTTCTTTGTTTCTGCACTACAGTTGTCTCTTCCTTTTTGCAGGCTTGCCATCCACATTTTGGAACATCTGTGGAAAGCTCCCGTCCGGTTCCCCTCAATGGCAGCATTTGCACACACCGCACCAACATTCATGCACACTTGGCACTGACATTGAGCAGAACAGGACTTGGGGGCCTGTGTAATTTGCCATCGTATATAGCTCTTGGGAGTCCCACCTTCCATCGGCCTCACCCAGGGTTTGTGTATGCACACACCAGCCCAAGGGCCCCATGTGAGGAACTGGGCTACTGACCAGGGATACTATGGGTAAAATCAGTTGTTCTGGTGCTCAGTGCTACCATTGGCTGTGAGTGGAAGCTGGACCCCATTAGCAAATGGGCTGAAATACTTTTCTGCTGTATGCCATCTTGTGCATCATTTGCCAAGCATACCTCAGTTAACAAAGCTTCTGCTAAAGAAGCTGCTCAGCTAAAGAAGCTCTGCTAAAGACGACTTTATAAAATTTTGCAGGAGCCTGTGCCAGCCCCCTCTCCCTTTCATTGGAAAAACGGTGAAAGAGGACTAGAGAAGAAGTTTCTGTGTTGGGCTGCAGGAACATGTCTGCAGTAAACAATGCAATACATCTTTGAGCTGAGAAAGAATGGGATTCACTACTCTAGGTGATCCATCTGTGGGCTGTGTATGCACACACAGCCCACAGTAGGATCACCTAGAGTAGTGAATCTCATTCTTTCTCAGCTCAAAGATGTATTGCATTGTTTGCTGTGAGGGAAAGGTGGACCCCACACCTACAATAGGCAAGGTAAACAGCTGCCTTCAGAATCTCTTACTGAGCTTGTGTGAAGAGCAAAATAGAAAAAATGGGGAACACAGATTAACCTGTCTCACCAGCTACCCCGGCATGTTGAAAAAGCATAGATCTATAAGTTTCACAGGTATAACTGTAAAGCTTATCAGTAATGTGTGTCAGGGTGCAGCACTAGACAAAGTTGGTCTGTTGAAGAACAGAACTCTAGGTAGAAGGAAGCTATTACATCAGAAGGTTCCATGCTGGTGCTACATTTTCCTCATGGTTTCTGGCAGTCTATTTTCCCTGCAATGGCCTATATATTCACAGAACTGACAAGAAATAAAAAGGTATACTATTGTGATGCATTGTTTCTCCATGTTTTTTTAGGTAGTGGTTCCTTCCAAGGAGTTGGTCCTGGCTGGCAAAGATGCAGCAGCAGAATATGATGAGCTGGCAGAACCTCAAGATTTTCAGGATGACCCTGAGTAAGTATGGTCTCCTCTTTTTTCATGCCCATAAGCTGATGTTTCAATTTGTCACCCAAATTGATGATTGACCAGCATAATCAAACCAGCATTTTCTGTGTTTATGAACTTTCATTGTTTGAAAAATGAGCAATTATTAAGTCTTTCTTTCTACTATGAATTAGCAGAACTTCGATTGATACAATGAAATTGATTGATAGTAGTTTCAGGACAGAGTAAAAATACCTTACTCAACACGCAGTTTGTAGAATTAATTACCACAAAGTGTAGTGAGGGCCATTAGTTTCAATGCCTTTAGAGGGAGATTAATAACAATCATGGAGATAGATCTGTTATTCGTGGCTGCCTAATAATGATAGCTGTATGAAAACCTCAGATTCAAAGCCAAATTTTGAAAGGGTTACAGCCTTACAACCTTACTCTGTCTTTAAATCAGAGCCTTTTCTTTATAGGTCAGATTGGAGCAGATCTCTTGTGTTTACTTTTGGTGGTATTTAAAGTACAAGAAGAGGTCACAAATGTGCCCATGTTTTCAGTTAGCATACAAGGGGCAGGAGTATAACAAAAGTATTTCATGATTTTTCTTTTGACTTTTCAGCATCATAGCCTTCCGGAAAGCTAACAAGGTTGGAATATTCATCAAGGTCACACCACAAAAAGAAGAGGGGGAAGTCACTGTAAGTTTTAAGATGAAACATGAGTTCAAAAACCTGGCTGCTCCAATCCGGCCCACAGAAGAAAGTGATCAGAGTTGTGAAGTCATCTGGCTCACTCATCACTTGGAGCTCAGTCTGGGTCCTTTACTTCCATAAGGCTTGTGTGTAACTGGATCCTAAATAATGGCCACACACTACACTATGCCACTATTGTAAAAGAACACAACGTGATGGAATGCTGAAGGCACTGCTTCATATAGGTTCTTTTGGATGTGTGTTGGACGCACCCCAGGTTTGGCCCAAAAGATCCAGAGGTGGAATTAAAAGAGAAGAGCCACACTCCTGAGTGATTGGTTCCTTCACTTTCCTCTCTGTAACATCTCCTATGTAAACTGGTGATCTTATCACTGTGCCACATGTCTGGTCACCATTACCGCACAAAGTTCACTGCGCACATGTGTGGCCATTTTGTCTTACTCCTGAAATTGAACAAGATTTCCTATCAAAAACCTTATACTGGCTTTCTTTGTGTTGGTTTAGCAAAGCTAGTATTAGGTAATGCCAAAATATCTCTTGTTTGTGGAAGGTTCTCTTCACAATAATTATTCCAAGGCTGAAGTAACTTCTGATAAAGCAGTGAAACATGCATCAGCAGCATGACACACTATTGCTTCCACCTTCTATTGAACATATCACCTGTTCAGAACAGCACCCCATAGCCTTTTACACATGTAACCAATTAAAAAATTTATGGGACATTCTCTTGTTCTGTAAAATTTATTAGGGAAAGGTGGTTATGTAAAAGTCATTTGATTGCATCTTGGTATTCTGAGGTTTGGCTGGCATAATACCTCTGCCACTTTATATGATGGAAAATGCAGGTTTAAAATGAAACAGAATACTTGGCACCCCATGTATAAATTCTGCTATAGTGTTTTACTAAAGCAGAGGTGCCACTGGAGGCTTGGGATAGGAGACACTCATTGGTGTTACTTCTTTAGGAATAGAATTATTGACCAAAGATATTGGATGGTTTTGGTGAGCGAGATCACTTTTTTTTGCGTCTAATTTTGAAACATAAGACTTCTTGAGGAAAGTAGTTTCCCCAAACCACTGCATTTTTGCACTTAGTACTTAAGACCGATTTCCATATTATAAGTGTAAGTGGAATGGCTTTCATAAGGCTTTCTTAGCAGGAAATTGAATAAATAAATGTTTTTAAATTTGTTAATTCCCTGAAACTTAGCTCACCGGAACCCTAAATTCAGTATTACTATAAATGTACTCACACAGACATACGTATAAATGTTCCTACACAAGCTTCTCAGCTTTTTTTCTAGATTACTTGGAAGAAATGTGATGAAACTCAGTGAACTGATTTTTCTTCTTGTAATTCTTGGCCTAAATAATAGATGCAAATATGCTTTGATGTAGCCTGGGAGTAATATGAAGAGGTACATATTGCAATATGATGGCTTATTCTGTAGAATAAGACAAAAGGAAAAAGAGAAACGCATTTCCCAGTTGGATCAAAGTATCTACTAGGGAAATGCACTGAAGGCAGTTGGGAAAAATGCTGTCCTTGTAGATTGCAAGTTGTTCAGTGGTCTGTTTAAATAGTCTTTATTTGCATCACAGTGCTTGGATGAGGGTTGGATTGAGGTTGCGTCTTTTCTGGTTTGTGCAATGGGTGTGGGGGAAAAAAGAGAAGCTTGATGTTCACAGGCTTACATAGACTATACACATTGTAAAGCATGAGTTTAAGAAGTCTAGCCAGTGTTTATTAAATGTGTAGTGTTTAGTGTCTGCTACTCTCAGTTTATAAAATAAGCTCAACTAACCCCTGGTTTAACCTCTCCAAAGCTATTTTTTGGCTGAAATATTTTGAAAAATTCATTTGATAGAGTTCAGTTGAAGTAATGTACACTCGGGCTTCATAAACCTATATAGGAAAGTTGGATGTACTTCAGAGCCTTTTCTCCTTTTAATCGAATAACTGTTAAGATGTATTCTACATACTTCTTCAGAAACATCTCTGGCTCCTCACAAGAGGACACTGGAAGCACTCTGCCTTTGTCAATATTAATAAAATGACTGTGTTGCCTTACTGTTTAACTTAATGTAGTGAACTTGAAATAAAGAAGTAAACAAAACTGTTTTCTTCTATGTGCACCTTTCTCCATGTTCCACCAAGGGAAATGGGGGGGAATAATATTTATGGTCTTGAACACCTTGGCAGTTTTATTTATTTAGCAATACCTTCATAATTTGTGAAAACATCTCAGGGTAGCCGTGTTGGCTGTAAGACAAAACAACAATAACAAAATCCAGAATCCATCTTGCAATGTCTTTATTAAGACAACTAAAAGACATAAAATATACTACACTAGCTTACAAAGCTTTGCAGGCTTCAGGCAAAAATGGTAAAATAGCATGGAGGAAACAGTGATAGAATGGGGATCATGACATTACATTTTGCATGCTGCAGGAAGTCTTATAGACAAAAAGTTTATCAAGCTATAAAGCAGAGTGGGAACAAAAGCAATAAAACAGAGGCAGTTGGGGTTTTCCATATACAGTTTAAGTTTTACATTTGTATTACTTGTAGTTTGTGAGACTGGGCTGATTCAGTGATATAGCAATTTCAAATGTCCATTCTAAACCCTTATTATTGAGCATAACAAGGAGAAATTTGGCACAAGTGAACATTTGATGGACCTAAGCGGGTGCCAACCTCATTAAAGCCTGGATATCACTGAGGACCACATACAAGTTTCTGGTGGACCTAACTGGTAGACCAAAGCAGCTGTGTTGATCTCATCAGTGTCCCTCTTATCACTGAGTTCCATTTGTAAACTACAGTTAGGGTTGTTATTTGTCTAATCTCAGTTGTTGCTGTAAAGCGCCCTAATCCATTTATAGCTTGATTATGAGCTATTAACTAATTTGAGCTCAGCGAAAAAAATAGCTGAATATGAATGGAGTAAGAACTGCTTTCTTTAACTAAATTGCTCTTCCAGTTTGTATCCAATTTTATTAATGCTATTGGCTCCTTTCTGTATGGCTTACTGTTCAGTTATGATTATTAGTGTATCATGACTCCATATTTTTCCCCAGAAGAAGATGCTTGCTTTAACTACTTCTGTCCTTTTCTTTTCCCCAAAACATGCGACTGTTGCCCATCAGCATCCTTGACTCTTGTGTTTGGACATATATAACAGATATATGCATTTTCAGGTGTTCAAAATGACTTTGCAGCATGGCAGGTTTCAGTACAGGGGTCCTGCCTCCGTATCACCAACAGGATCCTGGTCTACAATGTTAGCAGTAAATCTCCTCTCCTCTATTTGGCTGATAATCTTGCCTTTCCCCCAGAAGTGTGGTTTGAAGGTAGCTCACTAGATAAAAAAAATGATATAGGTAAAAGGAGACATGAGAGCCAGCATGGTGTAGTGGACTGAGTTTTGGGCTATGACTCCGGAGACCAGGGTTCGAATTCTGGTCTGGCCATGTAAACCCACTGGGTGATCCTGGGCAAGTCACGCTTTCTTAGCCTCAGAGGATGGCAATGGCAAACTCTGGAGAAACTTGCCAAGAAAACCCCCACGATAGGGTTGCCTCAGGGAAACCATAAGTCAGAAAGAACTTAAAAGGACAGACACAACAACAGCAACCGCAAAAGTAGGTAAAGATAAAAATAGCTGGGAAGGAGGCACATTTGTTCCTCACACCTGGAAAGTGTTACCTAGTGCGGACAGTTGGCACCCAAGGTGGCCACCTGCCTCACCGCAAAGGAAGGCAAGGCACAGCAAAATGGAGGACGTTACAAAACAAAAGTTAAAAACACTCCTAGAAATATAAATTCATGCTTCCTGGCTTTGTTCCTCATTTTTTTTAATTCCTCCTGGACAGAAGGTTGAAATGGAGGACATGTCCTGGAAAAGGAGGACCCTGAGGGAAAGGCACCAAAAATGGAGATCATTCCAGAAAAAATGTAGACAACGGCCAAATTAAAGTGTTGACATAACCATGCTCAGAATGGAGGACATTTTGGAATCCCTCCTGGACAGAAGACAGGAATGGAGGGCATGTCCTGGAAAAGGAGGATGCCTGGTCATCCCTGAGGACAAGGCACCACAACAATGGAGGACATTCCAGGACAAATGCAGCGCCTGCAGGGCTTGAGCAGAGCAGGGAAACTCATACTGTACTCCGTGGTTCTCAACCCTTTGGTCCTCTAGATTTTTTTAGACTTCAAGCCCCAGAATCCCTGAACAAGGAGCATACTGACTGGGACCTCTGGGAATTGGAGTCCAAAACACCTGGAGGCCCCAAAGGTTGAGAGCCACAGTTTTAGTGGCTTAAAGCGACTCTGCTGCTGCTGCTGCTGCTACAAAGCTATGCGCTTCTTCTCAGCAACAGACCCTCGCCGACGATACATGACCTGGCGGCCAGGGGGCGCGCGAGGGCCACGCCGGGAAGGAGGAGGCGGCCGCCGCCGCTCTGCCATTTGAACTCTATGGCCGCCGTCTGTAGCTCACTTCCGGTGCGTCAAGGCAGTCCGCTTCCGGTCCCCTCTTGCTGGAGCTCCCAAGATGGCGACGTCTCTGGGATCCAACACGTACAATCGGCAGAACTGGGAGGATGCGGTGAGAGCAGGAGGAGGGAGGGCTCCGTCTGCACTGCGGGAATCATCCAGTCTGAGAGTGCTTTGACTGCCCTGGCTCCATGCTCTGGTGCCACCTCCAACTACCCTTCCCAGAATTCCAGAGCATGGAACCAGGGCAGTCAAAGCACTCTCAGACTGGATTATTAGGAGGTGTGTTTTGGGCCGACATTAGCCTCTTGGCCCTCCCGGCTGAGGCTTCTGGGAGATGTAGTTTGAGACCCCTTTAACTGCCCTGGGAACCCTGGGAATTGTAGTTTATTCTGGCACCAGAGCTCTTTCTGACAGAGAAGGCTAAATGTCTGACAAATCCCTCCAAGGAGCGCCCAGCAGTTGAAAGCTTTCTGCTCTGGGTCTGAAATAGTGGTAGATTCACTTCTTGATTGAAGGAATGTCTGTCGAGAGTTATCTGGACGTTCCTCTTTGTCTCTTGCGGTTGTATCTCTTTGGGAAAGTGCTGTGTATCATGGCCTTCATTTTATTCAGTATTATTGGGGACATTTGTGAATTCCCTTTCCATTGGCCAGGAACGCAAAGTGATTTGTGGGATAAGAAGGAGACTGTAAAGGTTGTTCTTCAGGATCTGGTGAAATGTGTCATTTTAGCTCTGAAATCCAATTATTTTCTTTCACGTAGGACTTTCCCATTTTGTGCCAGACGTGTCTTGGAGAAAATCCCTATATTCGAATGGTATGTTTTTCCTGTGGTTTGGTACTAGAACAAGCTTGGCATAATAAAGATTAGGGGGAAAAACAACTAACTTCTGGCCATTTTCTCAGTCCTGTTTTTTTTTGGTGTAAAATGCATCTGTTATTTAAAGAAATTTGATTTGCCTCTGGAACAACGTATGTATGATATAAATGTTACATGCATACCTATAAGCCATAGGCTCTCATTTCCTTGGCAGCAAGTTATGTAAAAAAAAAAAGGTTATGGTGAGATGAGCATCTGAACAGTTGAACATTTGGTCCTCACAGACTCTACTACAATCCAAAGGGTGCTTAAGCTGAAATACTGTAAATCCCCTTGAACTCCTGTGAGTTTTCACCATAAATATAGTGCTCTGCCTCGTTGGTATTTCCATGCTTCTTGTAAAAATGATCTTTTTGTGACTCTGAATTTTTCGCACATGTTCTGTTGTAGAGCCCCATGTACACTCTTGGGTGTTGTTCATGAATTTTAATAAGGAAATGGTTCCATAAAAAGTCTCCTCTGTCATCAAAGCCTCTCCCATTACTGCCAAGCAATAGGTAGTGGCACCTACGTATCAGGTCCATGCAAAGGGCTTATACTCAAGACAACAGATTATCCTCTCTCTTTGTATTATTTTAATAGTTGGAAGCCGCTTTGATTGTTTGTTACAAATAAGTGGGATATAAATAAAAGTATTATTATTATGACCTTAGACTTGTTAAGTTTTCCTAAAACATAATGTGAGGGTTTTTTTTTGCATGTTCTTACCGCTTTCTGTTCAGTGGAAATAGAAGCTATATGTGAATTGCTAAGACAGTCTGAACAGATGGAAGTCGTGTGGAGGTGGATTTGTGGAAACTGATGAAGGAATATACCTTTAAAAAAACATATGATTTTGTTAGTTAGTTATTCTTTGTAACACACGTTTCCTTTATTCCAGACCAAAGAGAAATATGGGAAAGAATGCAAGGTATGTTTGCCATTTCAAAGAAAGAAGTCTGGGAAAGCATAATTCTAAAATGTTGCAGTATAATATCTAAAAGTATGGGAGGCTAAGAGTTAAGTATCAGCCTTTAAGCATAAGCATTGAAGCTTACTCATATAATTCAGTTCACTTAATCACTGTAATATGTACACAATAGTGCTTCTAGTGCCACACAGGGGAAAATCTCTTGAATAGTATAAATAACAGTGCCTTCAGTTCAGTTTGGAAGATATAATGTTTACTTCTTTTCTTACATTTTATTTTTTAGATATAATAATGTAGTGATTTACCTGGAGAGATTTTACTCATCTCTCCTAGCAGCAATAACTGTAAAACAGAGTACATGTCATTGTTTCAAAGTGATTAAATATGTTGCAACCAGTTTTCATCTGTACTGAATCTTCTCAAAATTTCATAATTTTATGCTGAATTCATGCAGTGATGTTACCTGTATTCGATGTGCTTGACACATGTTTTTAAAAAATGTTTTGATTAGGCTGATACATGCTAATGTAATCTTTACCTTAGATCTGTGCCAGACCCTTCACAGTGTTTCGTTGGTGCCCGGGTGTACGAATGCGCTTTAAGAAGACAGAAGTGTGTCAAACATGCAGCAAGCTGAAGAATGTTTGTCAGACCTGCCTCCTTGACCTAGAATATGGTATGTTGTAATTCTGTTAGAAATGGGAAATTTAAAATTAGCACATCGTTACCCGGCAACAGTGTAGGAACAGAATGTACTCTGTATGTGGGCTGTTCCTACTGCAAATATGGGCTTGCATGCATTAAGTGCCAGGAGGGACGAAATCATCACCTATACCATCCAAGGTGATATTGGCTCTGGTATCATGGATCTGTCCGTTTGAGGAAACTGAATTGGGTGTTCTATTTCCCAGACAGGTAGTCACTATTGACACTTGCTTAATAATGAAATGTAAGTTCATTTTGCTACTCTGTAGCACCAGGTTGTGGTTATGATTTCTGGGTTGTGGTTTATGGCTTTAAGCCATGCCGTGTATTCCGACTGGGATCCAAAGAGCTGTGTGTGATGTACTGTGTGATGAACACAGAGGATTTTTCTTCCTCTGGGACTGTATAGTGACCCTCCGTTCATGTGGACTTGAGATCCGCGGTCTTGAATATTCGTGGAAGGATGACCTCCATTATTTTCAATGGGGTGTACCCCATTCAAGCCTATGGGGCTTGAATATTGGCAAGTCACCTCAACATTAGGAAGAACTTCCTGACAGTAAGGGCTGTTCGACAGTGGAACACACTCCCTTGGTGTGTAGTGGAGTCTCCTTCCTTAGAGGTCTTTAAACAGAGGCTGGATGGCCATCTGTTGGGGATGCTTTGATTGTGATCTCCTGCATGGCAGGGGGTTGGACTGGATGGCCCTTGCAGTCTCTTCCAACTCTACGATTCTGTGACTCTATGATTCAGTAATGTATCAAAAGGATAAAATAGTAATTATCAAGTTGGTATGAAGAGCAATTCATAATTGAATAATACACATTTTTCTATGGAACATTTCCCTACATGGTGTCATACTCATGTTTTTGGACTAAATAACTAAAAACTGGCCATTCTGGCTGGAGTCAGTGGGAATTATAGTCCAAACATTGGAACGGAAGGGGACTAGCAGGTATGCAGACAAACACTGTTAAACTGAAAAAATATTCCAGGTGTGGTTTTTGCATGCAATTTTGTAATTTTCTTTAATATATTCAGTACCAGGCGATCTTTACTTTATACTGTTGATAAATAGGTTCAGTAGTTTTGTGTTTCTTTGCACATATGGTTAGCTGCATTTAGGATAACACAGTCGCTCCTCCTAACTCACGGATCTCGGATCCACACCCTCGATTACTTGTGGAGGGGCGACCTCCACTGTCTCCAGTGGTGCATGGGCCTTAGCCATGTGCACAGGGGCACACCCATTCAAGCCTATGAGGCTTGAATATGCACGAGCCCCCGTTTGCGTGGGGGGGGGGGGTCCGGAACAGATCCCCCACAAAAATGGAGGGCCAAATATAGCTGCTTTATTATTGTGTCTTTATATTAATTACATTTTGTTTTTCCACTTAATATTAGGTTTACCTATTCAGGTTCGCGATGCTGGACTCTCACTTAAAGATGATATGCCCAAATCAGATGTTAATAAAGAGTATTATACCCAGAATATGGAAAGAGAGGTGAAGATATGTCACTTATTTAATCTGTGATATTAACTAGATAATTAAGGTGTGAATCTCCTGCTTGGTCTTCTTATGCATGTCTGCTTGATTTTTAGATCATGAACTCGGATGGGACACGACCTGTTGGTGCCTTAGGAAAGGCAACATCCACCAGTGATATGTTGCTCAAACTAGCTCGAACTACCCCTTACTACAAACGCAACCGTCCACATATCTGTTCATTTTGGGTGAAAGGAGAATGCAAAAGAGGAGAGGAGTGCCCCTACAGGTATAACTGTACTCCACATAATAGCGGGACAGGGGAGGGAAATCCACATGCATTGAAAGATGCAGAAAATACCAATGAGGGTGTAGCAGTATAATTATAGAGCACATATTTACCAACTACATAGGATGGGAACAGCTGGCAAAGCAGCACCAGTGGCACATTTTTATTCCAGAAATTTGCAGAATCACTGTACAGTTGATAACTAAGATGCAGTTTATTTGCTTGAGACTGCACATTACGGGTGTGAAATATATCCAGGGATAGCCTTCTTGGCTTTGTTTCCCAGTACCACTTGGCCAGAGGGAGGAGTGGCTTGCCTGCATAGATATCCTTCCTTGTTCAGAACACTACCATCAACATCTTGACAAAATGCAGGCCTGTGACTAATGTCAGTTTTTCCCCCTGTGTTACCTTTGTCTGATGGAAGAAGCCAGTGGAGCTTCGAAAGCTTGCAACATATATTTTATACATTTTGGTAGGTCCAATAAAGGTATCACTGTTTTGTGTATTTTAGATATTGCTAGTATGATTTATCACTATTTGTCCTTATTTTAAAAGACTAGATGAGGTGGATGCAATTCAAATTAACAACATACGTCATAAAATATTGTTTTTGAACCCTTAGACATGAGAAACCTACAGATCCCGATGATCCTCTTGCTGATCAGAACATTAAAGATCGTTACTATGGTATTAATGATCCTGTGGCCGACAAGCTTCTCAAACGAGCTTCCACAATGCCACGTCTGGACCCACCTGATGACAAGACAATTACCACGTTGTATGTAGGCGGTCTAGGTGACACTATCACTGAGACAGACCTTAGGTATGTCTGCACGTATGTTTCTGCTTCAGACCCTCTTTGATAATGTTGGCTATTTCTTTGAGTATGTCTGCACTAAGACATTATTTTGGAATGTCTGTCAGGATATATTGAAAAGACCAATGTACAGAAATTGATTTTTGGGTGAAGAGCTTCATTTAAGACTTGCTTTGAGAGAGCCGGTGTGGTGTAGTAGTTTGAGCTTTAGACTATGACTTTAAGGATCAAGGTTCAACCAGGGTTCCAGGGCTCAGCCATGGAAACCAACTGGATGACCTTGGGCAAGTCACACCCGCTTAGCCTGAGAGGGAAGCAAAAACAAATCCCCTCTGAACAAATCTTTCCAAGAAAAGCCTGTTATATTATCACTATAAGTTGGAAACAACTGGAAGGCATACAAAAATCAACAATTCTTAAGATTTGCAAAGAGAAACTCAATACCTTGTTTCTATTGTTCTCCCATAGTCTTCCACACTCTTTTTTTCCAGCATCCCAAGGTTGCCTTAGGCAGCCCTGGACCAACCACAACATTTCTTTAAATAGAGGTTTGATAGGTATATCTCAAGAGTGCTTTACTTGTATACTTTTGCGTGACAGTGGGTTGAACTAGATAGCCTTTGCAGTCCCTTTCAATTGTATAATTCTCTGAACTATGGAGGTATGCTAGAATACATTTATTGTACTCCTTCATGCCTATCTTCTTTTTCTTCTCTTGTATACTGTGCAGTGTGTAAAACAGATATCATTATATCAGAATATATTTGTTCCGCAGGAACCACTTCTATCAATTTGGTGAGATTCGGACGATAACTGTAGTACAGAGGCAGCAGTGTGCATTCATCCAGTTTGCTACGCGGCAAGCTGCAGAAGTAGCAGCAGAGAAGTCCTTCAACAAACTCATTGTCAATGGACGCAGACTGAATGTGAAATGGGGCAGGTGAGTGATTAGGCAAAGAAGAAAAAGCAGCATCACATTGTTGAGTCGAAGGCTTTCATGGCCGGCATCCATAGTTTTTTGTGGGATTTTCTGGCTATGTGGCCATGTTCTAGAAGAGTTTCTTCCTGACGTTTTGTCAGCATCTGTGGCTGGCATCATCACATTGTTCTTCCAGAGAATCTCCTTCACTCTCCTTCTCCTAGTGTTCTTCACTCAGCAGAGAGTTCTAGGCATAGACCTTGCTATAGACCTTTAAATATACTAAGGATCACTTGTTTTTTTGTTTGTGTTGTTGCTCCTTTTGGTTGATATAAGGAGTGAGTAGTCAGATATCAAGTGTTTCCAGAAAAATTGTTTATATAAATGGTAAGTACTTTCCCCTATAAGGTGCTTTTTGTCAGTCCTTGGCTACGCTAATTTTTTAACCTTGAGGTCAAGGGTTTGTTCATTTTACTAAAAGGTAAAGGTTTTCTCTTGACAAGTTTGTCTACCTGTGTCCGACTGTAGGTGGCGATGCTCATCTCTGTTACTAAGCTGACGGAACCAGCGTTGTAAAAAACAATTCTGTGGTCATGTGGCCAGCATGACTGCACAGAATCCTGTTACCTTCTTATTGTCAATTTACTACTTGACCATAATTTCAGTGCTTTTTCTTGTTTTTTTAAGATCTCAAGCAGCCAGAGGGAAAGAGAAAGAAAGAGAAGGGACCACAGAATCTGGTATAAAACTGGAGCCAGTCCCTGGACTACCTGGAGGTAGGAAAAATGCTGCAGTGGACTTGGATTTTTCTTATCTTTATCTTAATTGGTGAAAAAAAAATGTTTACCTGGTGGATTTTGTATCTACAGCTCTTCCTCCTCCTCCTGCAGCAGAAGAGGAGGCTGCTTCTGCAAACTACTTCAACCTACCTCCCAGTGGCCCTCCAGCTGTGGTGAACATTGCCTTGCCGCCACCACCTGGCATTGCCCCACCTCCGCCTCCAGGTAACTGGTTTTTTTCCGCCTTGAGAAATGGAGATCAGACTGTGTTGTCATTTTACAATTTTATTTTTTGTTGCTTTAATTAGTCTTTTGTATGAATCTTGGAGTTTTTCTTTGGAGTTCCTCAATGAGTTAGTTGAATTTTGTGCTTTCGCAGCCACATTTATTTCCTTAATTTTCCAGTAGTTTTATTATGACCAGGATTTTAGATGTATTTGCAGCAGGCTATTGGGAGAAAATCCCAGAGGAAAGGGAATTGTAGGACTGTTTTTGTCTGGGAAATTTACATCACAAACTCATGCATGATTATTAGAAATTATGACTTGCTGAATTCAATGGGCTTAACTGAATGCATGTTAGATTTCCACTTTGCTTCTGGACTATTTTACAAGTATTTAATATCATTTCTGTTTTGAAATGTGTGAATCTTAAAAAAAGGATGGACTGCCTGTTTTTGTTGTTGAGATCTTCATTTTCTTGCGGGTAGATTTTGTAGTTGATGAGATGGCAGTTAACCAAACCAAGTTTCCTTTCTCTCTTTTTCTTCCACTATTTCTCTGCTATACCCTTCTCTTGATGTCTTTCTCTGTTCCTTGCTGTCCTTACCCAGTGGTCTGTTTTCACTTACTGTTTCTGATCAGAAATTAGGCCAGTGGGTACATTTCATCAAAGCAAAAGGTTGCATGGGGCCATAGGTTGCCCACACTTTATTTAAAGTAATACAAAAGCATATATAGCAGGGATAGCAACTGTGCAGCTTTCCAGATGTTGGGCTGCAATTTCTGTCATCTCTCATGATTGGCTGGGCTGGTTGTGACTGGTGGAAAGTGCAGCCCAACAGTGTCTGGAAGGTTGTATGTACATATAATTATGGCAGTTAAATAATTTTTACAGTAACTAGAAAGCAAAAAAATAAAAAGGCATCTCAGTCAAAGAAAATGAAGCTGAGAAAATGCTTGTATGTCAGGTGCCATCAGTGTACAGTGGACCCTTGTTATACGCTGGGGTTTGGTTCCAAGATCCCCCGTGTATAACAAAATCTGTGTATGCTCAAGTCCCATTAAATATAATGACATAGCAAAATGGCGTCCCTAATAAAAAATGGAACATCAAAGTAAATTTATACTTTTTTTGGAACATTTTCAAACTGTGTATGCTTGAATCCGTGTATAAAAAATCCGTGTATAAGAAGGGCCAACTGTATTAGTCTTCTGTAGAGAACGTTTGATTTGTTGTAATGCTATGTTCTGTTTTTATTCTCTAGGTTTTGGGCCGCACATGTTCCATGCCATGGGTCCCCCGCCTCCTTTCATGAGGGCCCCAGGTCCCATCCATTATCCGTCTCAAGATCCACAGAGGATGGGTGCCCACGCTGGGAAGCACAACAGCCCCTAACATCACCAGCTCATTTTTATTTTTTTATTTTTTTCTCTCTCTATCCCCTGCCCCTTTGTAATGGAAACTTATGTTGGTAGCATACCACATTCAGTTGTAATCAGTGGGGAACTTAATTTTTCTGTGCATACAGCACAGGCTTAGTCCTACTGTGTTACACAACTAAAAAATCTTATCACCTCTGTAACCAAAATACCTAAATTCTTGATAAGGAAATTGTGATCTCTGCTTAAACAAACCAGCAGAGAAGTCAGCTGGAAGAATTTGATTGAGAATAGTAAATCCCATCAGTGTAATCAATTTTGGGCACTTAGAAGTAAAGTACTCTTTGGAACAAATAAATAAATAAGCCAGTTTAATAATCCCCAGTCAGTTACACAATACAAAGTAGCCAGTCTTGTTGTTCCAAATGGCTTGGAAGCACCTTCATTGCTATTTGAATGTCAAATTACTGTTTTGCCATTTATACTAAATTCAAGTTCCTTGCTCCCTTGAGCTGGAGCAGAAAGATGACAGACTTGTATGAAGGATGTACAAATGGCGTGCCACTTTTTGTTCATGATATTTCTCATCATTCATGGTCTTGTCTGTGATAAATGCTACTAAGCTGTTGAGGTGACAACAGCAAGTGCTGGAGTTGTGGCCTACATGGCCTTCATGACCATTTGCTACGAAAACTAGTCTGAATTATTCCCTAGCTCAATATTTGATTGCCAGTGCCTGTTTTAAATATGTGTTTTCAATATTTGCCCCGTACCATCTGTTTTCTGCGTCAAGTCTATAAGGTGTCCTAGTAAAGAGAATCATATTTTTTACCTATTTGCAAGTCTTGCTCAGTTCTTTACTTTTTAAAAAGAAAATTTTGTACTTGACAGAAGCTTGTCATGGTTACCTTGACCTTGCTTACAATGGCAGCTTCAAAAAGAAACACAGTTTAGAAAGGCTTAGGTTTAGATAACAGATCCCTGTGTTGGGGGATTCTGGGAACTGTGGTCCAAAATGACTTTTTTGAAGCCCTTAACAAAAATTGATTGAACATTTAATGTTAACATCATTTCCTAAAATGATAAACATCTGCACAAATACTTCTTGGGTCACTCAGTATCCTGAAACCTGCTGACAGGGTGAGATTTTTCAGATATACCCAAGTCCTTATTTAAGCAATTGCAAGGCATACAAAAGATCTTACAGTCACATTAGAGATAAGCCTTGCCTGACAGCTTTTATTAAACAAAGGCTCAGATAGCAACAGTGAAAATTTGCACTTCATCTTAGGGTGAGGTTCATGTAGCTTTGCAGATCAGGCTATCTCACATTCAGGTCATATCATACTAACAGAGTATGCTAGAACTTGCCTAAAAGAACAAGTGAAATAAGCAGAAATTGCCCTTGGTTGTCAGTTGTCTAGTAAAATTTCTAATAGCTGTTTGTATTACAAGTTGGGGGGGGGGAGGTAAGGTGGATATGCCTTAAGCTATTCTGTTGAACCCTGCCATAGCACTTAACTGGTTTTGAGAAGCTGGGTTACTCTGTTGCAACAAAAACAACAGTCTTGAGACACATCTAAAGGCTAAGACATTACTGTGGCATCAGCCTTGGTTAAAAGTTTAACTGCAACAAATACATTAGTTTGCAACTAAGAGGGAAGCTAGTTTTACAGTGACAGCTATAATTTACACTTCATGAATATCTTCCTTCAATTTCTTTTGCAAGAAGAAATACTTGTTTACCAAATAACCAAGCAAGATACATTTAAAAATACAATTCCTTTTATTCCCCCTCCCCCAATTATCTTTCCAAATGTAAACATGATGTCCTGTTCATAAACCTGGAAGTGGACAGTTCTCCACTCACCTGGATTTTGTAACAAATAATAGACTGAAATTCCTACCTATTCAATTGCCCATTTGAATGTAAGATGGATTGGAAAGTCTACCCCTAAGTGTCCCAAGTAGTTATTAAGTGCCCCTTTGGTTTAAAGAGTTTCTCCAACAGCTAAATGTTGTTTTACAATTATTGTGGCCTCTTATTAATAAAGCTCTCAGTGAGCAAAATTCTGTCCTTTAATAACCACAAAAATATCAATATATTACATGGCCATAAAACTGCAAAACTAATTCTGATACGGAAAAAAAAAACAAAGCTGAATAAACTACAAGCAGTTAGTGAGTGCAGATATTTAAAAGAGCTTTCTTTTTACTGACAACAAAGTGTTGTGGCACCTTAAAGTTTTACAATGCCGAAGGCTCTTATTACTTTTGCTGCAACAGTCTTTGCATGGTTATGCTGCCTCAGAAGTCAACTTGTAGTTTATTCTATTCCAATGTCTGGAAGAATGGCACTTTTCCTTTGTCATTCTGTTCATATACTGTTGGCCCTCCACATCCATGGCTCTGACTTTTGTGGAAATGATTATTTGCAGATTTCATTAATACATTCTCTCTAGGAATCTCTAGGTTCTCCAGCGCACCTTTGACAGAAGGTAATTTTTTTAAAAAAAAATTACATTTTTATTTTTATCCCACTTTTTTGCCAGGCGATCAAAGCAGTGTACATCAGGCGAAAATATATCCATATATACATAGTAACCCCCCCCCCCTTAAAACAAGATTAAACAGTATAAGACTAACATTTTAATATCCAGCAATAACCTTGGGCAGAGTTGGATAAATGGGAAAGTCTTTTTCGTGGCCAAGTATTTTATTCCAGGAAGGCCTGTCAGAAGAGATCCATCTTAATGGCTTTTAAAAAGTTTTCTAGATTAGTAATTTGATGGATCTCGTCTGGCAGGCCATTCCATAAGTTGGGAGCGGCTGCAGAAAATGTCCTCTGGGAGGCTGCTGTCAATTGGTCTTTAAGGGCTGTAGAAAATTCCTCCCAGAGGACCTGAGTGTACGGGGAGGATTATATGGAAGCTGGAGATCCCTTAGATAGGTTGGATCCAAGCCATGTAGGGCTTTAAAGGTGATAACCAACACCTTGTACTGTGCCCGGAAACTGATAGGCAGCCAGTGGAGTGACTTCAATATTCGTGATATATGGTCACAAATTGACCATACAGCTGACCTAGAGGACCTAGAGATTACTAGATAAAACATTCTCTAGGTATTTATAGGATCTCCAGCATGATTCTGTCAACAACGCCTGGGAGATGTGGACCATAGAATTGCACTGGAGACCTAGAGATTCCTAGAGAGGTGTTCTCTGAGGTAAAAAAAAAGTGTTTTTTTTCCCACTTTCACGAGGGTCTTAACCCTAACACCAGGGAATGTGGAGGGCCCACTGTAGCATCTACATATACATACCATATTGAACATATCTGGACAATTTGACTGGACAAGTGGTCCACTTTTGCCTGTTGTGGGGCCTTCAGAGGGACTTGAAGACTAGTATGCAGCAATTTATTTTTCTCTGTTTATTTCCAGTGTCTGAGGAAGGAAGATCTCACTTTTGTGGTCTTAGAACTTGCTTCCATGGACATC
>NC_056523.1:90750680-90757840 GCF_019175285.1 Sceloporus undulatus
ACTCCCTCTCAAATGGTTGCTGCCCTGCCCATCTATTGTATTTAATCTTAAAGTTGTGGTTTCAAGAAAATTCCAGTGTTTTTATAATGGTGTCCAGTAGATTTACATTTCCTGTTACATGTAATGTTTAACAAAAGTGAATGAGAACATGACTGTCTTGCTTTCCACAAGAGTGAATGGAAATATGAATTCATAAACAGGTTGGCCCCTTTGGAACTGTTCACCAGTTCATTTAGCACCACTGTGATAGGATATTGGGATTCAGCATCAAAAACGTCGTGGGCAGGGGTGGCCAATTTGCTGCCTTCCTGAGGCCACACAAACTGCCAAAAAATCTCCATAATAGAACAAAAACTATGATGGAAGCAGCCTGAAATCCAGGTTTTGTCTTTGATTTTCTTTCTTTCTTTTTTAGATTGTAATAAAACAGCTTCCCTCTTCCCATCTATTTAAAAGGTAAATTGCCATTCCTGTCGGCTTCCAGGTGTGACACTCTTCCACTCTTTTCTCCAGAAAAAGGACCCAGGGTGTCTAGAGGGGCTAAGGACCGCACTTGCCACTGCTGGTCTTGGGCCTTAAGCTAGGCCTCACCCTCACTGTTCAAAATCTAGTTCTTGTGTCAAATCTACAATGTTGAAATTCTTTGAAATTGGATTCCATGACAAGATCAACAACACAGGTTTTCAATCTTGATGAATTATTTCCTAGATAGTAAAGTAAAATCAATCTGCCAGTGAATCTTACTTTGATTTATGTCATAAAATCTCTGGCAAGTATTTTGACACGAACTAGATATCCAAATGTGGCCTGGTATTTCTGTTTTTGTAGAGCAAGCATGGTGTAGTTGTTTTGAGTGATTGACATCAACTCTGGAGACCAGGGTTCAATTCCTCACTCAGCCATGACATCCAGTGGGTGACCCTGGGTAAGTCACAGCCACTCAGCCTCAGAGGATGGTAACGGCAAACCCCCTCTGAACAAATCATGCCAAAAAAAACCCATGATAAAGTTGCCTTACTGTTGCCATAAGTCTGAAACGACTTGAAGGCACACAAGAACGACAATAGATAAAATATAGTTCCTTTGAACATGCACCTGCTTTATCCTTCCCAAACCACATCCCTAGACGTGCTTTTTGCTCAATTGACTCAACTTGTCATTTTGGCTTTTTGCTGTTTGGGTTTTACTGGGTGCTCACTGTAAGAAAAACCATTGTAAAATTGTATTCTACTAGGAAAGGAAGCTATCTTGTGGCACAAAAGGTACAGTAATGACTCTAAAGAAGGGGTGGAGGGGACAGTACACACAATGGATGAGCAGCAAGCAAAAGCTATGAATCCCACTTTGATGCCATGTGAGTAGACTATCTGTATTAAAGAGGCTCCTTTCTGGCAATTAAAGTAGTAAACTGGGAACATGTATTTTAGGAAAAGAGAGCCAACAATATTACATCCAGTTACAAATCCTCCGACTCTGGCATAGCCTGTATCCAGCCCCGAGGTGTTCTGTTAAAACTGGGCCTGTTAGAAATGAGCTCCAGGCTGTTCATGGTGTCCGTGGGTTCTTCACCCATCTCAAACCCAGGGAATACATCATTCAGTAATTGTCCACCAAATGGAGTTGGTGTCCTGCAAGGAGAAAGAAAGGAGCAAGAGCTTTAATTGGTTTGCAAAGCAGCTGTTAAAGCTTAAATGTGGGTGACTGCTTGATCCTTCATCATACAGGACATTTTGTAACTGCCCATGCAATTGCCCATTATGAAAACTAATACTGTCCCACATTGTGCTAGTCTTCGCTAATAATTTAGTCAAGCAATTATGCACTAGTGTCTTTGTAACTACAGTATGTGTGAATATTTGCCTTCAAGTCACCTGAATTTCACAGGGTTTTCTTGGGCAAGGAATACTCGGAGGTGGTCTTGCCAGTTCCTCTCTCTGAAATAAAGCCTACAGCACCTGGTATGTATTGGAGGTCTACCATCCCACCCTGTTCAGCTTCCAAGATCAGGTGGGATCTGACAACGTTAGATTATTCAGGTAGAAGTCTTTGCAACTGCATCTACAGAATTCATTAGCAGCATTTACAAATAGCATACAGTTGTCCATATCCGCAGATTCCACCCTCCATGTGGCTTGAAAATGTTCCCTCTGCCCAAAATTACAAAAAGCAAACCTTGATTTTGCCATTTTATGTAAGAGACACCATTTTGCCACACCATTGTATATAATGGGACTTTGAGCATCCACAGATTTTGCTAACCATGGGAGGTCCTGAAACAAAACCACAGCGGATACCTCCTGTATTTTGTTTAGTCCACTGGCTGGCCACTGTCTTCTACTGCCTGGCTAGTTTCTATAGACACTTAGGCTGCCTCACAGATCAGCAAGTTGTGTTTAACAAGAGAAATGTACACATGTGTTCATCTGAACATAAAAACCGAAGTGGGTGACTTCCTAGGGTTAGTGGCACATTGGGTGCCGCTCTGACACTGCATATGCTGCTGTCGCCACTGCTACAGCAAAGAGTGGGAGGGAAGGAATGTTAGATACATTTTGAAACATCTAAATTTTCCTTCATCTTGAAGGTGTGCCTTCATTTTGAAGGTGTGATTGTTGGCTGAGAGGCCTGTCAAACCTACAAGAAAATGTTGTTTCCTCTTCTGTTGCCAAAAGTGTACCCCCCCCCCCAAAATTCCCTTGCCTTTCCTTGAGTCAGAAATAGAAATGTGAAGGCTTGGGACTGGGAGGGCAAGAAAAAAAAAAAGACCCTCTTTTTTCTCACCCTTCCTCCCCCCCTTGGAAAATTTGGGGGAAAAATGAATCTATGGAATATTTTTTTCAGAATGATAAATATAATAATTACAAAAAGGGGTTCATATATTAACAAACTCAAAATCAGTTTTTGAAAACTATGTAAGTGGAAGACATTTATGTAAGACCATGTACAGTATTAGTATCCATTCCAAATCTTGGTTCCCTTTTCTCAATATTTTTTTAATGGAAATGTGTGTGTTATGTCTGCTTGATACTATGAAGAACCAGTGGAGATAAAATAATCATCTTTTTTAAAAAACTAGGGTGGATGGTTTCTTCTGTTTTTATTGAGGTTCCCCCTACTCCTAAAACTGGTGGAACAAAAGTGGATCCTTATAGTCCAGGTGGTCCTCACAGTTCAAGATAATGTATGTCCATTTGTAACAAAAAATAAAAAAGTAAGTTAAATGTACAATTGTATTCTGAATAAATATACTTTAAATATATTAAACACAATAATTTTATGCCAAATCAAGTTATATATAATGCATTTTATGTTACTATAATTATTACTAAGTAATAATGACTTATGGCAACCCCAAGGTGAACCTATCATGGGGTTTTTTGGCAAAATTTGTTTGGGATTTTTATTTTTGTTTTTGTCCTTGCTTTCCTCTGTGGCTGAGAGAGTGTGACTTGCCCAAGGTCTCACAGCCGCAGGAGTTTACCGCATACCATGCAGCTGTGGACAAGTCTACATAGGGACCACCAAAAGCAGTGTGCAAACAAGAATCAAGGAACACGAGAGACACTGCAGACGGGGCCATCCAGAAAAATCAGCAGTAGCAGAACATGCCACAAACCATCCTGGGCATAAAATACTGTTTTAAAACACTGACATTCTGGACCATGCCAACCACTACCAGCACAGGGAAGCCATTGAAATCCACAAACACCTGGACAATTTCAACAGAAAAGAGGAAACCCTTAAAGTGAACAAGGTTTGGCTACCAGTCCTGAAAGATAGCAAGATAAAGACTCAACAAATGCAAATGAGAAATCTCCCAGCAGACAATGAGCACTATCAAGCAGACATTGGCGGGTTACAGACTGCCGAAAAGCGGCGGCCTGCACCCGCCCCTTTCCCCGTTGTATCGGGGCCTCAGCTGCCAGACTGGCAGCCTCCGAGGTCCCGATCTGCCGCTTTGCCGGCTGCGGGGAAGCGGCAAAAGGCCACTTCCCCGTGGCCTGGAAAGGGGTGTCCTTAGGGCTTCAAGCCCCAAGGACACCCCAACAGCAGCGGGGACTCCCAGAAAGGGCGAAACGTCAGGAAGAAAGTCTTCTAGAACATGGCCACATAGCCCGAAAAACCCACAAAAAACTATGGATGCTAGCAATGAAAGCCTTCGACTTCACATCATCCAGTGGGTTTCCAACTGTCCAACAATCAAACCCCACTATACCACACCGGTTTTCAGAACTGTTTGTAAGCTCAATTTAAAAAAATCAATTCCACAAACTTAGTTTGGCTCAGGGTCCACCCATCATTGGGTGTGTCTCTCCTCTTACATTTTGTGTGGGTCAAAGACCCTTCCTGAAGGAGAGGCCCACTTTCCTGAGTATCTCTCAGTTACCAGAACAACACAGAATAAAGTCTTGAAAGCAATGCTTATATGGCAGATGTGTTGCCAAAGAAATAGCAATTATTCAAGTACGTTATTCTGGCAACTTTTCCTTTTCCTTTCATTAGCAATGGAATTCTAACAGCCAAAAACCCAGTTTGTAGATTTGCATTTTCCAAAATGTATTGCCTTTCCAAAACCAGAAATAGAAAATCAATTTTGACAGCATGGGAAAGACAACAATTGTGAAGTTAAAAAAAGATTGCATTTGCTTAATGATATACTTATCTATATTATATTTTCTCAATATAAGTTATTTCAAAATCTAATTGTACATTTCTCCCCAAAGAATCTTCTTAGCCATTTTCCTCAATGGCCTCCACTGTGGCATTTTTCCAGGACATTGTGAGAAAACCAAATGACCTGCTGCTGTGTCCACCACCAAATAAATCTGTATGCCAAATACTAATGTTATGTCTCCTTTGGTCTTGGTATTTTTTTCTTTTTTCTTTAAAAATAATCCTCCAGCTTTCATTTAAATTGCCAGTCTTGAAACTGGCTAGTCATAGCCACAGAAGAGGCAAGCAAATAATAAATTTGGACTATTGAGTACTAATTTAAAAGCTTGAAATAGTACTGCAGCCATAAGAAAAGAAATAAGACAGTTAAAAATCTGTTCATTATATTTGAATGTGGTTCTGCTACAAGGCCAGAAATATATCCAAAGAGAAATTTGAGAACATCAAATGCTAAAAGAGTAAGTCTCTGGAACAGTTCCCTGACCCACCATGTGTTCAAGATATTGAGAACACAGGCATGTTCTGTTTAAAGTGTAAAAAGAAGGACTGCAAAAATAGTGGTGAGAATAACTAAGCATACTGTAGCAAGGAATGACTTTTGCAACAGTGATGTTGAAGACGAGAAATAGGTCTTTAGACTGTACACTTTACACTGTAAAGAAAATGAACTGAAATCCTGCAAATTTTAAAACAGCTGTTGATGAAGGTAGATGTCAACATATGTTTGGCTGTTCTCACCAGACCCTTCAAATGGCTTTGTAAGATTGAAATTGGAGCCTGTCTTTATATGCAAAACTTTGGCTTTACCATATTTCAAAGAGTTGTTGGTGTCTGTGAACAATTTTCAGATTGATTTGCAAAATGCATCTTTATATCCTTAGTAATGGAATGAGTTTCATTTATTTGCTGTTAAGTTTGTATACTATTACCATAATAAAGTAAAGGGGTTAACCTTGTGTCATATCAAATTAGCCCTCAAGCCGGAATTCTTCTGGGATGCTACGCCAGTGGGGCTTTTTACATGCTTGCATAACAAGGTATACAATATCCTCTTTTTGAAAGTAGTCTCCTTTGGCACAACAGGCTAGCTTATAAACTGGTTGGTGCATGGGGAAGCTATTAGGCAAACTACTACCATCAGACTGGGTTGCTCTGAATATGACAGTGGATCTTTATGTTCGAATAGCTGTAGACAGGATCTTAGCCTTAGTGTGCTTTCCTTTGCCTTGATGTTTCTGTTCTTTACTACATTCCTTCTTGCCTTGAAATCCCTTCAATCCAATTGCTGTTGTGTGCCTTTGAGTAATTTCTGAATTATGGTGACCCTAAAACAAACCTATCATGGGTTTTTCCTGACAAGATTTTTTCAGAGGGAGTTTGCCCTTTCACCTTCCTCTGAGGCTGAGAGAGTGTGGCTTGCCCAACGTCACTCAGTGGGTTTCCATGGAGATTTGAACCCTAGTCTCAAGTCATTGTCCAGCACTCAAACCATTACATATCTCTTAAGGCCTCTTAAGATGAATGCTTTTTTACATATTTATTGAGAAAATTACACAGGAGATGGATCCATTGGGTAGTGGGGGCCTAATAGTCCCAGTCTTCCTATTACTCTTTTTTGTACAATATTGCCATCCGCCTCTATTGCCAAGATCCTGGTCCATGCCCTAGTGGTCTCACGACTTGATTACTGTAATGTCCTCCTGGCTGGGCTTCCTTTTTCTCACCTCCGTCCTTTAATCTCTGTCCAGCATTCAGCTGCACGCATTATCACTTCCACCCACCGCTCTGACCACATCTCTCCTGTGTTGGCATCCCTTCACTGGCTCCCCCTCCCTTTCTGTATTCAGTATAAGCTCCTGCTGACTATGTTTAAAGCCCTCCATGGGCTGGCCCCTCCTTACTTATCAGACCTTCTTTCTCCTCACCTTCCCACTCGGGCCCTCCGTTCTGGTAGTCAGGGTCAGCTGTCCCAGCCCAGGATTTCCTCTGCCCCATCTCAGATTCGCCCCTTTTCACTCACTGCCCTCACTCCTGGACCCTTCTTCCCCCGCGAGCAAGGGCCATCATTTCCTTAGCCAGCTTCAAAACGGAGTTGAAGACCATCCTGTTCAGAGAAGCTTTCCCAGGCATTGCATAATTGTCGCTTGCTATTTGATGTTCTTTTGGTACCTGTTTTATCGAACCATTTCATGTATTGCTATGTACTTTATATATATTATCCTACTAGAGAAGCAGGCTAGCTCCAACAGGCCTCCCTGGTAGAAGATTAACCATCCATTATGATGCCAAGCCCCCCCCCCCAGTCCATCTGCCTTGGTCCAGGCCTTGGAGGTGGAGAGGAATTGCTGGACCTCATCCCCTTCCCCACCACCTTTCCCTTCTCCTTTTGTGTCATGTCTTTTTTAGATTGTAAGCCTGAGGGCAGGGAACCATCTAATTAAAAATATTGTATGTACAGCGCTGTGTAAATTTACAGTGCTTTATAA
>NC_056523.1:90757940-90767638 GCF_019175285.1 Sceloporus undulatus
CCCCCCCCCCCAGTCCATCTGCCTTGGTCCAGGCCTTGGAGGTGGAGAGGAATTGCTGGACCTCATCCCCTTCCCCACCACCTTTCCCTTCTCCTTTTGTGTCATGTCTTTTTAGATTGTAAGCCTGAGGGCAGGGAACCATCTAATTAAAAATATTGTATGTACAGCGCTGTGTAAATTTACAGTGCTTTATAAATAAAGGTTAATAATAATAATAATAATGCAGATGTCTGGAAAAGCAAATGACTGTTTAGAACTTTATAGAAGTATAAAACCTGTAGTCTCTAGCACTTCCTACAGGTATTTCACACCGTATCAAAATAAGATAAACAGTTCTCTGTAGGAGAACTGTTTACAACCCAGTGACCCAGTAAGCAGGAAAAGGCTGAACTGAAGCAATGTGACATTCCATTCCACACATAAACAGTGCCTTACTTCTCTGAAGTCAAAGCCAGACAATGTTCTAGCAGGATCATGTAAGGAATCTGGGTCACTTCCAGATGTAAGGTACTCCCAGATGGAGCTTTTATTATGCATTTGTCACTCTTTAATTCATGTCAATTTACAAAGGTGCCAGATGATGCCATCCCGTCATTCTACCATGTCATCGATCATTTTGTTTCCCCCCTCTCCAAGCCAACAATCCATTAAACGGATAAAGACAGAAGAGCTTCATAGCTTTAGGAACAATCAGAGTGTGAAAAAAACTCTACAGAGTAGCTGCATCACAATAAGTAGTTTCAGGGATGTATATGCATGGAATGGATTGCCATGCCTAAGTGTCGGCATGAAGCCAACCCTTCTTCAGCTGGATTGGGGCCATGGCAACCTCATGCTGTGGCCCCAATCCAGCTTTCCAAGGGTGCAAAAAGGTGCGACAAAAAGCAACTCCTTTTTGTACCCTCGAAAGGGTGCCATTGCTGTAGTGGCGCAGGTATAAGGTGCCCCTTCGGTGCTGTGTCATCTGGATGCAGAACCAGAGGCACACCATGACACCGTGCACCGTCTGGAGTGGCATGTGGTATCAGGGTACCCTGGGGGATGCTGCACCCTGACTCTGCCCTGAGGCCGACTTTTCAGGCTGGTCTGGACAACCCCTCAATTTTCATATCATTTTAACTAGAGTTTAGAAGTGTTCCTTTCTTTTCTTATCACATCTCTCAGGCCCCATTCTCACTAGCCCATTTGCTCTCGATAGAACTGGATAGATCCGGTTGCCCCCATACCGAATCAACCCAGTTACAAGTACCCACTACCCTTTACCTTGATCGGGTAATTTGCCCCTCTGAAGTTCACATTTGCAGTACCGCTTTAAAATGGAGCCTCCTTTGTTGTCAATCAAATTCACTTCCGCTTTCGTCAAAGGTGACATATCCTACAGCCATTGGCCAACCGAATGGGTGCTTTCCCCCTCCTTTTTTAAAAAAACTGGCGGCAGTGTGCGCATATTCCGTCAACTTGCCAAATTAAAAACCTCCAAGTGCGTGTGTGTATTGTGTGTATTTGGGTCATTACAGATTATGGCAACCCTAAAACGACCCCATCCTGGGGTTTTCTTGGTAAGATTGGTTCCAAGGAAATTTGCCATTGCCTTTCTCCTGAGGCTGAGAGAGTGTGACTCCCCCAAAGTCATGGGTTTCCACAGCCTTCCCTCTGAATGCCAGCCTCTAGCTTCCCCTTCGCTTCCAGCCCAGCATTTCCTCCTCTTTGGAACCTCTTCCTTTCCCTTCCATTCGCATACTCTGTCACAATAATAATAATAATAACAACAACAACAACAACAACAACAACAAATGTTGCTTGCAGGGGAGGCCACCTGAATGCCATTTCTGCATCTGCTTTCCCTCCGATTGCCACCCCAGAATGCCACCGATCCTTACATACACACATGTAGCACAACAATCACACATTGTATCAATTTGCCAGATTGAAAGGGAAACATTTGTAACATTTGCATTGTAGCATTCGCATATTACACACAAAAAATAATTTTTAAAAAATGGCACTTGCAAAGTGACCTGCAGTGCCGGCAGCAAGCAAAGGAAAGGGAAATGTAGCACAAGCAGACACATTCTATCAATATGTATCAACCTGTAGAATAAGCATTCGCATAATCTGTCACAATAATAATAATAATAATAATAATAATAATAATAATAATAATAATAATAATAATAATACCTCACCTCAGAATGCTATCTTTGCATCCTCTTTTTTTGCTTTCCCTCCGATTGCCACCCCAGAATGCCATTTCATACACATATGTAGCAAAAGTATTCACACATTGTATCAATTTGCCAAATTTAAAAGGAAACGTAATAATCCACTTTCGGAAACTGCTCCAAGAGGGCTTTGCCCTGGATCGAGTGTGAAAGACCCTAATTCTGATGTGTTTAAACCAGTGCCAATGGGAACTTCCAACTTTTAATCCGGGTTACAAATCAGTACAAAAGGTAGTCTGAATGGCCCCCCAGATTGCCTCAGCTATTATAGTCAATGGCTGTTTTGGCTGGGGATTCTGGGAACTGTAGTAATAAACAAAGCACATTTCCAATTTGAGAGAATTTTCACAGGCAATAATTTAGTCTTCCTTGATTGCTCATTTCTTTGGCATGTAATTAAAGCTATTTTTTAAAAAAGTGATGGTCTTCTGATCTCTGTCTTATATGACAGATGTTCACAAGAGACGTGTGGCAGATAAAAAAAGGCATGTTAGGAGTACCAGTGCTGAGTACCAAAGAACGTACCTGTTGAAGCTCCGAATATCAAAAACGTTCACTTTCTTGGGAGGCTCTGGCAAACGGTTCTCACTGTCTACCTGGTAATCCTCACTGCTAAGAAATTCCCGCCAAGGAGACAGGTAGCCTTTGGGAATGGCTGTTCTGTTGAACTTCTCTGGGGGAACCTCTTTTAGAGGACCAGAATAGCCTGCAGTTGGGAATGCCAAAGAGAAGGCAGACATCTGAATTGTAATGATAGATAAACCTCAATTACATTGGCTGGGATCCTGTGTAGTAGCTGATGTAGGTGTAAAGTCCAGCTCATTGGCTGAAATCTTGCATTGTCAGAGCTCCCTTGTAATTATGGATGACAATGGACAATATCACAGTAGCAATAGCAGCTATATTTCTATACTACTTCATATTGAACTAAGCAATCTCTAAGCGGTTTACAATGTGTAAGCTAATTGCCCCCAACAAGCTAGGCACTCATTTTAGCTACCTCAGAATGATGCTAGGCTGAGTCGACCCTGGAGCCCCTCGCTGATATCAAACTCACAACCTTATGATTGTGAGTGAGTGGCTGCAGTACCAGTATTTAACCACTGCACCACCAGGGCTCCTCTACACTATACTGTTATAGCACTATCATTCTACTTTATCTGCTATGGCTGCTTCCTGTGGAATTCTGGGGTTTGTAGTTTAGTGAGGCCTAAGAGCTCTCTGGCTTAGAATTCTAAATGCCCCTCCCTAAATTACAAAGCCTAGGTTTCCTGGAAAAAAAAGATAAAGTTAAGCAATTGGGGGGGGGGGAAGGAAACCACTACTGCAGTGATGAAGAAGGATGAGTGTGCTCCCCCAGGTTTTGCAGCAGTGGCAACTCTTTGCTCAGAAAGAGACCATAGCCATGGCAAAGAAGAAGAGGCAAGTACACTCTTTTGCCCCATTGCAGGCCCGTCTCTGCATCAGGTAGCACCAGGCATGGGGACACCACTGGTTCCACTTACTAAAACCAACTAGCCACAGGGTTGAATCTTTTGGCAACAGTGTTGGAAGGACAACGTCCTCCACTACACCTGATGCTTAGGAGGAATGAGACAAACTGTCCAGTATAGTGCTTTCTCTTGCAACACCTCACTGCCACCTCTTAGTATCTCCTGCCTGATGGGATTATCTCACTTTGCCTAATGATGGAGCCATCCCTGCTATCAGTGCTGTTGGTTTCTGGTATCATTTTATTTCTTTTTCTTCAAACAAACAAGGTGGCTGCATCAGAGTGAACCTGCAACCCTTTTCTAGAAATTGAGAAACTACTTTCCTTTCTCCTCCCCCCCCCCAAAGGTTTTGAAGGAAGGGCAGTGACTTCATTCCTGCCACAGCTGTCCTCCTCATCAAACACTTTGCTGACAAGGGAAGGGCAATGCTATTGGGATATCCCATCAGACAAATCAAGGTATATTTAAAGGGAGTCTTAGCTATCATTTAACACTAACAACCTGGAATGTGTGAACTAAATAGTGACTCTACCTGGGATTAGATAAAAAGGACACCTTCTATTCACTGGATATATTCGTGGAAACAAACTGTAAAATGAGTATAAGACTCTGATGGGATAAAAAGAAGGTCCCTTTGATGATTGCAATCATAGTTATCTGGGTATGAATTAGAGTTAATTACTTCTCTCTTTCTTTGAAATGGTGAAAATGTATGCACTAGCCACTATATGCCTACAGCAGGGGTAGGCAACCTGCGGCCCATGGGCTGGATGCGGCCCGGCGAGGCCTTGGGACCGGCCCCAGCCTGGTCCTGCCGCCGATTGCCACCGGGGCCTTTGGGGGGTAATTGTCTATAGAAGCCTCAGAACCATGCATTTATATTAACATTTTTTTAAAAATCAGCAATTTTTTTCACGTGTCCTCCACTTTTTTTAAAAAAAGGTTCTTCCATTTGAAAATTTTGTCCTACATTTGTCCTGGTTTATTTATATATTTAATTTTTTTTTAAAAAAATAATTATTTATTTTTTGGCTTCAGCCCCCCAGTTGTTTGAGGGACAGCAACCCGGCCCCCTGCTCAAAAAGGTTGCCTACCCCTGGCCTACAGGGAGCAGTAGAGGTAGAAACAAGTTCTTTAGATTATATATATATATATATATATATATATATATATATATAGTCTACAGCTTCCTTGCCTATACAATGGCAAGTTCATTTCTGATTGCACTTTAGAGAGTTTATCACACAAAGGAGATTGGGAGTTTATCCCATGAATATTCAGGAAAAATCGGGTAATTATGCGAAACAATTTCACAAGCTGTCACATAAAACCCACCATTAAAGTAGTCACAAAGAAGCATTAACATACATCTTTTTACTTTTAGGATTTCAGTGACAATGCATTTTTGATATCATTTTATTTGTACAATTGCGTGTGATAATCGTTTGTGCAATTACTCGCCATTTTCACTTTATTTTTGGGACGCTTTAAATGAGTTTTAATTTCTCTTTAATGCCGAAATTAGCACCAGTGTGATAAACTCCTAGGTCTGATTGCACTTCTCTTCCTGCAATCTTCATGTAAGTTGGGGCTGGGAATTGTGTGGCCCTCCAGATATTGTTGGACTGTAATTCCCATTGGAACTAGCCAGCATAACCTTTGATGAATAATCCTGGGAGCTGCAGTTCTACAACACTGGGATGGCTACACAATTCCCACACCTGGTTGAAGTCCAGACACCACTCCACATACACATTTCTGTGTATCATAATTTCCTTAATAAATACTTTCTGTTCACCTAAGGTAATCTTTGAGCCTGACATCAGGGAACCAGCCTTCAGGCAAAGCTAACACCATTGACATTTTTTGAAATACAGTCAGCCCTTCTTACACACAGATTTCTTATACACGGATTCAAGCATCCACGGTTTGAAAATGTTCAAAAAAAGTATAAATTTCAAATATCAAACCTTGATTTTCCATTTTTTATAAGGGACACCATTTTGCTATATCATTATATTTAATGGGACTTGAGCATTCACAGATTTTGTTATACACGGGGGATCTTGGAACCAAACCCCAGCGTATAACAAGGGTCCACTGTATGTCAAATGGTCAGGTTCTCGAGGACCAGCTCCATACCTGGTGCAATGGCATTGGGATTCAGGGCCTTGCTCATCCTCAAGACTTTGCTTGACTTCTTTGGTACTTTTGGAGGCCCTCCCTTTCCTGAACCTGCAACTTGAAGTGCATCTGGATAATTCTCCTTCCCCTCTGCATTGTGGACACCCTAGGAAAAAAGATTTTAAAAGGCAGTCATAGATTGGAAACGTTTTCTATCACTCCAAACTTTTTCAAGGAGGACTAGATCTTCTGTTTTAATGTTGATTTCTTTTGGTATGGTTTTTTTTTTTTTTTTTGGTAATGTCTAAGTCTCCTTGAGTCCCTGTCTTAGGGAAAAGGCAGAATATAAATAAAGATGATGATGATGGATGATGATGATGGATGATGATGATGATGATGATGATTAAAATTTAGTAAAAGAATCCTACTCAGGCAATTTGATGCATAGCTACTTTTTGGGCTCAGAAATAGATAATTTTGCATTTGCTGTGACAATCAGCAGTTGCCTCAATGCCATGGCTCTCCTCCCAAAAACCAGAGACTTCACTCCCAACTGAACTTGTACATTACACTATTCTAGTCTTGCCTTAGACCACAGAGAGCCCCATGATTGACTCCATGCATTTCCCACAGCTTAAATTTTGGTTCTTATAGAACAAGATAATTAGAGACTGAGATTCTAGCTGCATCTGCACTGAAGAAATAATGCAGTTTGACACCACTTTAACTGCCATGGCTCAGTGCTATGAAATCTTGGCATTTGCAGTTTTGTGAGGCATTTAGCCTTCTCTGTCAGGGAGTTCTGTGCCACAACAAACTACAAATCCCAGAATTCCATAACACTGAGCCATGGCAGTTAAAGTGGTATCACACTGCATTATTTCTGCAGTGCAGATGCAGATGCAGTCCCTAACATTTATATTGGATTTATACTACTGTAACTATTATGGCTTCTAAAGTGGCCACTTAAACATCACTCCAAAAGACCCAAGGATTTGGATCATTGCATGGTCAGAATAGAATCATAACATCTGCAACAATTAAGAAAGTGAGTTACTTTCACAACTCCAACTAACATTGTAATTCACCAACAGGATGACAGTTTATAATGAGTAATATAAGAAGTTCTTTATGAAAAGTAATTCTCTAAGGCCAGATCTCACTAAATTAGGTGAGATTGTAAGCAGGGGACATGGGTGCCTGCCTGCTCAACCTGCCCTTCTATCAGTTGATGGCAACTTCAAAATCCTTCCCTTCTTCTGATTTTTTAATGTTGGAAAGGGCAGCCCTTCAAATGGGGAGCATCTTTGAAACAGAGGGGTCTCTTTTGCAATCCATGGCCACCCTGAAGTATCCCCACCCTGTTCCATGCAACATTCAGAGACCATCCAGCCTTCTGTTGCTTCAACTTCATTGTAGTTTGCATCAGAACCTCCTCCTGATCCAATTGTTCCCACTGAGGTCTGCAAAGAAAACAAAGAAAAGAGCATTAATACTGGCAGGGGCAAGGGAGACCACATAGAAGTCCTAAGGTGGCAAGTATGCAGACCCTGATTGAGTGGTTCCCAGTTTGTATAGCAGTAGCTCCTCATCTTGTCTTTATGCTGGGAGTTGACAAGATGCAGCCTGCATGGCACATGCAGCCCTTCCCTCTGACCAAATTGGTACCCTAAATCTGTGCCACTGTTGCCTAAGGTATCACTTCCACCAAAACCTCAATAATTCTGCTGGAGGAAATGATACATTGGGTATGCACACCTTTTCTTTTAAACAAAACAAGATTTGCAGAAAGCTGTAGAGATTGTGTGCTACAACATGTCTGACATCAGAATCACTGGGAACAAAAAAATGTCTGCATTGTTGGTGGAAACACTAGCATCTGAGGCAGGTTTCTGGAAGCAGCAGTGTTGGCAGTGGGAGTATGAGGATGTCCCTGCTGGGTTCAAGTGGGGAGGAGACAATACAGTCCACTAACTGGTGGCAGCTGATGGCTCCCATGACCATGCAACTGGGAATCCACTTCAGGTGAACACTAAAGGAGCTGTCCAAACTGTTGAGCATATTTAGAGGTTGCAGATTCAGCACATTCAATAGCATCTTTAAAATTCAAAATAAAACCTGCTATGGATTTACCACCCACTACATGGATGCCACCAGATGCCTCTGCCCCAGCCCTGGAAATATTGCACAGGCATGTCTCACACTATATGCCCATTCCCATTGCTAAGAAGTTGATCTCTGTTTTAACTGGGCAGATGGGGGTGTGCACATGTATGTGTGTGTGAGGGAATGGATTTGTCAGATATGAATTGTATAAAACAAACCTGATTAATCTCTAGCCAAATTATTTAAGCTTAAAACCAGTTTGAGATGAAAAGGGCTATACATGGAGACTCAAATATAATACAGGATGATTGGATTTGTTCTGGTTACTAATACAGCACACTGAGTCTTAAAACTCTTTAAGGCATGAGCTAAGAAAGCTTCAGAAAATTAGCCTTCATGCAGTGATTATAGATGAGAAGTTCAAAGTGATGGCCCTGGAGCATTCCTCCATTGATCATTTTGACTAATGAGGAAATGGGGACGTTTTTTTCCTAATGAGAAGGCATTTGGCTTTAACTCCCCAGCTATAGTTTCACTGAGGAAGAGAAACCATAAAAGGGTAGTGCCATCTCTGGAGGATTCATGTCATGATGTAGTGGCTTGTATAATTAAATTGTGACTTTGGTATTGTCTTGCTTTATTCTATAGTCCAAGAATATCTAAACAATGTTAAAACAGGGTTTACTTACTACCTTTTTGCATAAGAAAACAAAGCAGAAATGGAGCCAGTAGCAGCTTTCACTGTGCCTTACTGCATGATGTTGTAGCTCTTCAATCCTCTGTCTGTGGGAGACAGTTTTTAAAACACATATTTTGTCTAGATGGAAGAATCCATTCAACAAAAGACATACTTTTACAACTGTCTCCCACAGGAAGAGAATGTTATGCAGAAGAATGGCATGGAGAAAGCCACTACTCTCAGGCCCAATTTCTGCTTTTTTTCTTTTTTTGGTGTGTGTGTGAGAAGAAGCAGGCAATCTTGAGTAGCTTTGGAAACTCTTAGAGTCTAAGCACATGTTAGCAGGGTGTGTGTGTGTGTGTATGGGGGGAGGGAATTGTGCAGCTGGAAAACTGATTATATATACAGTGAGTTTTTGGTATCCTCTGGTGTTTGATGCTGGTACCCCCAAGGGATACTAAACTCTGGATGCTCAAGTCCCATTAAATACAATGGCATAGTGAAAAAGTGCCCCTTATATTAAAAAGCAACATCAGTGTTTGCTTTTTGAAATTTAAATATTTTTTAAAAATATTTTCAAGCCATGGATGGTTGAATCCTTGGATATGGAGAGCTGACTGTAGCTGGAAAGATGATTATTCTTATATTTATTATATTATACTTATCAAGTGTTTATTAATCACTTAAATGAGAGCTACAGCATGCACACAAATCAACACTCAGTTTCAAAATAAACTTCCCAGACTATATTAAAACACCTTCTTCTTTTTGACCAGAACCTCTTTTTTGTCCCCACCTTTATTACTGACTACATGATTGACTTCAGTGTAAAATGGATTCCTTTTAAGTTGTCCACTGAGTTATGCTTATCATGCAGTCTTGGTGGAAACTGGAGAAGCAGAAGGACTAATGTTGGCAGCACACATTTGATGAGGAACAGGTGTGGCCCTTGTACTGGTGGAAGTGCCTCTCAGTTGGGATTTACACAGGTTCAGGAACTATTGGACTGTCCAGGGTTAGTTAATGAACTAAGAAGATTCACAAATTAATTGTTGCAAGGTATTGACTACTGTG
>NC_056523.1:90772416-90784704 GCF_019175285.1 Sceloporus undulatus
GACCTCTATAGATGTGTTGTGTGTGTGTGTGTGTGTGTGTGGTGTGTGTGTATATATATGTATGTATTTTTGTGTGTGCAATATGTAAAACACCCACACCACACAGATGGGCATACCCTTCAAGTGGCTAAAGGCAGCAATTCTCGGATATTACGCGCTAAAACAGTGACTAATTCTCACCCCGGAAGTAAAATGTTGCCCCGTTCAGAGCCCCAGGCTCTGTATTGGGCTGGTGTGGTTATCCAATCTGCACTTGCTTCACTTTGCCTGAATACGCATTGGCCGATGCGCAAAACCTCAATCCGGAAGGCCGCCCAGGTGTGAATGAACGATGTGTTATGACGTGAATATGAATCGGCAAAGCGTATTCAGAGAGCGCGAGTGTGAATGAACAATGCGATATGACGCGAATACGCATCGGCCAATGCAAACTGACCCTACTTCTGTGCCCTGTGTGGTAAGGTCCTTAGTGAGCATGCTGAAACAGCAAAACAGAGAGAAAAGTAGAGAGCAGATAAACCTACCTCACCAGCTCCCTAAAACATGTTTTAAAAAAGCATAGATCTGCAAGTCTGGTCACCAAAATGGAACTCATGAGAAAAGTGGTGGCTGGTGAAAGAAAAAATAATAATTTTGGGGGTGTATTTAGGAAGAAACCACCAGATGTTCTCTAGAAGGTTCAAAATGTTTTTGTCTATTTATGTAGGGCTTATGTGATCTGATTGCTTCATTGCAGTGGCATCACTGGGAGTGGGCGGGCGTAGGGGTTTCAAACTGCACCAGGTGACACCCCAGAAGGAGGGTGACACCTGGTCGGCCCCCCTGCCTCCCCCAGGTACTCCTTGGGCCCATTTGGGTGCCCCTCAGGGCCACACAGGAGCTGCTCTGGGCCTCGGACAGATCTCCAGGCCTTGGGGGGGGGGTCTCTGGCCTGGTGGGTGGCCATTTCCATGGTCCATGTAGCTGTTTCCCAAGCCTGCATGACACTTCCCTGGCCTGTGCGGCCATTTCTCCCATTTGTGCAGCTGTTCCACCTGCCCATTTTCCTGGCCCGCATGGCTGCTCCCATATGACCCTGCCCCCAGAAGTCCCACCTGGAAGCTCCACCCCAGAAGTCCCACCCCCACACTTTGTGACACCTGGCACGGGATCCCCACTGCTTCATTGTATATTTGCATATTGTCAATTCTGAACAAAAGTTTGCAGAAACATATTGAACTGGTTTTTATTGTGGTGTAGGATCCTATTCCTATTCTTTCCATGTTATTTTTCTCTCTAGCACCAAATTTTATGGTAAAGAAGTAATGTCCAGGAACACATCTACTTTTTTAAAACTGAGATGTACCTGTAATTACCATATAATATGTTGTAATGTTGACTGAATTACAATTTATTGAAAACATACCAAAATATTAAATGAGACTAACAAAAAAGTAGGTCAGTTACAATACTCATTAATAAAGATATAGAAAGGCATGGCAGTTACTGATACCATTGCTATTCTGCCACAAATTAAAATCACATACATAATCTCCATACATGTGAAAATTCTAAATATCCTATTAATCCTCCCAGTTTAGACATATTACTATGAAATAAGTGTTACTGATTTTGATACAGTTTATTTCCAGGGAGGTCTTCTCATGATTTAATCCTTTTAATTTCCAATTTATTGTTCAGATACAATTTGTATGTGAAAAGCGATTTCCTTCAAGAATCCATAGGCATTAACAACTGCTTGGTTAGACAAGGAAACCACTCCTCTCTCTTTTTCCTCTCTGATATTATCTTTGTGGATAGCCAGAGTGGTGCAATTGTTTGAGTGTTGGATTACAAGCATTGGACTATGACAGGGTTCCAATCCCTGATTGGCCATAGAAACCCACTGGGTAACCTAAGGCAAGTCACACTCTCTCAGCCTCAGAGGGAGGCAAAGGAAAACACCTTCTGAACAAATCTTGCTAAGAAAACCTTGTGATAGATTTGTCTGAGGGTCACCATAAATCAGAAAAAACATGAAAGACACACAATAACAACAATAATCCTTGTGGCCCAAATAGACAGAAATGGGATATTTTTCAGTCTTCGAGGGCAATGGGTTCCAGTGCTACCAATCAAAAGGCATTGCACAGTTTCTTAATCTTTCTCTCTTTGATGGATTTTTGTGGTAAGAAAAAAAGATGGGAGAAAGTATGCAAACATATAGGGAAAGGGATTACTCTATACACTCATGTATAGGTCTAGAAATTTAGGTCAAAAATATATCCAAAAAACCTGAGTTAACTTATCCAAGGGTCAATGTAAGTACTGTATCTTAACTCTTATTTAAAAGAAGGAACTATCCCTTGGTGAAAAGCAAGTTTAATCTGTTCTGGAAGCATCAACTTCCTCTACTTTCTCACCCATCCAGCCCTAAGAATGAGCACAAACAGTTATGCCTGCAGGAATTTTGTAAGTGCTTTGGCATTGTTTTCTTTTGCTTCATCCTTTAGATCCTTTGCTATATGCCCCTAAATTTTACCCTTGATTTATCCATGGGTCTTATCAAAATCCATAATTTTGGCCCCAAAACTTGCCCTTGACTTATACATGAGATCAACTTACATATTAATAATTTTAACGGTATTGTTTTATTGTTTATTGTTATTGTTTATAATAATGATTTATTGGTTATGGTGGGTGGGTGGGTTTTTGGGATATTGTATTTTATTGGCACTCTGAGTCAGACAGCAGACAAGTCTGATTAGCACTGTGGCTTATGATGCAATTGGACTCAAGCAGAAATCATGTTCACGTCTAGATATGCACTGATGTGAAAGGCAAGTTGAAGCTGCACAATGTTTATAACATGAACATGGGATATGAGGAGTACAAAGCCAGGAAAACTAGAAAGCATAGAAGAAGAAGAAAGGGACAAAAACACAGAAATACTTGGTGTGAGTGAGCTGAAGTGGACATGAATGGGACATTTTTCAATCTGATAATTAGAGTGTTTTCATCTGGAAATGACAATCTCAGAAAAAACGTGGTGACATTAACAATAAGATGAGATGTAGCAAAAGTAGCCAGGGGATAGAATGCAAAATCTGGCCACATAATGTCAATAAGATTTCCTGAAAAACCTATCAGTATAACAATAATGATTGGTGAGGTAGAAGGCAGTAGGAAAAGAGGAAGACTGTATTACAAATCGATAGACTCATGTCCCTGAGTCTGCAAGACCTGTGCAGGGCTATTGATGATAGGGGGACTTGAAGGTCTCTAGTTTGTCTGTTTGTGTGTATGTGTGTGTGTGTTGTGTGCCTTCAAGTAATTTCTGCATTATAGAGTAGCTATCATGGGGTTTCTTGGCAAATCTGTTCAGAGAAGGTTTGCCATTGCCTTCCCCTGAGGCTGAGAACATGCAGCCTATGCAAGATCACCCAGTGGGTTTCATGGCCAAGCTGGGAATCACCCTGGTTTCCAGAATCGTAGTCCAATATTCAAACCACTATGCCCTGCTGTTTTTAACCTATGTAACAGATTAACAGGAAATTGGGCATTGTTACTGGGGGAATACACATCTCCAACACACACACACACACACACTCACACACCTAGTCTGAAGTGGTTGGCAAGGGACACTATTCTATTATCTCTGCTGATCAAAATGTTGGTGCACTTTGACCCTGTGAAAAACAGCTGGTGTTTTGTCAGACACCTTATTTTCCAAAGTTGCACTGCTCAGTCCCATTTATTTGCACCTTGGCTCAGCCTTGTGATTTAGCTGCTTGGCTGTAGAAGGGGAGGATTCTGAGGATTCTGTGTGACTTGACCAAGGTCACCCAGTGGGTTTCCATGGCCAAGCAGGGAATCTAACCTTGGTCTCCAGAGTTGTATTACAACACTGAAACCACTACACTATGCTCAAAGTCAACTAGATGACATAATCTGACTTTATGTTCTAACTACAGTAGCAGAAGTGGACGAAATTGCATCCTGGAATTTGTGTCCAGGAATAAATTGATTATGCATCCAAACAGTAGATGTTGATAACCACGGGTGATCAGAATGCAAAAGCAGGAAAAAGGATGGCGTCAAACATTATTAGACAATTTGGCCTAAGGTCAAGAAAGGAAGCAGAGGAACAATTTATCAGATTTTGTCTGGCCAACAGTCTGTGCATTGCAATCACATTCAGCAGGTCACTGTGTACATGGACACAACTTTTAATATCAAAAATTAGAGTAAAAGTGAAGGAGAATATTAAATCAATCATACTGCCAATATATAATATAAAGGGTTTTTTTTAAAGGAATATAGGCGGGTTACAGACGGGCAAAAAGGGGTGTGCTCATGACGTCATGAAGGTATGTCCCAAGCGGGAAGAAATGGCATTAAAAAGGTGCCGCTTTTTTCCGCTTCTTTTCTATATACTGCGCAACTGCGCATCTCCGTCTGTAAGCTGCTGCACCGGTACGCCACAATTATCACGCCACAAATTTAAGTTGCCCATTTAAAGGCTCCGAGTCAGCTGCATTGCATAATGAGTTGGGGTCCTGGAACATGCACAGTTTGCACTGAGGCTCTAATTAGAGCGTCAGATGCCATGCAGATGTGGAAGCTGCGGCGCAGCTGCACTCTATTTTAATGCTCGTAACCCTAACCCTAGAGCAACATGTACACATGCGCTGCTAGAATCGTGGAAAGTTGTAAGTTTTGCTGGCGGATGTTTTGGTTGGAGAAAGTGATAAGGGAAAGTTTGGAATTTAAAGTGAACCCCTACACACATTCCTGCGCCATTTTCACCTAACAATAAAAAAAGCTAAAACTTTGAATATTTACATATGTACAAGGGAGGTGATGGGGGATGGCAGGGGGACAGCGG
This sequence comes from Sceloporus undulatus, assembly GCF_019175285.1. Classification (NCBI taxonomy): domain Eukaryota; kingdom Metazoa; phylum Chordata; class Lepidosauria; order Squamata; family Phrynosomatidae; genus Sceloporus; species Sceloporus undulatus. The sequence goes on from NC_056523.1 coordinate 90,777,284, forward strand.
TGGCAGCGGCGACAGCTGTGGCTGTGCATTGCAGATTCAGCAAGAGCGCGAGGACCAAAGAAGAGGAGGCATCCATGTTGCTGGTGACACTGGCAACGCACAAGCGGACAAGGATGTCAACACCAGCTGATCACCAGCTGGCAGAAGGCCACCTTTGTTCTTGGGTAGGGCGGGGGAAAAAGTTTAAAGGGGCCTGGGCGCTTTAAATGTGCACATACGCTTTCTGCCGCCGATGCTGACTGGCGCAGCTGCGCAAAAGAAAAAAAGCCGCGTTCGTGGCCGCCCGTGCGGAACCTGCCTCTCTCTTTGCAGCGTCCTGCAAGGTGGCGGTATGGAAGCTGCGGGTAAGAAATGGCCCCAGGTGAGGCGTCTTCACTACCCCCAGTGTGGAAGCCCCATCCACCTTAGCCACGCCCCCGGGGCAGGCGGTCTGGAGGCTCCGTATTCAGGGGAAGACACCTTCAAGACGTCTTCCCCTGCCCGTCTGTAACGCGCCATAAAGAACAATGTGAAGTCAAAGGCTTTCATGGCTGGCATCCATAGTTTTTTGTGGGTTTTTCGAGCTATGTGGCCATGCTCTAGAAGAGTTTATTCCTGACATTTCACCAGCATCTGTGGCTGGCATCTTCAGAGAATATAAAGAACAGTTTTTCACTACTAAACCTAATAAATCATAAACCAAGAATTACTGATTGAAACCAGGAGTATTATTAGGTAAGAATGCAAAAAGAATTGTATTTGTAAGCCAAAAAGAAAAAAAAAAAGCTAAATTAGATGCCTGATGAAATTCTTCAAATGTTTAAAGACTGATAAGAAGCAAAAGTCAAAAGTAACAGAAATAGGTCCGAAGCCAGCACACAACTGGCATACACATAGAGACAAAGGATGCATTTACAGTGACGTGAAAACCCACTCACTCCAGATTACCATGATCTACAGAAAATGTATACTTGTCTTCACTATTACTACACACATCAAGGCAGTTCTGGAGAACTGTCTACAAAGTTGTGCAGCTACATGGCCCATGCCCCCCCCATGTGTGTTAATGCACACATTTCTGAACTCCTCCCCCCAGTCCCACACACTTGTGGAAACATCTGGATTTTCCACTCAAAACTGGGATAAATCCTCACATTTTTTTCCTCCGGATTCAAGCTCTGAGGTGATGAAAAGGCCTGGATTTGGGCTCTGTTGTTCCGTATGTTGTTTGGACAGTTCACTGTGAAAATTAGATGAGATTATTTTATGTGGTCCATGTAGATGTGTCCAAAAAGAACTACAATAATCCATGCAAAGAAATAGTAGAACAAGAGACCTCTTCCAAAAAATCTCAGAAATCAAAAGGAATTTTAGACCAAGAGTAGGGTTTCAAAATGGTCAATGGGAGAGCACATTACCTTATAAGGATAAATTTAAAAGCAACTGGAAGCAATTCACTGATGAACTATTCAAAGGAGATGAAAGAATGACAGATTCTTTCTAAGCAGAACCTTTTGAAGAAAACACTACCATTTTAAAAAGTGAAGTGGAAGCTGCTTTCAAAACACATGGGAGAAAAAATAAATAAATCCAGGAAAAGATGGCATAACATTTTTCTGGTTATCAAGAAACCAGAAAAAGAGTAAGACCTGGAAAAGCAACTACAAAAGAACCAAACAATATCTTCATGTATAAATATCTATCAGTCAATATCAAAATCTCAGCCATAGTGTTTTTGAAGGCCACACTACAAGTGGCTTGGCTCAATCAAGGAAGCCACAGTCCTTTGCAAGGCATAAACAGAGCTGATGATAACAAGTCTTTATTTCACAGAGCCAGTACATGCCAGTCAACTTGACAGCATATAACAAGATGAAGTAGTAGTAGTACAGTGAGCCTGCGCCACACGTGAGGTCATTATAGGCGGCTTCCAGCTTATGCGGAAACTGCCTGGAGAATGGGAGAATGGCGCATGCACCGGTGGCACAAGCACACGGCTGCGTGGCATGCACAAGCCCCATTATATCTAATGGGGCTTGAGCATAAGCGCTTTTTGCCTTACGCAGGGAGGTGGAATGGATCCCCCACATAAGGCAAAGGCGGACTGTAGTAGTAGTAGTAGTAGTAGTAGTAGTGGTAGTAGTAATTTCCTCCAGTGTGATTGAGTGTGTACATGACTCTTCTTCTCCCTATTTTATCTTCACAACAACCCTGCAAGATAGATTAGGATGAAAGCAAATAACTTTCCCCAGAATCATTCAAAAGCCTTTCATGGCTCAGTGAGGATATAAATGTGACTCTTTCAAACTCCAGTCCGACACAATGACCACCTCAACACATTGATTCTCTAGATTCATGTGGCCTGTGTATATATGCAGTATTATACTCCTATGGGCAATTGGCGGAACTTTGTTTTGTAATGAGCTTTGGTTGGAAAGAAATAAAATAAGCTGGAGTGCTATCATTTAAAAGGAAGAAGACAACCAGGAAGGGTCAGGGTTCTCTGTTCGCTGCTTCATGTGAGGCTGTGCTCTTTTCCTGTGCCACCAGAGACACTTTCCTACATCAGCAGCAACTATTTTAAGCTGCTGACCTGGGAGCACTGAGAGATGTAACCCTGATCCTTGGACCGTGAAAGATGCAGGCAAGGATTTTTGAGATAATGATCTCACTGAGTTTGGAGACAGACGTGCTCAACCCTGGGATCCACAAGGCAAAAGCTTACATCTGTCAAACAGGTGGAAAAATTCCAGGTTTCATGGTCAATTGGGTGGATTTGGTTTTTCCAGGGAACGGGTTTTCATTCATCTGAACACCTGCTTTAGCTGGTATCACCTTGTAAACATGCCACTGGCATAAACTGATATGCCCCCATGGCGACCCATTCCTTTAATTGCAGTAAGCCTGGGAGAAAATCACTTGCAGATTAGCTGGAAAAGTGGCTTTTCTGGTGCTGTGTTTTTGCCACATGTCTTTCTGAACCCATGTGAAGGGATTCAAGATGAAATTCAGGAATTCACTATTGCTGCTGCAGAATTAAACTCTTGTTTCCTTATTCTTTCCTCCTGAAGCCCTTCTGCCACCAGCACTCTTTGTGGTATAGATTTCCCCTGTCTTCCCTAATTGCTCTCCTTCTACCCTTTCATTTCTGAACCTATTGTTGTGCAAATCATTTCTGATTTATGGCAACTCTAAAGCAACTCTATCATGGGATTTTCTTGGGAAGATTTGTTCAGAGGGGGTTGCCTTTCTCTGTGTCTGAAAGAATGTGACTTGTCCAAGGACACTCAGTGGATTTCTATGGCCAAGTAGGAATTCAAACCCTGGTTTCCAGAGTCATAGTCGAGCACTCAAACCATTGCATCACACTGTACACCATACACACTACACCCCAAACATGAATTAGACAATGAACTAAAAACTCCACATTTAGCTCACATCACTCTATCATCTTGACATACTGGCCATTTCCTGAGGAATGCTGAATAACACCTTATATATGACTTCAGTCTTCTTACCCTCCTTCCATTCCAACTGCCACTGCTTTGGACTTTGAGGGAGGGAAGAGTGTAAAACACCCAGCAGAGAGAATGGGAGGACCACAGTGACTATCCAGGGGAAAGAAGAAGCTGCTGGTTCTACTGCTACTTGGACCTCTGCCTTCCAAGTGCCTTCTAAGAAGCAGAGCCCTCCCTCCAGTACATCTGGTGCCATACAGCCATGGAGGGAGAGATGCAGGCCCAGCTCCATCAGGCCTGGCCTAGATTAAGAAGCAGAACCCTCCCTCCAATCCATCTGCCTTGGTCCAGGCTTCAGAGGGAGAGAAGAACTGCTGGACCTGATCCCCCTCCCCACCACCATTCCCTTCTCCTTTTGTGTTGTGTCTTTTTAGATTGTAAGCCTGAGGGCAGGGAACCATATAATTAAAAATAATAATTGTAAGCCGCTCTGAGAGACTTTAGGACTGAAGAGCGGGGTATAAATACCGTAAATAAATAAATAAATTATGGAGCCTTCTGTCAATTTCAATGTTTTCCATATTCATTTTTTATTTGTAAAAATAAATTTATTCCAGTTCAGTTAATAAGAAATTTGAAAAGTTAATGGAAAGAAATGAACCAAACATAATTTCCCCTCTGTTGGTGTCTGAATATGTGATACCTTAATCTTTTTCTAAAGCTGGCCTAGGAAACTGAACTGCTTTATAATTATCCTTGTTCAAACAACATGGGGGCAATGTCCAATGGATAACAAAATCTACTTTCCTCTCACTAGCTCCAACATTTGAGAGTATATGATCTCCTTCTTATGCAAGTCACAAGTCTTTGGGTTGGCTGAATCAAGTGATTCATGCTCAAAATTCACTACAGCCAGAGATGTTGGTGAATTTCAGTGGCACTGCACTCCTAAAGAATGTCAAAGGGAATGCTGTGATGTGAACCCACCTCTGTTAATGCCACAAGGCAGCCTAACAGGGAACTAGAAGCACTAGAAGCAGAGAGCACTAGAAACTGGAAAACTAATTAGCACATAGCTAGCTGACTTGAGCTAATGTTACAGAGCCAACTGAGCTATGCATTTCATGGTTTGAAAATGATCACCAGCTTGCATCAAGAGTATATTCTCCTTTGCTGTTCTGTGGGGGCTGTCCAATGTTCTGCCATGGCATCTAAAGTAATGCAGTGCTGGACACAGGACAAGTTCATCCTTAAATATAGCATTTCCTATGCCAGAAACCTTTTCTGGGTGAACATTCATCAGCTCTGGATGCTGAGCTCTCATGCTAATCTTTGCCTATCTGCCCTTTGACTAGGTTCGCAGAGAGAATTCCTAGTCAGGATATATCAACCAACCTCCACCAATCCTCTGTTCTGCCTTCTGCCTATTCCAAGCATTTTCTTGTCTAGACTGTCTCACATAAGCACATTTCAATTGTGGAGAATGGTACCTAATTTTCTACACTATTACCCTGAATTTGAGCTATTTGCTTCCCCTTGTCAAATTTTGCATGTTGAGTGATGGGTGGAAGGTGCAATCGCACTCACAGCCCGATTTGTACTAGAAACTTCACACAGCACCATAAAACAGATGCAACACACCGCCATGCTACAGAGTTGAATTTGTTAGTGGCTGGATGTCTGCCATATCCATGCTCTTTATTGCTAAATCCAGTATTTTTCTTCTCAGCAGCTGCTGGTATTTCTTCAGCTTATTAAAGACCTACATTTCCACCTGACAAGAGTTGTGCTACACACTCCAAATAACATCTTCTGGGCCATTTTAATCCGCAGGAAAATGCATGTTATATAAACAAAAAATGCCATGCATTATCGTTTTAAGTGTTTCCCAAGTTTTCTCCTCACAGCCTCTCCCTTACTTCTGGCACCCTCTGAAACAAGATACAAGACTTCCCCATACCTGTGGGAGGCTGTCCTCAGACTGCAATAAATTCTGGTTGCACAGTCTTGAAATGGCAGGTGCTTCCTAGGTAAGGATTAGAGCCCAGGGTTGGTTTCCTCTGAGCCTTTTCTCACCCAAGAGATTCTCCAAGCCCTTGATTTCCAGCTGTCCTGAATCTTGCCCCCTTGCAGCTCAGTTGCTCTCGTCCAGCTATGGTGCCAAGGGACCTAATCCTTGTTACATCAGACATTTATTTCTGGCTGAGGGGTGTGGCCAAAACAGAGTCTTTGGGAGCAGAATGGGCAGCAACACAGAGCCGATAGCAAAAATCTGTGCCCCAAACAGCAATTTGATGTGTAGAAAACATACCCTCCAACATTTCACAGATGAAAACTGGGACACACATGGCCAAGAAACATCAGACTGTAGTGAAGATGGCAAAAGGTATTAATGAGGAAGAATGTAGAAACTAGAAGAGGCTGTACCAGTTTGCTTTTGACAGAGCCTATTGGGAAGGACAAGGTTCTGCCCCTCTTCTCCTCTCCCCCATCCTCTGCTGAACTAATTGAGTGCAAACTATTTTTCCACTTTGTGTTCAATTTGCAGCAAATGAAGTAAACAGAATAAAGAGGGAAAGTGGGAGGAGGAGAGAGAAACTGGAACATTTAAAAGGTTGCTAAAATAATGGGGTGGCAGAGGATTAATCGTGACTGTCTCTGTGAAACTGGGACAACTGGAGGGTATCAGTAAATATTAGGAGGTGGTTGGAAAGCCATTGCTTAAAGGCACAAGAGTGGGCCAGACCAGATGTTTGTCCTGTCACTTGGCAACCCTAGGTAAAGTCTGAAACAGACAGCCATGAAATGATGGCTTGAAGCCGCCCCTGCCCAAAACACCACAGGATCACAGCAACCACACGCCACGGTCCTGAGGGCACCCTCCACTCCTGGCCCAAATAGGATTGGAAAAAAATCTGCTCCTTTTTGGGCCAGGTTTGGGTGGCCTAGAAACATCCTGGCACCATGATTTGTCTAATGGCCACAACCCCAAGCCACACAGAAGCTGGCTTTTTCAGCCTATCTGTTTGAGCCCTATGTTGGAAGTCTGACATAAAGTTTGTATCATGTTCCAGAGATAGATTTGTGTTTGTAGGTGTACACAGCCAGTCAGAAAAGTCTAAAGATGAATATAAACTGATATATCTAATCCTCTCCTGTTAGATTAATAATTTTTTTCACTTAAAGACAGAAAAAAATGTTTTCTGTTTAAGTTAGTTTTAAACCTATGAAATGGGAGGTGAAAAATACCAATGTGACTGAGATGCTAACTATGTGTTATGGAATAATTTAAGACTGAGGATTATGGAAAGCTGCAGATGCTTTTGGGTTGCAAATGCCAGCATTCATCATATTAGCTATGCTGAATAATTCCCATTCTAGCATTAATTCATATTATCTTTCCACCCGCTCTTTAAAATGGAAAACAATTTCAAGAAGAGGGAATTCTGAGCAGTGGAAAGGAGAGTTTTCTTTTCCAAATGGTGTCCTTACTGATTTCCTCCCTAGATATACATTTACTTTACTCTTTTTAAAAAAGGGAGGGAGGGGCCATTAGCACAATGTAGGAGGCAGTACAGTGAACAGACCTTTTAATGTTAAGGATAGCATAATTTCATGAGAGCCACAGCCAAGCAGTCAGGGACACCAAAGCTGAAAGGAGATAAAAAAAATCAGGACACATCTGGCCAAGGAACATCTGAGTACAGTCAAGATCAGGAGAGCTTTAAACTGAGTTCCGAGGGGAAGGGAGACAATATTAAGGAAGGCAAAAGGGATGGCGAAAATAGTCAAACTGACATAGAGGAGACAAGGCAAACAGTGCAAGGACCCAACAGTGGGAGGCAAAAAAACTTGCACAGGCAGCAAGTAAAAGGGAACCAAGGTCTGCGATGTCTCTACACTAATGCACAGAGCATGGGAAATAAGCAAGATGAACTCGAACTCCTAGTACAACAAAGCAAATATGATATAATAGGCATCTCT
>NC_056523.1:90784804-90785111 GCF_019175285.1 Sceloporus undulatus
CAGCCTTTTCATTCTCTCCTTCCTGGCCTTGTACTGGTTTTAATAATATGTAAGCTGCCTTGAGTCCCATTATTAAGGAAAAGGTGGGATATAAATGAATGAAATAATAATAATAATAATAATAATAATAATAATAATAATAATAATAATAATAATAATAATAATACAGTTAGCATCCTTTATGTGTTTATACTCACTAACTGATACTTTACATACTTGCATCCTGTTTGTTTTCCATTCTTTTCCTTCATATCTAAAACCTGCAGACATTTTTTCTTCTTTCTTCTCTCTCCCCCATCAGACTATG
>NC_056523.1:90785211-90825291 GCF_019175285.1 Sceloporus undulatus
GGTCTTTAAACAGAGGCTGGATGGCCATCTGTCAGGGATGCTTTGATTTGGATTTCCTGCATGGCAGGGGGTTGGACTGGATGGCCCTGGTGGTCTCTTCCAACTCTATGATTCTATGATTCTATGAAGATGGCAAATCTGTAGTGAACCTTTCCTCTTTCTTTCTCCCAGCCTTTTCATTCTCTCCTTCCTGGCCTTGTACTGGTTTTAATAATTTGTAAGCTGCCTTGAGTCCCATTATTAAGGAAAAGGTGGGATATAAATGAATGAAATAATAATAATAATAATAATAATAATAATAATAATAATAATAATACAGTTAGCATCCTTTATGTGTTTATACTCACTAACTGATACTTTACATACTTGCATCCTGTTTGTTTTCCATTCTTTTCCTTCATATCTAAAAGCTGCAGACATTTTTTCTTCTTTCTTCTCTCTCCCCCATCAGACTATGTGCTTATGAATAAGTAATTTTTTTAAATACAGCTACTTTTATATTTTACAAAGAAGACTGTTTGTTTCTTTTCTCTCTGAAAGTGTGTTTCTTTTCTGTCTGTGTGAGACCCTATATGTGAGTGTGTGAGTGTGTGAGTGTGTGTTTATGCATGCATTCATGTACTTCTATATCTGGGCATGAATATGGGCATGAGATTGGTTTTTTAGCTTCTGCCTCACCAATTTGATTATTCTTTTGAGAAGTACTCTATTATCCCTCACATTTTTAACATTCTTTTAAAAGTGCTCTGCTGTGGACTTTAGAAAGTAGAAACCAAGCCAGTTCCACCTTTTAAATCATCCAGTGAACTTGGACAAGTTACTTTTTTGAACTATAACTCACTAAAGACCCCAGGCAGAAAGGCCACTGACATGCTGGTTGGAGGATTCTGGGAGCAGCTGACCTAACAAGTAATTTTCCCTCTGCACAGCATGTGGGTTCATATGTTATGTTTCAGTACGGAATCTGAAACTCAGCATTTGTGGCCTGAAACAGTCTATAACCACCCTGGATGTTTGGCATAGATATGGAAAGGATCTGACATGTGGGCTTGTAGTTAATACACCCACACCCACATGCAAACTGAGGCCAAGGATATGTGGCATGAAACAGTTCATAACTACTGTGGCTGTTTGATGTAAGTTTGAAGGAAATATGAGATTGGGGAGGAGCTCTGTGTGGTCTCTGACTCTTGCCTCTTATCAGGATTGAAGGAGGACTGATGCTGGTGATGTTAGACTGCATATAATTCAGTGTTGCAAGTTTTCCACCTGTCCTATATATTGATTAGAAGTGAAAGGCAATTGCTGGGGTCTGATGGCCAATCTACTGTCTTGGGACAAAAGAAATAAAAGAAACCAGGAAGAGAGAGAGAGCACATAGCTTTGACATCCACCGTATGAAGAGAAGTTTGCAATGTAGCCTCCAAGCCATGCTGTTCCTGATAAACTGATGAACTGCCCAGATATGCTGATAGATGCTGTTGGTTAAAGAAACAACTATGCCAGGGGCAGGACTTCTGGGGGGTACAAATGAGACTTCTGGGGTGGGACTTCCGCCTTCTGGAGCGGGACTTCTTTCCCCCACCCTCCTTGGCCTTCAGCTACCTCTCCAGAGACAGTTGAAGGCCCAGGATCTGTTCCTTCTCTTCTCCACTCTTTGTGGGCCCTGAAAAATGACTTTGCATGCCATGTCTGGCATGCATGCTATAGGTTCGCCACCATGGAACTAGGCTATGCTAAAATAGACATAATTCCATTTTGATTGTAATGGATGGCTGTAGTAGATGTTTATAGCTATGTTACAAATCCTTACATTACATTTCATCCTGGAGAGAAGTGACCAGTGGGGTCCCACAGGGCTCTGTCCTGGCCCAGTGCTATTAAACATCTTACAATGACCTGGATGACAGAATTGGGAGCATACTATCAATTTGCGATGAAACCAAATTAGGGGGAATAGCATACCCCAGAGGACAGGATCAAGATTCAAAATGACCTGAAAGACTAGAAAGCTGGGCCAAAGCTAACAAAATGAAATTCAACACAGAAAATGTAAGGTATTGCACTTAGGGCGGAAAAATAAAATGCACAGATAAGGAGGGTGAACCTGGCTGAATGAAACTAGTGTGAAAGGGATCTAGGATCCAGTAGACACAAGTTGAACATGAGTGAACAGTGTGATGCGGCAGCTAAAAAGGCCAATGCTATTTTAGCTGCATCAATAGAAGTATAGTGTCCAGATCAAGAGAAGTAATAGTGCCACGTATCTCTGGTCAGGCCCCACCTAGAAATTGTGTCCATTCTGGGCGCCACAATTCAGAAAGGACATTGAGAAACGGGAGCGTGTCCAAAGGAGGGCGACAAAAATGGTGAAGGTCTGGAAACCATGCCCTATGAGGAACGACTTAGGGAGCTGGGGGTGTTAGCCTGGAGAAAAGAAGGTAAGAGGTGATATGATGCACCCTGTTTAAATATTGAAGGATGTCATATTGAGGAGGGAGCAAAGCTTGTTTTCTGCTGCTCCAGAACAGGACCCGGAACAATGGATGCAAGCTACAGGAAAAGAGATTCCACCTGAACATTAGGAGGAACTTCCTGACAGTAAGGGCTGTTCGACAGTGGAATGCACTCCTCGGAGGTGTATAGAGTCTCCTTCCTGGAGGTCTTTAACAGAGGCTGGATGGCCATCTGTCAGGGATGCTTTGATTTGGATTTCCTGCATGGCAGGAGGGGGGTTGGACTGGATGGCCCTAGTGGTCTCTTCCAACTCTACGATTCTATGATTCTATGATTCTATGATTCTACATTTTAACTCTTGGAAACCTGTGTGTTAACAGATGCCTGTTTGGCGATACATAGTTTCTCTATAGGTGAGATAGTATTTCTAAATGGCTGAGTTATACTGTTTAAGATGGTAATGTTTCTCAAAGAAACTTGCTAAAGAATCAGAGAGATAGTGGTTCATTCTTTATGGAGGTGTAACATCTTACTTGTATTGTGGAATGTAATGAATGTATGATGCCTCACATGCAATGCAGTGTACTGTGATGAAAGCAAAGTAGACACACGTCTACATTCACAAGAAATTGTGAATGTTTGTATATCTATGCCTGCATATAATAAATAGCCAAAAAGATTATCAGAGAGTCTGCTCATTCTGCTATATAAATACCCTGAGATTCCAGTGCTGAAGCATGCTTAAGTGGAGTGTTGATATTAACTCTGTCTGTCTGTTGTTGTTTTTTACACCACCATTACAAAATGGGTGCTCAGGCAGCCAGAAGGTGATAATGAAACCCCAGAGAGACTACAGATTCACTGATAAATGCAAAAGACCTGCCATCCTGCAGTCTAAAGAACAGGGGTGGAGAACTGCACCTATTTCATCTGCATCTCTCAGGGGGCGTTCCCACTTGGCAGATAAAATGGATTATATTGGAGCGATTCTGATTCGGATTATGTTCCGGGAATAATTCGAATTTTTCCCATCGTTTCCATTACCAAAAGGGGCAAATTACTTCAATTCATTTAAACCTTGCTCCCCGTTCCCATTTGTGTCCACAAGCTGTCAGTCAAATGCGTAGGCTTCAGACATCACAAGTCTTGGTTTTTTTTTGGGGGGGGGGGCAGCCAATGAAAATTGACTGCATCCAAGGCTCTTCTGTTGTGTCTCCCCATACTAGAAGGAGGCTTGGCAAATCGGATCAAGGAGGAGAAGGCAGCGGGCTTCATTAATGGGGAGAGAATCTTTGGGGAAGAGAGAAGATAAGGCTTGATTCCCCCCCCCCCCGATCCCTGGGCATCCAGGCTCTCCATTCCCCAAAATCTCTTTTCCTCCCCCATTGCTCCTTGGGCTATTTGGAGGGCGATCAAGCAGGGATGTCCTGCAATGCCCATCCCATAGTTCCTCTGGAAGGAGCCTTCTTTCCCAAAATTGCTTTGCCTCCCCCATTGCTCCTTGGGCTGTTTGGAGGGCAATCAAGCAGGGATGTCCTGCAATGCCCATCCCATAGTTCCTCTGGAATGAGCCTTCTTTCCCCAAATCACTTTGCCTCCCCCATTGCTCCTTGGGCTGTTTGGAGGGCGATCAAGCAGGGATGTCCTGCAAAGCCCATCCCATAGTTCCTCTGGAAGGAGCCTCCTTTCCCAAAAATCGCTTTGCCTCCCCCATTGCTCTCTGGGCTGTCTGAGGGGTGATCAAGCAGGCATGTACCGCAAAGCCCATCTGCTGCTCAGGCACTTAGGCAGAGGTGAAAAAGAAAAAAGAATAGTTTAAAATGGTGTTCAGTGGCTCTCCTCACACATCAGTCTATGAATGAGGAGCAGAGGGGAGGTTGCAATCCACCGGGGGAAAGTCTATGCGAATTGAAGAAAATGGCACTGGCAATGCAGAAAGAGACCAAAGAGGGTGACACCCCCAGGCCAGCCCCTTAAGCGCTGCTCCTCCCATCTCCAGGTTCCCGAATCAGACACCCTTTCGTTCCCATTTGGATACAGCAAATCATACCCCGCTTTCAAAAATAACTCACGTTATAAACTACTATTTTTTAAAACCGAATTATAGGCTGATAATCCGGTTTAAATTTTAATTCGATTCTAATTCAAGATGCTGTGGGAACGAATGAGGGGTAATGGAGATTAAATTCGAGCTTCAGTGGGAACGATGCACCCTAAATTCGGATCATGACCCGCTTTATAGGTAAGTGGGAATAACCCCTCATTGTGTTTGCCCTAGCCTTATAGTGCTATCAAAAATATTGTGTAGTACAATCTGATATGAAATAAATCCTGCCTTGTCTGCCATCTTGTGACATCCTTTTATTCTGCCTTCTCACACAGCTATAGAACCAAGATGAAAATTTTGGGTGCACTGGGCAGGATTTTATTAGTGACATATGCACCCATTAGGTATGGCATTCACATGTGTATGCCTCTTTTTGGATAGGGCACAAGGAACTATTTTCTAGCCCCTTGTACCCTATCCAAAAACTACCCCTTGGCAGCTGTCAAGCCCCTGGAACAGTGTTGCTGACTGGCAGGGGGGAAAGGGCTGGGGAGGAAATTCAGACAATGAAGTGACAAGTCTGGGCTCCAAAGGGAAGGGAAAGGTGACTGTAATCTATCTGTGAGCGGATCCTTGTTTCTCCCCTTTAAAATTAGATCAGGTTCTTCTTCACCATCTGAATTGCTTCCTCCACCCTCCTGTCTCCACTGGAAAGTGGCAGCAGTGGCCTCTCATGGATCTGACAGCTGCCAAGAAAAGGGGATGACACGAACTGCATGGTGTTACTCTTTACCTGCTTGATATAGGATCAAAGCCACTAGATCCAACTAGAATGACAACTATTACTTTCCTCCCATGTGTGAATGTACAGACCAGGCTACTGCATTACCAAACATCTTGTGACAGGGTCATTACACTTGTTGGATGAGAATCCGTTTGACACAGCATATAATAATAATTCCATATAATAATAATTCCACATGCATAACTACGCTGGCCTTAATGAGGAACCATTGTAGCCCAAAATGCTTGATGAAACATAGGGGAAGGATTGGTTAGGCATATTGCTATATCTCTGTAGCTAGAGGGACCAGCCATTATTCACTGAGATCTGCTGGGGTCTTTCTTTGATCCTGCTTGCACTGTCCACCAGCCATGGTGTGATGCGGGAAAGGCAGGGGAGCTTGTTGTGGGATTCAGGACTTTATCACATCAGCTTTTTTTCTCTCACAACAATCGTTAGTGAAGCAAATGGAAACCTACTGGTTTGAAAATGTTCACTTCTCTTTAATTGCATAAATGTGCTGCTTTGACTATCCATGGTCCCTACTGTACCAGCTTTATAACTCTGCCTTTCATGCCTTTCAATGCATTTGTACCTTGCCAAGGTTTTTACTCAATTCCTTTAGGGTTTTTATTTTTATCTTTTTCTGTAATTATCACAGCAAAAATAAAAATCACAAAAGGCACAGTGAAAGCAACTTTGGCCTGCTTGGGAATAGCAAGGGGGAGTGAGGAGAGGAGAAAAATCATGCCCTCTCATGCCATGTGATGCCATCAATCATTACTGCCACAAAAGGGAACTACCGCACCAAGGGGGACTAATGGAATAGAAGCAATATTGATGGGTTTCCCTCATCAATGAAAAGCTGCACTACAGAAACAAAAGAAACACAAAGCAGCAACTGAATAGAGAAGATGTTGTGTTATAAGTGCAGTCGGCCCTCTGTATCCATGGATTTTTTTATCCACTGATTCAAGCATCCATGGCTTGAAAACTATCTATCTATCTATCTATCTATCTATCTATCTATCTATCTACTATCATCTACCTACCTACCTACCTACCTCTATATATATAATTCCAAACAGCAAACCTTGATCTGGACATTTTATACAAGAAACACCATTTTAATAGCCAATGTATTTAATGGGACTTGAACATCCATATTCTTCTGGAGATGTGGGTACATGAGATGTAGGGTGGCTCAAGGTTGCTGATGAGGTGCATTGCCACAGATCAAACTGTAGAACAGAAAGAATGAGGTACCCACTGCAGTGTCAGATAGCCTACAGAGGTGGTAAATGGCATAATTTTTCTAGCAATAGTGCAGAGCTTAGGTTGCAGGGGGAAAAAAAGAAGGAAATGTCTCTAGGCTGTACAGGTCAGGATGACGGGCTAATGTTTTAATTCAGCAGAACACCTGTGTCCTTTCCGAGAGAGAGAGAGAGAGAGAGAGAGAGAGAGAGAGAGGAGAGATTTGGTCTACAATTCTCATCAGCTCTCAGTCATAGTCAACAGAGAAGAACCACAGGAATTGCAGTCTGACAACATCTGAAGGAAGAGTCCACCCCTGATCTAAATCAAACATTTGGAACTCACGTGCTAAACATGTTCATCTATTTGTTTATAATAAGGCAATTTTACTATTTCTTTCCTAATTGTCCCAAGTTGGCAGAGAAAGTCCAGGTTAATCCTCTGTTCCACATTTTCCATCATTGTGAAAATGTCCTAGTTGCTTTCTCCTCCTACTACTCTGCTTACTAGTTGATGCCAACTAGTTGATGCCTTACTAGTTGATGCCAACTCCTCCTACTACTCTGCTTACTAGTTGATGCTTACTAGTTGATGCTTTCAAAAATAACTCACGTTATAAACTACTATTTTTTAAAACCGAATTTTAAAAACACTCAATTAACTCAGGAGCAGGGAAGAGGAGAGCAGAATGTGGAATCCTGCCTGTCCCAATAGGTGCAGGCAAAATCAAACTGCTACATTTCCAGGTTTATGTATTCTTCCACATTAATAACCTTTGGCATCTTGACCACACTCTTATGTTGCTTGACACATGTCTCTCAGTTTTCCTCTTTGAAATGTTGGAAAATATATTTCTAAGAAAACCAGTGTGGGGTATTGGTTTGAATATTGGATCAGGATTCTGGGAGCCCAGGATTCAAATCCCCACTCAGCCGTGCAGACCCATTAGGTGATTTTGCCAGTCTGAGCCTCCAATATGCTTATTTTCAAATAGAAAGAGGGAGAAAAAACATGTATAAAGTAGCACTGTATCTGCTTGAAGTTGGAAGCATTGGTAGGACAACAGGATGTCTTTTACTGATAAAACCTACTTCAGTCTTCACTCCCCTCATTTGATTTCAACTGAACCAGCATATATTTATAACATAATACCATGCAACATCTTCTTTGAGGACAAAGACATTGGAATGAAAAGCAGATGATGGCATAATTAGATATTTCATGTCAGGACCCAACCACAAGAATGCCATGAAAATGCCAGGCTTTTACCAGACAGCCAGAAAAACTAAGCAAAGTCTCTCAAATGCTGTGCTTAACTGTGGTTGCCATCTTGTGGTCATTTTTTTTAAGTGTATTTTTAGAAGTTGGAAAGAGGTTTTAATGGACATTTTCAGCAACAAGTCAGTTTAACTTTTGAACATCTCAACACCACTTTTTTCTCCCCTATTCAGACCTGAGGTTTGCTGATGAAAAGGATGTTCTGAATTCCTTTGGCCAGGCGTTCCATTATCTTCTTTAAAGGGAAAGGAAGTTGCGAAGACAATATATTAACAAAGACAAATGGCCTAGCCTAGATGATTTACTTACTGTATAGACTCATGTATAAGTCTAGAAATTTTAGTCAAAAAATTGACCCCTCAAAAAATCTGAGTTGACTTATCCATGGATCAATGTAAGTACTCTACTTTAACTCTCATAAAAATAGAAGCCATCCCCTGGTGAAATGCAAGAGTATAATCTGTCCTGGAAGAGCTGACCTGCCTCTACACTTTCATTCATCCATCCCTCACTGTGAACACAGTTATGCCTCCTGCAATTTTGTAAGTTCTTTGTCACTGTTTTCTTTACTTCATCCTTTAGATCTTTTATTATATGACCCTAAACTCTCATTTATTTGGCAATGGCAAACCACTGTTGCATCTTCCTTGCCTAAGAGAACTATAAAGTTCATGGGGTCACCATAAACTGACAGTCTTGTTCATGGCATCACCATAAATTGTGACTTGAAGGTGATTAGTGAATGGGGCTTGTGAATTTCATGCCATGGTACAGTGCGCCTGCGTCATACGCGGGTGTGTTATATGTGGCTTCTAGCATACGCTGGAAGCTGTGCTGGAAATGCTTCTCCTGCATCCTAGAAGAAACAATGGGGTGCGCTTGAGTTTACTCTGTATTTCCCTTACGCTGCGGGGTTCTGAACAGATCCCCTGTGTAAGGGAAGGGCGAACTGTATTTCTAATTTCTATGTATGGTTGTGAAAGCTGGAGAGGGAAGAAAGTAGATAGAGAAATGCTCAAGTCATTTGAGATGTGGTACTGGGGAAGAGTTCTGCAGATACCACAGACTGCTAAAAAGACAAATAAAGGGGTCCCAACTGGGATCAAAGAAGCCCAAGATCCGAGCAGGGCAGTTAAGGATAGGGTGACTTGAAAATCTCTCATTCACAGAGTCACCATGGACTGAAGTCAACTTGATAGCTGTTAATAACAAACGCCACCGATGTGGGAGCCACCAGCTGCCAGTTCTTAGGGTTTTTGCCTATTGAAGACAATTCTTCCCTACCATATGTCAGTAAACTCCTGGAGACTGCATGGAAACATGGTGAAATTAGGACTCTTTCATTGTGGCTGGTACTTTGGTTCTGAAATGATACATGACAACCAGACAGTGTGGGCTAATTTCTGGTTTTATTCCAGAGCGTGTTATACAAAGGTGTGTGGCAAAGTGCTAATGCAAACAGAATCTGGTGAAGATAAAATATGAGCCCAATATGTTCTCATTTATAGACATTCAGCATGAATAAAACCTTCATGCTGTATAAAAAGTCACAAATAGCCCTCTAAGTGAGACACTTGGCAATAATTAATTAACAACATGTTTTCCTCAAGGAATTCCTTGGTGTTTCTGATGAATTAAGCTCTGGCTGTGGCTGTGTGTTGCAGCTGGGATAACAATGCCTCCTTCTGCTTGTTCATTGCCTTCTGGGAGACATTCCCAGAAAAGCAGCAATACTTACTTAATGTCATTGGACATTTGCTTTGCATGCAAAAGCTCTTGTAAACTGTGAAATAATTTTGCTCATTGAAACAGTCGCAATAAATCCTGCTTTTGGGGATCTCTCAAAAACAGAGAAAGCAAGGGTTCTACATATCTCAGCCGTGAAACTTGACTCCAGATGTGTGCATGTAAGAGCTGACCTCTCATTTAGGAGCATGGAGACTGGAGATTAATAATTTAAGGTCCAGTCTTGTACACACTTACCTGAGAGTCAGTCCCAATGAACTCTGGTATTTACATTTGAGTAGAAGTGTCTAGGATTGCACTGGAGGTCACCAGCTGGAGGTGTAGAAACAATCAATCAGCCCCTGGTTCAGTTTACTTTGTAACTTTATAGGCGGGTCAAGTTTCTGCGAAATGCAGCATGTGTGATACAGAGCTTGAAAAAGTTACTTTTTAAATGATAACTCCCATCCCCCCACTTGCATAGTCAATGGCTTTGCTAGCTGAAGAATCCTGAAAATTGTATCCCTAAAAGTTATTTTTCCAGACTCTGATCTAGCAACTGAACGGATTCTCCTAACCTAGTAAATAACCACAGAGAAAGAGATTTCATAATAGTCTGTCCAACAACTTCCATTAATTATATGAACAACCTAGAAACAATTACACGTGTAACAGTCCTGTTACAGAGTATGCATCACAGTATAAGCAAATGTTTTGTTTACATACTGTATCCAAGTACACTAAGAGGATTATTTTATTTTATTTTGCTGGTAAATATTTTGAAGAACAGACATACCCCCAATAAAAAGCCCAAATTGAAAAACTGCATAAATAAATCTTCAGCTTGAATTAGCAGGATTATTTGTATGTTAAGAAGATGGATAACATGCGATGGAGCTTGAATCCCTGGAGCATGATACTTGACTTCATAGTTTGCTACGACATTGGAATCAAGTATGATAAATGGGATTACACTACAAGAGGCTGAAAGAGGGTCGGACCCGATAGTTTGTGCTTTCTTTCTTTTCCAGTCTGTTTATTTCACCTGCATTTATCATACATATTGTCTTTGTTCTCTTCCTGCTTTTATTATCTCTTCAGAGTAAGAGGAATTATCTTATGAACCCAAATAAGGCACAGCATGGGAATAACTGCTTTTTAGACTAGAACTCCTAGAATATGCCAACCAACATGGCCAGTGACTATGCTGGCTGAGGGAATCTGGGAGTGGTCATTCAACAAAATGAACTTTCCCAAGCTCTCGCATGAGGCACCCTAACAGAATTCAGATTAGCAATTGACAGATTGAAGATTACATATATAGGGTTAGCTGACAGCAACCAACACATGAAAGTGAGCCCTTTGGCAAACCCACAGGAGGCATCACATGATAAAATAAGGAATGAAGTAGAACCTGTAATGTCAGGAACAGGAAGTACAAATCAGCCAACTTTCACACACAAGAGAAGATCATCACACTAACACACACACACTCCCATTATAACCTTCCTAGGGCTTAGTATTTTCTCAGCCCTTGGAAATAAAATGTAGCTCCTCATAGCATTGCCTCAAAGAATGCTTAATGCAGGGTAGTGACTTGTGATTTTCTAAACAGTGTTGCACAGCATCTCCCATGAGCCCTTGCCAGCATAGCTAACAGTGAGGAACACTCCAGTGTTATCTGGAGGATACATATCCTCCTCCTTTGGCTCAGGCCATCCATTCCTTCCACACTTAAGCCAATGTATATTTCTTAACTGGAAATGCAGACGTAGCCTTCTTTCTTCACACACACACACACACACACGGGTTTTCTCCTTAACTAAAGAGCAGGAATATGCTTCCATTTATATATGCTTATAGTTTTCCAATTTCCCTGCACAGCAAGACCCTCAAGCTGCAAGCTGTAGTGTGCTTACAGGCCACATGGCTGCCCCATATGGCAAGGAAGAAAAAGAGGCCTTTAGAAATTCTTGACAACTTTGAAGTTTCCTTTTAACACCTTCACCTAGATCCGGTCCTCTTTCCCACACGTTCAATGACATGCAGTATTTCCTTCTCTTACAAATCAGGAGCTTTCCCAATGACTGGGGCAGAGGCTTCTCTGCCACAAGGTTTTCTTCAGAGCCCGGGAAAGTTACCTTTTTGTATTACAACTGGCCGAGCTCTCCCAGCTGTAGTCTAAAATAAAATTTTACCAAACCTCAGGCCCCATACAGACAGGCCAAAATAAAGCTGCTTCGGGTCATTTTGGAGGTATGCTGTTTAAATGATGCATGCGTCCTAAGAGTCCAGAAGTTGCACCAAAGCTGCACTCCAGTCCTTAGTACTGGATCGAGCCTTTGGCGCGGCTTCTGGATTCTTAGTATGCATGCATCATTTAAACAGAATACCTCCAAAGTGACCCAAACCAGCTTTATTTTGGCCTGTCTGTATAGGGCCTCAGTTAACATTCTGAGAAGCTCAACTGACCAATTCTGTTTTATGCTTAGCTTTCTCTTAGGGTCCTTTCACACTACAAAATTGTAACACTGATGCCACTTTAACTGTTATGGGTGCATCCTGTACACTCCTGAAACCTGTAGTTTGCTGAGGCCCTAGAGCTCTCTGGCTGAGAATTCAAAGTACCCCTCTCTAAACTGCACATCCCAGGATTCCATAGGATTCAGCCCTGGCAAATTATAGCATTGTAATTGTGTAATGTGAAAGGACCTATAAACACATTTCCACATTGTGCTTCTTAGGACTGAAATCCTTCAGTAATTCCACAAACCTTTAGAGGGCACTATCAGCCTTTCCTTGCTTTATTCCTTCTCATCCCAACTCTCTCCCCCATCCCCACATTGACTGTTCAGCAGACAGCGATCTGCGCAGTGGCACCTGATGTACCATATGCTCTTTGCCTGTGGGACTGAAATGTATCACTTTGGCCAATCAGTCACAACAAGAGGCCTCCGTGTGGGATTCAATATGTGATATTCCTCTCCCTTGCCATTCCTGCAGTGAAACCAGAGCATAGGCAGGGTATCTGTTTAACCTCCAGGCCCCAGAAGCTAAACAGCTGCGGAGCAGCAAACAAACTTTCTAGCACTGGGTGTTCTTACATCGTCCTATTTGAGGTCTGACAGTGCTGAGTCAAGGCAAGAGCCCCTATCCCTGCCATAGCAAAATCTTGGTTTCCCTGCTTATGAGTCTCTCCCAATGACAGCCATTCCCAAATGATTTCATGAGCCTCAAATTTGTATTGAGGTCCTATGAAGTTCATGGAGTCTCCATAAGTCAACAGGCAACTGAAAGACACATGTACACAGCCCCCCATACACAAATGTTTGTGATGGCTGAAGGATTCTGGGAGCTGTAATCCTCCTTGATCCAGCAAGTAATGCTTCCAAGTTCTAGTGGGCAGCGTAAAGAAAAAGGCAGTAAAGAGCAGTACCAGTCAGCATTTTGATTAAAGCTGTAATCTATGAGATCTTCACCAAAAATTACCAGATCCCATTAGCTGATCTCCTCAGCAATATGTTTGGGGGCATCCCCACCAGGGGCATCACTAGGGTGGTGCAGGGAGTTAGGATCACACCAGGTGACACCCTAAGGTGGGGTGACATCACTGCTTCCCAGACATCTGTCCTTTGACAGAACTGAGCTGTGGCATTCACCTGCGCCCCTTCAAATACTGAAGAGATTATATGAATGGAGCAAGACTCAGTGGGAGGAGAAAGGAGAGGCTCCAAGTTTTTTTAAAAGGTAAATTCTTAAATAAAAAAAATAAAATAATTTTTTAATTTAACATTTTTTAAAAAAAAATATCACATCTGATTCCTTGTGATTGGGCAGGCTATAAATAAATGGTTTATTATTTATTATTATTTATTATTGCCAAATTTTTACTTTACCCACATTAAACAGTGTGCATGTAAATATATTTAGGCTGTGCATATGATATTGTAATTTAAAGATATAATTTTACTTTTGCTAGTTGTTTATTATTATTATTATTTAAGTTTTATTATTATGCTCTTGGCTGTAAAAACAAAAATCTTGTCTGTTCCTATCTCCAATGATACCCATAATTTCCTCATTGCTCCAGTAATGCCTACTTCACACACTATGGGTGGCTTTCTATTTTGTAATCTGACTTTAAATAGACCCATTGAATCAATAGTTCAAGAGAGAGGCAACACAAAGATAAATCCAATTGATTCAGTGGATGAACTCTAGTCAGGACTAACAACAGGACATACCCAACTGGATCTCTCTCAGAAGCTAGAAGAAAACAAAGATGAGGCAGGGAGAGGGGCATTACTTCTTCATTTCTGTCTCACCTTGCATTAAAAATGAATCCACATCCTTGTCTGTAAAGGTTACAGGGATGAAAATAGAGGATGGCTGCAGGATCAAGGACAAGAAGGGGGGAAATACCCGATATGGCCAATATAAAATAACATGACATGGCCTTTGCCAGTGCCAGTTGGAGCATTGGCTACATGACACCATAGCACCTAACCTACAGGCAAGAAAGAACATGGGCTAGGCCTGGGTTGCCAAATTCAAGAGCTGACCGCATCAGAATAAAGCAGAAAAGGAAAGGCAGTTGATTATTAGTAGGTCTCTTAACGCCGAGGGCAAATGGAAAGGACAATCATGATAACAAACTTCCTTCTTTCTACCTGTGGTGGGAACTTCTACAAGAGATGGAGTATATTTATGTTATACGCCGGTATTTCAGACATAAGTCTGGTCACCTTGTAGTTCTTACAGTAAGTAAATTGGGGACATTAGGTGGGCTCATTAATTACTGTACATCAATACTCTTTTCTTCAGCCACTTCAGGAGGAACCTCACTGAAGTTTTCTTCTTCTTTTGTATTACACTGGATTCCTCAAACTCTAAAAGGTGTGTGTGTGTGTGTGTGCGCGCGCCTTCAAGTCGCCCATTGACTTATGGCAACCACATTGATTTTGTAGGATTTTCCTAAGAAAGAAATACTCAAGAGGTGGTTTTCGCAGTTCCTTCCTCTGAAATATAGTCTACAACATCAAGTATTCATTCATGGCCTCCCATCTAGGTACTAACCAATGCTGACCCTGCTTAGTTTACATGATCAGATGGGATCTGGTAACTTTAGGGCATTTAGGCCTAAGAGGCTTGTTGTTGTATGCCTTCAAGTCATTTCCAATTTATGGCAACCCTATCATGGGGTTTTCTTGTCAGAATTTGTTCAGAGAGGGGTTGCCATTGCTTTCCTCTGAGACTGAGCGAGTGTGATTTGTCAGAGGTCACCCTGTGGGTTTCCATGGCAGAGAGGAAATTCAAACTTGGAGTTCCACAGTTGTAGTCCAACACCCAAACCACTACTGTACACTATGCTGGCTCACTAGAAGGCTTAGAGGTCTTAAATAGCCAGACACTATCCTGTTCCTTTTTAGTGTCATGAATTTAAAAAAAATGGTTTGTAGGATGGCTGGTGTGTGTGTGTGGTGGGGAATCAGTAAACTGACAATCCAACCAATAGTTGGATTTAGGCCTAGAAATGCCATCAGCACAAAAGGTCTGCCAGCAGAACTGCCCAGTTATGCAGTTGCAGCATCTGCTTCTCACAGCTAAAATGGGCAAAATTGTGGATGGGAGGGGTGTGTGTCACTGGGGAGGAGCACACATACAAACACGCCTCATACTCAGATGACAACTACACCCCCTCTGAAGATGCAGATGCCTGTTATACAAAATCTGCTGTGCACTGGCTCCAGTAGTCAGAGGGCAAAGTTTAAAATAACCTCACACAAACATCAATCGTTATCCTGACCATGTCACCACAAAAGAACAGAGAATGTAGTGTGATGCAGCACCTAACTGCAGCTGGCCACTACCACCAGTACATAAACTGTGACCCCCACTCCACTCTTACAGCTGGAGGGAGAAGAACAGAGCTCCCATGCAGCTAAGCAAGGGAATTATAATGTATTACTGTGGCAACTATCTCCCATGTGAATAACGTGCCTTGTCGATTGATCTAACACTCTTCTTCCTCCCAGTAGCAAAAAGCAGCATATCCTAGGGGACATGGCTCCCTCCATATCTACATACAACATAAACCCTCCTATATATAGGTAAGCAAAAGACAGATACCACACTCCAACCAATGCTACTGCTGGACAAACACCCATGGGCATGTTTGCCATGCAGGGTCATGATTTCAATGCATAAAGAGAAGAAGCTGTCACCACATACAAAGTTTCAATGCAGCCCACAATGGAGGAGGATTACATATCACAGTCACTAGTGTTCTCTTTCCACCCCTCATCCTTCTCAGATGCTGATAAATTCAGGTCGGACCCTGGGAAAGCTACCTTTTTGGACTACAGGTCCCAGAATCTCCCACCTGCTGGCCAAGCTGGGAGTTATACTGTAATCCCAAAACATAACTTGTTCAAGCTCTGATTCAGGCAATTACTTTGCAACCTGTGCCCTATGCGTCTTTTTGCTAGCAGGTAAGAGATGTAGATCTCTTTCCCCTACCCAAACAGGAACTGTTTAGAGCTGGTTTCTGGAATGAGGACTCACATGGGGTAGCCAAGTTGTATAGGAACACAGAATCATGGAGCTGGAAGAGACCACAAGGGTCATCCAGTCCAACTCCCTGCCATGCAGGAATACATAATCAAAGCATGATGGGCTCTTGCATGGATCAAGCACATGAGGGGTTGTCAGAAAGAGGAGATAGGCTGATTGCTTCATGCAGGAGCCAGTCTGTTGGTCCGTGCAATGCTCCTGATGCTTGTACTGCTGAGCTTGGTAGTTCTGGGAAGGAAAACCATGTGCTATGGCAGTGCTTTGTGTATGGTGTATGTTGTGTTGCAGGGAGATGTTCTGGGGAGGTCATTAAACCTCCCTTTTTGAGTTAATTAATTCCATTTCTGTCTGTGGATAATGTGTCGGTATCACTGCCACTGACTGGCAAGCTTTGGCTGTCTTTCCAGAGAAGCTGCCATTCTGGCAACCCCCCCCCCCCCCCATTATGTGTCTTCCACTCCCTCTTGAGCTTGTATTGGAAATGATAACCATTGCACTGGCACAGCAGTGATATTTCTGGCCCCTGCCCCATACATCATAGTTAGAATACAGTAATACTTGAACATTAGTTCAGCTTCCCATCCTCTCTCATCTGGTATGCTAACATGTCTCCCCCCTTGCCATCCAGAAAAAAGAACACCAAAAGGCCTTCTTTTCTCTGGCTTCACAAGCTATCTGCATATTGATCTAGGGATGGGCAACATGACTGTGTCCTGAGACAATTTTCTGTCTGTAGGAGTCTCTGTGAGTGGCAGAGACTACAAAGACTGCAAAAGAAGAAGAAAAAGAGAGGGAAAAGAACAAAAGAACAAAAGCCCAGAATGAGCCAGAAGTCTAATGCTGGTTTTCAGAAATCAGGACCAATATCTGCATCATCACATGTAACTACAGTGACAGAATTCCATCAACATAGTTACACCTGATGATTCCACCTCCCCTACCTAACTTTTCAGCCAGGCAGTGAAGGATTTATGAGGTACTGCAGACTGGGACACTGGGAAATCATGTCCACAGTAATCTTCCAGTTGCAGGACACTTTGAGAACAGTCAGCTGTTGAGAGATCCCTCTGGGTTCTGCTTCAGCTATCTCTCTCAGTGCACCCCGTGACTAGAAAATCCCTGCAGACATCATTTTCCAGTGCCCCAGTCTGCATCACTTCAGAAACTCTTCAATTGGGGAGTGCTGCCTGGCTTAAGAGGTGAGTTTGGAGGGTCACGTCTGGTCATTAACAACTATAAACATGAATCCCCCAAATTATGAGATCACAAGTCTGTTTTACAATAAACATGAATCCCCCAAATTATGAGATCACAAGTTTGTCTTACAATCTCATAACTACTGAACAGGATCCCATCTAGGTTTTTTTTTTTTAAAAAAAGGTTAAATAGGTTAGCCTTTACCCCCTCCCCCAGGGTCAATTGCCATTCCAGAAGAGGCAGTTTATTTGTTTTGCCAGAAAATGGGTTGGCTGTGGAAATCAGAAAAGGATGGGACCATTAAAAAAAAAACAGCCTTTGGGGCTACATGGGACACATTTTGCCCTGATAAATGTAAAGCCAGGCTTTTATCAGGAGGAAATGCCAAATCACCCAGTGACAACTGCTGAGTGGTCTTCTTGCCCTCTGGGTTTTTTTCTCTGCTCATTTATTTTCTCAGGCAACTGAAGTGGAGACAGAATGCCCTTGTGGCTCCATCAGAGCAGAGGAGAAACAGTAACAATAGCAATGGAAGGCAAGCACAAGGTTGGCACAGGCCTCTCTTTCTGGTCTTTTGCTGACAGTCTGCTGGGGATTATGCTGTGGACTCTCTGTGTTTGTGTCTCTCTCTGTTTGCCTGATTGTCCTCCTCTCACAGGATTTTTTAGAGTGAGAACAAAAGCAGTCAAAGCTGTATTAATCTCCCTCGAGAAAGGAAGTCTCTGGTGGCTCCAGTCCAGTGGAGATAGATCAATCAAAGCCTGTGAGAGCCAAATATGCAAGCAAATGCAGCAACAGGGGAAGACACTATGAGGAGTCCTATGGAAAGATGTTGTGTTAGGAAAGAACATCAGACACATTTCTCTCTGCTTAGGGCAAGTCTGGCACAAGAAGTCTTGTCCACAAATAGACTGGTTCTACCCCATTCTTCTCCCAAAAATGGCAGATTTGTGGAGAAGATATGACATCTGTGCAGGCCTATAATCTTCCTCCAGAGGCTTCATCATGTTTAGTGGGACCTGTAGGAGTCTGCCTGTAGGAGTCTGCAAAAATATTTTGGTCAACTGATTTCATGACTGGTTTCCAGTTTCTTCCTCTGTCCCATGTTTAGTAGGAACAGGGTGCTTCTGTAGGAAGGCTACCTCGCTTCAGCCTGAGGCTGCCGTTCCAGCCTCGAGGGCAAATGTTGAAACTGCGAATGCTGGGTGACTTGATCCCAGAGTCTTCAGAGTCGAGGGAGACATCTGAGTTGGTGGGTGACAGGGATGTGTAGCGCTTCACTGGGGAATGTGGCCTCACCCTGGGAGACTGCAGGGGGCTTGTGATGGTTGGTGAGCAGGTGCCCACATTCTTTGGACTGGTGCATGACAATTTTCTGCTCATACTGACTGGGGCTGTGAAGATCCTGTGAGTATCTATGACTGTGGGTTTTGGAGACTGAGATGGGATGGAATGGGAGCCCATTGATCTTGGGCCATTATTGGATACCCCTGCATTGAAAAGCGAAGCTCCAGTGTTAGCCGGCAGTGTGAAGTACTTGTTCCCATTCATCCGCACTGCTTTTGGGGATTGTAGTGGGCTTTTGTAAGATGGTGACTGGCTGCCTAGCAACCTGGGACTGTTGTTTGATGATGCACTGATTGTTGGAGGTGCCATGGAAACAGGGAGGGACACGCGTCTGTAGCCATCCGTCCTCATTGGCCTGGGAGACGGCAGTGGACTTGGGGAATGGTTACCCACACTCTTAGGGCTGCCAACTGAGGACAACACATTGGCAGAAGTGGCAGGAGGGGTGAAGGGCCGGAAACCCTCTGCCCCTGTAGCTTTGGGAGATGAGCTCTTCCTCCGGGCAGCATTGATGATGTTTCTGGCCAGCAAAACTTGCATCTGTCGGCTGGACTTGGGATCTGTCTCTTGACGAAATGGAGACAGAGATCTTTCACTCCATGAAGGAGACATAGGGGGAGGTGGGGTCAAGACACTGGCTGCTCGGAAGGCATCTAGAAGCCCCTCCTCAGGCTCCGAATTGGGTGCTGGGCTGACCCAGCCATCTAAACTGCTGGGCTGTCGTCGCAGCTGCCGTGGAGTCCACGTCGGGGAAGCAGGCAGGGATGCCTTTCTTTCCTGTAAGGACAACAGAGATGAGGGTTACTGTTTCTGTCTCCTAGATGTAGAAGGAGACAGTGAGCGATTTCAATTGGACACTGGAACTGGAAGCGTGGCCCCAAGAGCAGCTCAACTGCAAGATTTCTTTCCCAGCTGTATCAATTCTTCCTGGGCAAACTTGGGCAAGGTACCTCTCTGTATTATTATATCTCATGAATTATGTGAATAAAATACCTTGATAACATTGTCATCATGCTGAATTCATTTCTATGAAATCATCAGGAAAAGGTATTTTTGCTGCTCTTTGACCATGTCTGCATGGGCCAAATAATATGTCCTCACAACAATCACATCCTGGAAGATGCTTTGAATTGCCTCCATGACGTTCACACTCAGGAGTGATGCGGGGCAGCTGTCTACACACATGTCCTGCTGTACTGCCTGGTGCAAATCACTCCCTCTGAAGTCACAAACAAGGTGCTCAATATTGATCATATGGCCGGGCACCTTCTTGTGACCTCAGAGGGAACGACTTGTGCCAGCGGTAGTGGAAATGGGTGACACATCAACGATGTGTGTGTAAACAGCCATCAGCACTGCTCCATAGTGTTCCAGATTTCCTGGAATATCCAGAACAAAAGCTAAGCTGGATCCGTGGGGCTGACCTTCAGTTGTGAAGACAGTCCACACTCAAATCCCAATTTTGGCCCTGTGTTGTTAAGGTGCCCTGCCAAGGTGTCCTGTTGTTCCTTCTAAGGTCACAACAAGGTGCCCTGAGGGCAGGAGTAAACTGGTTTAAACGGCCCATGTAGACATGACCCTAGTCAGTGGCAGATGGTGGAGCAATGAATTCACTCTGGTTTTCAGTCTGAATTTTAAAGCAACTATCAAAGGTGCTGAAACCTCTCCCTCAAATATTTGGAGTTCAAGTGAAAGCGCAGAGTGGATTTTCTGCCTCAGTGTTATGGAGGCTAACTTGGGATTAGCTCACAGTACTGGGAAATCCTCACAATACTGGGAGAAGCAGACATGAATTTCTCCTCAAGACTATATCATTGTTGTAATTTAAAGTGCAATGGGCCCTCCATATTCACTGGTGTTGGAGCACAGGACCCCCATGAAAGTAGGAAAACCACAATTTAAAAAAAATATATTTTCTTTATCAGAAAGAACATCTACCTAGGAATCTCTGGGTCGTCAGGTGCAACTTTGAGCTCAACATCCACCAAAAGATGACCATAGAATAATGTTGGAAGGCCTATACATGCTTAGAGAAATGTTTTCTTTAGGAATATCTGGATCTTCTATCATAACCCTATGGTCAACTTTCAGCAGAGTCGTGCAGGAGGACCTAGTGATTCCTAATGAGAACATATTATTCAAATCCGTGAATAAGCAAATCCACAAAAATCAAAGCTGCAAATGTGGAGGGCTGACTGTACTTTGGAAGACCCAGCATGATACAGTGATTTGAACTTTGGGTTATGATACTGGAAGACCAGGAAGACTATGAGCCTGGAAGACCTGTCTCCGGAGAGACAGGTATGGATCTGAAACAGCCCGGGGGAGGGGGGCACAGAAGAGTGGCTGGCAAATGGTGAGAGGCAGGAGCCAAAGGCATGCGCCTGAGACTCCTACCTTCCGAAGCCCATTTGCCAACCTCTGGGTGTCCCAAAGGGACAGTCAGAGGCTGACAAATGACGGAGGGGAGGAGCCAGAGGTGCGCGCCTGAGGTTCCTGCCCTCTGGACAGCTGGAGGCCAGGAAAAGGGGGGTTTCAATAATAATAATAATAATAATAATAATAATAATAATAATAATAATAATGGAAGGATGGAGAAGGGGAATACCAATTTTCACAGGCACCAAGAAAAGATGTACACAGGGATAAGGTACCAACATTATACCAGCCAATGTCAGGTTAAAAGCCCACTACAATCCCGTAAAGCAGTGCGGATGAATGGGAACAAGTACTTCATGTGATGTGAGATTTTTCAAATAGTAGAAGCAATTGCACATAGACAAGTCGAATCTCTATCTCCTTCCTTCCTTCCTTCCTTCCTTCCTTCCTTCCTTCCTTCCTTTTGAGGAAATTCTTCCAGCTGTGTGAATCTTTTTTTCTTTTCTCAGCATGTTCCCAGCCCTACCAGCCACTTCACTGAACTGTCTATTGCTTGCAAAAATGCTGACATAGGAAAATGAGTAGCTTGCTGATAGTCCTGTGCCAAGGATTACAGACTTTTAATTCATGCTCTGCATCCCACCCAGAACTTCATCAGAGCAGAAACTGTTGGAGAAAAGTGCTTACATTTCCTTTACTTCCCATACACTATTCTCTATGGAGCCAACCATCCGCCCTTAGCTGTTGCTATGATATATCAGCAAAAGAAAGGAAATACAGGCCTTGCCAAACAGAGGAGTCCAGCCATGAAGCATCTGCCAAACCAAAAGCATTTCTCCATCACCTTTCAGCAAAACCCTTAATGTCTGTTAAATCAGGAGCCAAAACTGTGTGAAACTCATCATCTTTGACATCTTCTGGAAAGTACTGCAATAGTCACGCTAAAGGGAGACAGCGTTAGGGGTGAACCACTTTGATGGGTCCATGGGCCACTTTCCTATTCTTAGGAACCTCTGGGGGCCACCCAGACTGTCAAAAATGCTTTTAAAAACAGAAACAAAATTGGAGGTGACTGAAAGTATGCTTCCAGTTTTGAAAATGAGGTTTAAAAGTTCCATGTGTGTGTGTGTGTATGTGTGATCTGTGATTTATTTTGCTGCTTCTAGAAACCTTAAGGAGAAGCTTTTGGGGCAGGTTGGAAGTGTATTGGCAACCCTCTGCCCATGCCTGGGCTAAACTAAATGCTGTAATGTCGGTTTCAAAGGTTTAGTAAGTTTTGTTGCACTCCTCGGGTAGCAATTCATACCTTTGTATATGCAAGTTTGCATACACTGTCTGATGTCAAGGCCAGTCCTTGACCCTGATGGAACTGGAAATGTTCCAACATTTGGAAACATCTGGCCCCCCACTTCTCTTCTAGCCCTCCTTTTCTAGGTTCTTCCGCTTCAACAGCATCTCTTTTTTCTTACTGTAATATGTTGTTCTTTAACAAGGACTGTAGTTGCTGTATCAGCTGTCACAGCAATGGTAAGCATTCTGGGGGGGAAACTGCCACAGTCTAAAGCAGCAATATAGCTACTGAGAAGAGCAAAATATGAGGGCACTGCCCCTCTCAAAAACACCCCCACTGAAATTTTCCTTCAGTCTCCAGGATTCTAGAATTACAGTAATTTAAAACTTCAGCTGGGCATTTGGAAGTACAGTTTAGGCACCCAAAGAAAAAGGGCAGGCATGTAGGCTATATTTCAGAGGAAGTAATGGGCAAAATCAACCCTTGAATATCCCTTGCCTAAGAAACTCTGTCAATTTCATGAGGTCACCATATGTCAGTACATGATTTGAAGGCACATGCACCCAGTTACCAAGGGAATATGAACACAGCAAATACAAGAATTAAAGCTGTGCTTGATTGTCAATATTACACTCTCTGCAATCCTAGAAATTTGAGGACTGAAGGAAAATTTCATTCTTCTTTTTCCTGGGGGTAGTGCCTTAATTTTGCCCCTAATCCTGTAGCTACTCTCCTGCAAGCCCTTGTACGTGTTTGCTAGTGTTGGCAGGACCTACAGTTCTTTGTTGTACCAAGTTTGGAAATGTGAGACACACTTCCTAAACTGTCCCAGTAATCAGTTATCCCTTAGGCTGATGCGCCACAGGTGTCGTTTGACTACTACAATTCATATTTCAGCCCTGGGAGCTTATGAGGGTCACATCTAATTAAAAGATTTTATGTACAGTGCTGTGTGAATTTACAGCGCTATATAAATAAAGCTTAATAATAATAATGGTCTAACATCTTCTGGGTGCATAAGTTTGTGAACCCCTGATCTTCAGTCAATGCAGCTCATGCTGGCTATATCAGAGCTAGGGAACATCTCATCCCCCCCATGGGCCTGTCTTCTCCATTGGAGCAGACCCACTGACACATTGGGATGTATAGTAAGTGTTGAATTACCATTCAGCAATGCATTCAATGAATCTAGTCTTGTTGGAACAATGGAATTTAGCCCGTTATTGCTGGAGTTATTGCAACTCCCACTGACCCCAGCATAGCCTATGGTGATTTACATAGACATTGCCTATGGTGAAGGATAATGGCAATTGCAATCCAATGACGTTTGGTGGCCCCCATGTCCCACAGCCCTGGTTTGGCTAATTCTTGCCAATGCCACCGTGTTTACCCCTGCCTCTCCATAGGTCAAGCAGGTGAGGGAGAGAGAAATGCCCCTTTGCAATCTGGTGGGAGTTGTGAAGTGAGTGGCATGGAATGGGACCTGTTACGAGGAGCATTTTCCTTGGAGTCTGCATGCACGGTATAGCTTCTGCATGGACACTCTCACCCTGCCCTATTTATTCTGAATAGAACTGTGAATTTCAGTTAAGTTCCTTGCACTTCTCTGCAGCAACATCCCTTTTTGGAAAACATATTCCTCTTCTGAAGTTAGGCACACCTTTGACTTGTGCTAAAAGGCCCAGGTGGTCCAGTTTACTTTTCCTTTTTAATTATTTAAAGGGATAACCAGCAGGAAACAAGTCTGAGGACTGCTGCCACTGTGATGGGGAGACAGCTAAACAGAGGCTGAATGGAACACTGGGCTGTTTCTGAAATGACTGCTAACAATACCCCTCTCCTCAAAATGCAGAAGAGGACTCGGGGATATGTGGTTCTCCAAATATTAGTGGGTTTTGATTTCCATAATCTCAAACCAGAATATCCCATGGTGATGGATGGTGGGAGCTGGAGTCCAGCAAGATCTGGAGGGACACATGTACCCATCCTTATGCAGAGTGAATAAAAGCACTTCCATCATAATTGAATGCATTTGACTAGAGACAGCAAAATAGATAGTTTTTGGTTTCCTGACCCACCCCATCTCAAGCAACATGTAATGTTTTCCCCAGGAAATTTTCTATTCCATTTTAAACTCAGCTGCTCAGCCCTGGGGGAAAGGCATTCAGTAGATGAACGTTTCCTTACTGCTTTGCTCTTCAGGGTGTTCCCTTCCATGGCTTTTTGTAACAAGACATACTGTGGTCACTCTCCCATTCCTTCCTCAGGAAGACATTGTGAACTCAGATTTATCCTGCTGGACTCTAATCCAGTCATTTCAAGAGCAGAGGAAACCATGTCTGAGTTTGTGTCATTCTTCTAATAAGCAAGTCTAAACCTGAGTTGGGGAAGTAACTTTTTGGGACTACAGCTATCATGGCCATTTCCCTTCCTCTCTCCTACAGAAGAATGCCACATCTAAGCAAGGAACGATATGAAACACACATTCCTTCCAATGTGGCAATGCCTGAAAGTGGGCAGTGGGTGGTGGTGTTTCCATTAAAAAAACAGAGGCCACAGGCTGATGGCTAGTGATGGTTAGAGCCTTTCATGCTAGTAGGACAGTCTATGTACTCCAGGGGCTCGTTCCCACTATGAAATAAAGCAAATTGCTGATTGGTTTAAATGACCATCGTTCCCATTTGAAACTGGTTCTTGTCGTACTTTGATCGATTTCTGTCATAATAAATCGAGGCAAATGCAACCCCCCCCCGGTTTTTCCATACTAGTTTCCTAGCGGTTCTTTAGAAACTAATCAATTCTGAAGCGTGTTCAACAAGTGGGAATGACAGATCTGAATCGCATCATTGTGGAGGGGAGGGACTAATGGCAGAGGGGTGTTTATCATCCCTCCCCAGTTTTTGGTAGATCCAGCATTTCACACACACTCCAGTGCTGCCTTTTTGCTTGTGGTGTGACCTATGGGTGCATGTTTTTTTTTTAAAAAAAAAACACTAAATAAATAAAAAGAAGATTTGATTCATTGATTTTGCAACTACTTGTAAAGGCAAGTAGTTGCTAAACCAATGAATTAATTCTTTGATCAATTTATTAAAAAAAAACACCACTGGACGTGCCGTGCCTTGCCTTCCTCTTCCTCACACTGTGCCACGCCGCCCCTTCCTTGTCTTCTTCCTCCTTTTCCTCCTCCTGCCTCACCTTCCTCTTCCTTCTCTTTGTGCCGCACCCCCTTCCTTTTCTTCATCCTCCTGCTTCACCTTCCTCTTTCTCCTTCTCCTCCTGCCTAACCTTCCTCTTCTTCCTCATAATGCACTGCTCCTTTCTCTTTCTCCTCCTGCCTCGCCTTCCTCTTCCTTCTCTTCCCACCATGCAGTGCCTTCCTCTTTCTCTTTCTCTTCCTCCTCCTCTCCCCCCCCCCCCCCAGGCTTGCCACCCATGAATGCTCAGATCCGTGGATGGCAAGCCAGCATATAAGAAGGGGCCCACTGTAGTTTCCAAGCCAGGCTGCCTGGGCTGCTGCTTATGTCAAGAGGCCGAATGCCTGCCAGCACCCTCTCCCCACCCAGAGCCCAGGCTGCTGCTTACGTCACTGATGATTGATATTCATTTTGAAGTGGAGACGAGAATCATGGCAAAAAAGAAGCGATTACAGAAAAGATCCGCTTTCATAGTGGTAACGACGGACCTTTTGGAATCTCTTTACCAACACGGAGCGAAGGCAAATCCCAAACCAGTTTAAATGTAAGTGGGAATGAGCCCCAGGTTTCACTCTACACACTTTAAAGGAGCTGTCCAAGGTGTTGACCCATATTCCCCCAAATAGGTTCACCACCTTGAGTAACTCCTTTAAAGTTTGGACTAAGACTCACCAACCCCCACTGCTGCTAACAGCATGACTCAAGCAAGGTTCACTCTTCTGACTACTGCAAAGCTGGATCTCAACAGGGATAAATGTTTCAGGCTGGAAAAATGAAATGTACAAAATAGGATAGGTGTCACCTGACTTGAAAGCAGTCCAAGTAAAAAGGATATAGAAATGTTAGTAGACCAGGAGCTAAATGTGCATCAACAATATACAACGAAATGCAAAATCCACAAAGCAGCAATATCTTTATTTGGTAACTCCAAAGCATTAAATACATCCTGTAAGCTTTCAAAGCTTCACTGGCTTCTTCATCAGGCAAAGATGTTAAAAATATTACAGGGAAAAAAAGATGACAATGTTGGAATCAGAGATCTACATTCTGTCTCAGATGTTACTCTGTCAGTTAAGATAGTATTGAGGGACTTCCTGAGAAATTTAATGTTCTCTACCATTAGAAAGCAGCAGCCAACTGCCTACAGTGTGGGGACAGCTAGATCTCAAGGGAAATTATTTTTCTGTTGCTAATGGAGCTGAAATGTTATTATTTGTTTTATTATTATTTTATTTCCCTTTGTCCCTAGTCCTCACATTGCCAAGAAGGGGAGTGGCCTCTGCCTGCATTGAAATCCCTCACTACCATCTTAACTGACAACAGAGTAACACCTGAGACAGAATTTAGGCCTATGACTCCAACATCATCACCTTTTCCTCCCCACCTGTATTTTAACATCTTTGCCTGATGAAGAAGACAGTGTACCTTTGAGAACTTGCATAATGTATTTTTGCTTGGATTTTGAATTTTGTTGCATTTTGCTGCATCCCCAGCACAACTAACCCCAAGTATGTATTTCCATGTATCGACAATGTGATGCAGAGCACAAAGAATCAGTGCAGTTGTAGTGTGCATCAACAGGAGCATAGTGTTCAGACTGAGGGAAGTGATGGTACCACTTTATTCTGCTTTGGTCAGATCTCCCCAGGAATAGTGTTTAGTTCTAGGTATCACTGTTCAAGGATACTGATAAGCTGCAATGTGTCCAGAGGAGGATGACCAAGATGGTCAAAGGTCTGGAAACTAAGGCTTATAAGGAATGGCTCAGGGAACAAGTTAAGTTTAGCTTGGAGAACAAAACTTGAGAGGTAAAATGATGGCTATCCTTAAACATTAGAAAGGATGTTATGAAGAAGATAGTGCAAGCTTGACTTCTGCTGCTCCAGACACTAGAACACGAATCAGTGGTTTCAAACTACAAGAAAAAGATATTCCACCTAAACATTAGAAAAATATATATATATACTGACAGTAAAAACTGATAAATAGTGAACTAGACTGTCTCAGGGTGGTGGATTCTCTTACTTTGGCAGTCTTTAAACAGAGGTTGGTGGTCATTTTTCAAGAGTGCCTTGCTTGTGTATTTCTGTCATTTAGCTGCTTTAAAACTGTCCCATTTAAGTGATAAATGGCTTAATATGCTTTTAGCTTCTACATTAGTCTTATTGCTTTAAACTGTTTTTAACTGTTCAAATTTATTTTATTATACACAACTTTGAGACCCTCAGATATAGGGTAAAACAGAAATATTTAACTAACTAACTAATAAAAGCTATCATTTTTGTATCAGGCTTTGTACCATATGGGGTATTATGCCATTTTATTTTTAATGTTAACTGTCATTTTATTTGTTGTTAAGCATTCCTTCACAAAAAGCAAGCAGTATATTTTGTTAAACAACTCAATCATCACCATGAAATGTGCCTGGAACTTAGAAAGGAAAGAGGAGCAAGGAAGTCTCTGGACCTTGGAGTTTATCACATGGGAGGAATTTCTCTTAATTTCGAATGAAAAGAAAGTGGGGCCAGAACGCATTCACGTGAATTCGCTAGTTCAGCGAATATACATGAATTTGAATTGCATTTGAACTGACTTTTCATTGCCTGAAAATAGCTTGCCATTGCCCAAAATTGCGTGTGATCACCTCTCACACACGCAATAATGTGAAACCCCATGATTGCGTCCAGACTGACTTCCCATTGCCCAAAATTGCATGTGGTAGTCTATCACACAATAATGTTAAACTCCGTGATTGCGTTCGGATTGCCATTGGATTATACTTCCAATTTCCCTTGTCTGATAACATCCCTTGATTCAACTGCAGGTTTCTGTGGCCAAGTTAACAAGGCAGCAGTGTAAACCTGCACCTTCTGTGGGGATGAACAAATGTAACTCCAGAGTTGATGACCAAAGCCTTTGCTCTATAAATATCCAGCTAACCCACAGTTGCTATGCCTAGCACTTACTCTGTAATTTTCCTGTGACCTCTGTAATGATCCCTTCTCTAATCACATGACATATCATGCATACACTGCCCCACCACAGGCATCTGCTCTATAAATGCATTAGCATTACACAGCTTTCCTCTGTGTCTTCACATGCTTCCCTCATTGGTGGTATGTTTAGCAATGATCAGGTAGAATTAGCTTGGCTGGCAGCTAAACAATTGGCATTCCAGTACCTGTAGCACTTGGATGGGAGACCGCCAATGATTACCAGATGCGGTATGCTGTATTTCAAAGGAAGGAACTGGAAAAACCACCTCTGAGTATTCCTTGCCTAAGAAAATCCTATGAAATTTCTGGGATTGCCATAAGTCAACAGGCAACTTTAAGGCACCATGCATGTGCACATGTGCGCACACACATACACACCTGTTATGCATAATCTAGTTATAGGAGTTTCTACTTGTTCAACGCACTACTTAAACCTGGACTATTTTGCTCAATCAGGATAGAAATGCTGGAATTAAATGAACATTGTCAATGAA
The DNA here is from genome assembly GCF_019175285.1 of Sceloporus undulatus. Taxonomy (NCBI): domain Eukaryota; kingdom Metazoa; phylum Chordata; class Lepidosauria; order Squamata; family Phrynosomatidae; genus Sceloporus; species Sceloporus undulatus. The sequence goes on from NC_056523.1 coordinate 90,814,231, forward strand.
GGGTTTTACACCTGGTGTTGCCAACCAATTTGAGCCTGGTGTAGGAACAAAGTCCTTTATTCAAAGAGTTTCTTTTCTTTTCTTTTTTTTTTAAAAAAATAGTGTTGTGGCAAAAACTTAACCCCAACTACATCCTCACAGAAGGATTTGTCAGGGAGCCTATTAAGATCACACACAGAGAAAAAGAGAAAATAGAGACAGAGGCAGAAAGAGGTGAGGTTGTAATAATCTGTTACAAAGGATTAAATAAATATATGGCATTTACTATTATCATTCGTTATATCACATATTTATTACCATTTGTTGCTACACATAACCTCACTGATTCAAAAAGTCATGGGGTGGGATGAGTCTAAAATAAAGTGCTAAGTGCTGGATTTGCTGGAGACTGTTCACTCAACACACTGAAAGCAGCACCTGTTCTGTAGAGTTTGGCTCTTTCCTGAAGGTCAACTTGAAGTTAGTTTGCTCTAGAGGTGCTGAAACTAGTGCCAAAATTCATTTACAAATGAAACCTGCCGCTCGGCAAATTTGTATCAAGGTATGCTCTTCTGTTATGCATATGTTTACACCTTCCACACTTTTGTGACACACACATCTCCCAGTGGCCTGTCTCCACGCAGGATACATCTACACTGCAGAACCAGTGCGGTTTGACTTTAACTGTCATGGCTCCATACTATGAAATCCTAGGATTTGTAGTTTGTTGTGGCACCAGAGCCCTCTGACAAAGAAATCCTAGAATGACATAGCATACTACCATGTCTCAATGTTATGTCATTCTAGGGTTTCTTTGTCAGAGGGCTCTAGTGCCACATCAAACTACAAATCCTAGGATTTCATAGTATGCAGCCATGACAGTTAAAGTGGTGTCAAACTGCATTAATTCTGCAGTGTGGCAGTCTCAGCAACAGCTCAATGACAGTACCACTCATGAGACAGCCAAATAAGCCAAGGCCAGGTGTCTCATTTTCAGAAGATGAATCTAAATGCTCAGTTATTAGTCCTGGGTCATATTGAACTGGCATGCACAGCTGTTTGAATACCTCCCAGCAAAGGGAGCAAAGAACAGAGATTGGAAGGTGGATTGTTTTGGACTATAGCTCCCCAAATCCCCCAGCCAGCCTGGCCAGAAGTGTCCATGCTAGCTGGGGGATTCTGGGAGTTATAATAAAAAAAAAACCCACATCCAAAGCTCTGGGAAAGAATAATTGCTGTCAAGGTAGAAAACGGAGTGAGATGGCCTTTCAACAGCACCTACTTAATGCTCCCGGCAGTAGAAGACTATACAGGACTAAATAACCTGAAATGGTTTCTTTACACATAAGGTCCCAAGGCAGTAGAATATGGCTGATACTTAATTTGTTCCTGATATTTTCAGCACGAGATATCCAATACTCTTTAATCAGATCCATAAGAAATGATGAGAGTGCACTAAAACTGAGAGAAACAAATGTATCAAAATGTGTTTAAAAGTGCACCACCTTTTCACTCCACAACCATAAAGGCCAGAAATGTATTTGCTAAAACTAAAATAAATAAATAAATAAAATTGTAATGGTTTTATCAGGAAATACTGCATCATTGGATCATATTTGGTTACCTGATTTCTGTGAATATTCATAAGACTGAAAATGTTTCCTGTGCTGTGAAATAATTGCAAAATAATTTCACTACAGACTGCTGATATTGGCTCTTCATCAATAGCAATTGTTTGTCACATGAAGTCTCAGTATGAGATTCGCCCGAGGCTAAACTGAACTACATATATCTCCGCTACAGTTGCTTAGGGCTGTTTATGCCAAAAAATGATCTTTGTATTCTCATAATCACCAGTGTGAATTGGCTACAAACAGATCCAAATTGTCTTTCTGTAAGCAAAACACTGGAGCACCTGCAGAAACTTCCTGGGTCAGATGGGAAGATTCCCTATGATAGGAAGTGGGCTGTTGTGTGAATTCTAATATCTTCAGAGCAGGATAGGTAAACCAGCATTGCTAAGTATGAAATATAGGCTGCAAAGAGGCCAGTGAGGTTCTAGGGTTTTGTGTGTGTGTGTGTGTGGTGGGGATGTCATTCTTTTTTCCTCACTGTTTTTGGCTAAAGGAGACCATGTAAGTAAAGCAGAGAGGGGAAACTATATGAAGCAGAAACAAAGGGGAGGCAGAAACAGGTAGCAGCTGGAGGTTATGCTATCTGAAATCAAAGGTGTTCAGTGGTGAACTTTCAACATCAGCAGAAAGTGGAGAGGTTGCAAGCAGGTCATGCTGAAGACTCTGGATGTATATAGGACAGAGGGGAAAATATCCCACAGAGGAAAGAAGAAATTCACAAAGCAAGGTAGCGATGAAACCAGAGATCTGATGCTCCGTAAAGTTTCTGGGCAAGGGAAGAAAGAAGGCACCAGACACTTCCTCCTGTTTCAGTCAAGCTTCTGCTAACAATCTTCTAGGTCTCTTATGCTTCTGCTATTTTTAAGCTGCTATTGTGCACTGCATTCATGCTGTGTTCAGCTCCTTTGGAACTCAATCTGCACAAATGCATGGATCCAATTGCACATGTTTTGTCAGGACTGGCTCAACTACAACATGTCAGCACCAGGCTATGTGGGGCTTCCACCACAGATGTGTCCCCCAGAATTGTCCCAAGGACACCTGCTTGTTTAGGCTCAGTCACCTTGGTGTAAAAAGTGCTTTGGGTGTGCGTATATATACAGTATATATAAGTTGTGTTTGTACACATAACATGCAAGCAGTCTTCATTTTGCCTTGCCTTTGTTTCTTTCCTTTTGCACACCACCAATTGCAAGCTAAAGATGGTGCTGGTCACTTGCTCAAACTCTCATAGATACAATTTTAAACAACAATTACTTGTAATAAAAAGAAGGTTTCCACACCTGAGGCTCAATTCCTGCATTCTTGGTGGAATAAGAAGGCCTTGGAGCTTGGAAGACTCCTTTAGCTCTTGGTGACAAGATCCTAGAAGAATACTCAAAAGGTGGTTCTGGTGACACTTCGACGCTTGTTCTGATGTTCTGAGGTGCCAGCATAATCCCAGCTGAGGGACCAAAATTACTAGAAAATGTTGTACTTGGACTGGACTGGGTAGGTGGATGCAAAATGGGTGAAGGTGGCAAGGGAGCTGTTGGGCAAGAAGCCTGTCTCATGTAACTGGGTTCAGGAACCACAGGCTTTGGTGGTGGTGCAGCTTTTGGTAAAGACCTCACTGGATCTTTGACTGGGGAAAGGATGAACAAGGAAGACTGGAGCTGGTATGGCTGTTGTTTGGAGATTTCCAGCTCCTTTTTAGAGATCTCAGTCTCCGACATGTTGCTGTGGTAGAGTGGAACAGAAGGAGCTTTAGGAGACCTGGCTGGACTTCTAGGTGGAGGCTGGGGAAAGGCTATAGGGGAGAGATGAGTTTCTGAGGCGTATTTCCATGAAGGAGGGAGTGATATGGTAGGCGAAGGTGACCTGGTTATATCCGGCTGTGATGGGGACTCAATGATATACTTCTGCATCCTGGACTGTCTCTTGGCAAATAGTTCTGCCCCCTTTCCTCTTGCCTCTGAGAGGCTTTGGTTGGACTTGATCTTAGGCTTGGGTTGTATTCTTGGTGACCTTAAACATGAAGACCACTCTGGTGCATTATGATCTGCAAGGGCCTGAACTGGGCCATCTACTGATCGGTTTTCAAAGAGAAAGTTAGAGGCCTCAGCTCCTAGAGCAAATGGCTCATCCTCAACGATTGCTCCTTCTTGTCCCTTCTGTTTTTTCCTACTGTCTGCTCTCTGGACTAAGTGCAAAAGGTCTGGATTAGGAGCCACTTTGGGCTTCTCAACAAAGGTGAACATGGACTTTTTGTTTGCTCTGCGGGCCACAAACTCCTCCAGAATGCCTGTTTTAGTTGGTTCTCTATCCTCTCCTGGCAGAGGTCCTGGCCTGCTGTCTTCATACTTAATGTCTTGTGGAACAGGGACTTTCTGTTCTTCACTAGGATACAGTGCTGAGTAGGCTGGAGGTGACCTGACCCTTGTTACTGGAGGAGGGCTGGAAAAGGCTTCTGCATATGTAGGTGGTGGCGGAAGCTCTACCACAGGGCTCTTCTCTTCTGGTGTGTGGGCTGCCACTAAAGACTGTGTCCCAAATGGTCTTGCAGTTCGGTTCTTCACAGATTTTGGTTTAGACAAAGTCAAGCGTACTTCACAGTACTGTTTATTAATGTGAGTTGTGGTTTCACTAGACTGCAGGTCAGTGACTAGACTGGGCTTCTCAATGTCAGCAGTAGGAAGAACATTGACATTTTCAACCATCGCTGTATTTTGCTCTTTGCAAAGAATCTCACCATTCTCTTTCCTGTCAATAACTGGTTCACTCACCACCTTATCAAGAATGACATTATTCTCCCTGTCAATAACAGGTACATATGGCTCTTCTACAAAGATACTGCTGTTATTATCACTGGTGATAACTGGTAAATGTGGCTCTTTTTCAAGAATATTATTTTCCCTGTCTGTGTGTAGTACGTATGGATCTTTTTCAAGACTGGTACTGTTATTCTCAGTGTCAGTGACAGGCACAAGAAAGTCATCAACAATAGGTGGGATGTTTTCTATATTGTCAATGACTGGGGCTTGTTGGTTATCAGCTGCTTTTTCAAACTCATTGGTGATAAGCTCATGCACTCCATTGGTTGAGGCCATGCCTGTAGTCTCTTTTAGGTAGACACTGAGAGGGATTTGCTGAAACCCTTCAGCTGGAGTCTCCTCAGCAGATAATGTTATGTTCATAGTGGAAAGATTCTCCTCACTTTTAATCTTATTCCTTTGAGGGCCCTGCATATTATCTAGAGCTTCTACTGAAGATAAGTTTTCCATGGTGCCCCTTTGCCCCTGAAATCCAGAATCCTTGGTGCCAGGTAATTTTTCTTTCAGACCTTGGTTATCTCTTAAGATCTGCTTCCAATGGGACTCCTTTCCATAGCTTGGAATGCTGTGGTGCTGAGTAACAGCTCCACAGATGGAATCAGCAGCTACTTCTTCTTGGCTGGTGGCTTTTGGAGTTTCTAAGGTGAATGCGTTCACTCTCTGCTTGCGCCTGTGAAACAGGAGGACCCCTTTGGAGTTTGGGTTGGGTGGGGTGGTCAGCTGGGCAGCAATTCTCTGGCTCCTAGCTTTGGCTTCCTTCAGCTCTTTTTCAGAGAGACTTGCACTTCTTGAAATATCTGAGGAGAAAAAAGGATATGGAGAAAAATGTCAAAAGCATCCTGGAAAATGCACATCTGGGTTCGCACGCATGCACACACACATACACACATAGAGAGAGGCCACAATTCTGTTGGTGGATGTAATTATGCCAGCATCAGAATTGGCAGCAACATCAACAATGGTGAAGTGGCAGGATAAAATGCCCATAGCAGATAGGAAAGTGTGCATGTGGAGGAATCAGCAAAAGCCATCTCTATTGAAAAAGGATGCCACCTGGCTGGATCCATAACTGCTGAAGAGCTGGCAGACTACCTTTTTCTGGCAGTAGAGATGGCTTCTTCTGCTGTCTCCTTTCTGCAGCTGCTATGCCAAAAGAATGCCTCTTGGCATTGTTTATTTCTTTTTAAGGCATGTGATTAGTAGTATCTCTCAAATGTTGTTTCCTTAAAGCAGGAGTGGGAATCTTGTGGCCTGTGAGCCATATGTGGCCCTTGTGAGAAATGCTGTGTAGCCGTGGGATTCCCCATTGACCACCCCAAGCCACTACCACCATCACTCAAATTTGTGGGCAAAGGAAAACTCTAAAAACAGTCTAAAAACACTTACAACTGATACTTTGAGAGGGGTCACTTCTCTCAAAGCAGCAAGACACTCCCTTCCAGAAACAACCTCCAAAGCAACTAAGAATGGCACACTGTCACTCTTGGACACTCACAATGGGGGCTGCAACACTGTGCTGTGGGCCTCTGGAGGAGCCAAAACTTAGATGGTGCACCTCTCCAAGCTCTAGAGATCATGCCCACTCTTATTCAGCAGTTTATTAGTCATAATCCAACTGAAAAACCAATCTGGATCTAAATATGAATCATATATAGACAGCAAGAGCCTCTAAAGAAGGCAAAAACTCAGTGTAATAATGTAAGCCATGGATGTAAACAGTAGTAGAGTAATTTTGCTGCCATGCCTAGAGATCCCTGTACTAACTAGGCTTAACCTTACTTAGCTTCCAAAATCAGATGAGTTTGGATGTGATAATACATTTTAAAGTAACAATAACAGAACCATATCAAGAAGACCAGATTGCTATTAATAATTCTTACTCAGTGCCAATCAGTTTACTCTTTTGTATGTCTCTGGGAACAAGATGCTGAAGAACAAGAGTGTGAGAGAGTGATGGTCCTTTTATCCAGCATGCGGTCTTCCCATAGGCTTCTGCAAGGCCATGGGAGGAAATAGGATCCTGGATAGGTGGGACTTTGGTTGCATCTAACAGGACTTTTTCTGTGTTTTTATCCATGTTAGAAGCCTCAGGGATTAGAAATTATTCACAGGGTACAAGAGTTGGGAAGGATTCTCTTCTCCACACAAACTCTACTCCATTTTTTCCAATCTGTCTAGTGAATTACATGGATCTCTTTCCTACTATTGTAGGAAGAGACTATTGTAATGACTAAAAGCTTTATAATTAATTTTTTTAGAATGGGGAAAAAATCTTACTATCCACTTGTTTTTGTACACCCCCCTTTTCTTCCTTTTTTCTTTTGTTTTGCAAACTAATGTGTGGAGAAGTCACAGAAAGGTTGTGTCCCTGCCTTGTATGCAGCTTTGCTTTGTGATTGCAAATGACTGTATGCAAATGGAATTTATTGGAAGACTTCAAAAGGTTTCAGGTTGCAGTTCATTTTGTTTCAAACACTCTGTACAAACATGCTCCAAGCAGGAAATTGGCCAGGTCCAAACTGTCTCACCCAGATCTCTCTTCTCTTCAGAGGCTTGGCTAAACACAATGTGCCTGGTTATCAAAATTAGAAAAAAATAAGAAGTTTTCTCTCCTATCCTTGGAGGCTCACCTCTTGCACAACTGAAACACAGGGCTGATGTCTTAATTTTGTCTGAAATTAACTCAAGATGGCAGTGCCTGATAATAAATGGACAAGAACCTAGGCTTTTTAATGGCTTCCTAATCAGTGGTTTAAAACTAATTAGCCCAACAGCTTCCTACAACAGAAGCCACTTAGCATATCATAAAATCATGAAATATAGGCCATTTATGTGCCTCCTATGGTCACCTAAACTATACAGAGGAGGGGGGGAGCTGTCTGCTTTTTAAAAGGTCCAGCCAGGGGTCATGGCAAAAGCGGGTATTAGCCAAGCCCTGAAGGATGTGGAAGGACACAGAATGCATTTTTCTCTGGGTGAGCCATTTCCTATGATTAACTTTTCTAAAAACTCCCATGATTTAATATGTCTGGCAAGAGGAAACATCAGAAACAAAGGATGGTTATAAAAAGTTTACAGCCAAACTGCTGACATTCCTGTGCCGGGATGATGGCATGAGACAGCCCTGAATGGCCTGCCCAAGCAAAGAACCCCCACCTCCTCTTTAGACTTTCTGTCTCTCAACTAGGTTCAGAAATCAGAATTGAACTACTTGTGACTGATTTTTCACCATGTTGTTACTAGCAAGGAGGATCCAGTGCAGTTTGTTTGAATAGAGCAGATGATATGTTCAATTTATTCTGACTATGCAAACTACCATGATAGTGAATCCATGTTAAAACCTGTTTTCTGCCACTAATTAGATAGCTCTCTCCCATCAATTAGATGGCTCTGGTTGCCATTAGACCAGTGTTTCTCCCGAAGACTTAATATTTAATAAGCATGTCTAGACAAAGAAAAACTTGTTTCTTCCTAATTTCATAGGTATTATGCTGTCTTCCCACCCAGCTTTGTATGGTAACAAATTTTCCAGAAACAGAAGGAAATAGGAATGACATGACCACAGAAGATCACAAAGGATGCTTCCCCGCATCATGAAAGACAAGAAAAAAGAGAGTGGAAATGGAAGGAAAAAAAAGAGGATTAACAGAAAAAATTAAAGGGCCAATGTGATGGCAGGAAAGATCAGAAACCGAGAAGAAATCCAGGATGGCATATCCCTTTCAGGTATTCTGAGGTCACCTCATATGCTGGAACCTGAGCCTTAAAAGTCTTAGACTGACAGGCAGAGCTGCCCACAAAGTTCAGAGCTGAAGGTGAGCAATGTCAGAACCCAACAGAATTTGCAGCCATCTCCTGTGCAATGAATCAAAGACTGTGGGAGGATGAATACACCATCCTATCCAGGCTGAAAATAAGCAAGGAGGGCTTTTCCTCCCACTTAAGTGAAAGAAATTTAAAACTATAATATTCCATGCATACATATTGAAAATGGGACTGGAATATTCACATGCTGATTTGCTTTATCTGCTATGGTTGTTAAGGAGTAAATTTTCTCTTGTGTCCTCACAAGACACATCACCTTTTTACAAAGGGAAAAAAGAAGCTTTCATAAAGGACTCTTTAATCAGTTTCAGGATAATTAATACCTCCCCAGCTATTGTTGTAAATTTTAGGCTTTTGACAAGGAGCTGTGAGCTAAAAGTACTTGCAGATCTGATCCATGAGCCCTGGACTAACTTGTTGGAGTACTACATTCTCTGTCTTGGTATGAAGATTTGTAAATAAACACAAATACTGCAGAAACACTTCACGTTTCCATTTCTTTCTGTTTCCTTTGTAGGAATAAAGGATATGTCTTCTTGCAGATGGGAACAATAGTTTCTATCATTACTTACCATTGACTATTGTTGCTACAGCTGATAGAATCAGAAAATCAACAGCATATGCAGAGCCATGGTTCCCATGTCTTGTTTTAAAAGAAAGCAATAGGAACTTCCACATCACAATGAAGTGAGAAACATGCAACACCCCCTTTTACAACAGGGTAGGAAATATGTGATTTTCCAGATGTGGCTGAACTGTAACTCCCAGTATTCTTCACCATGGGCTATGCTGGTCAAGACTTCTAAGTATTACAGTACAACAGTCTCTACTTTGTGTGGACCTCCAAATAGTTCAATCTTTGTACAGGAACCATTTCAAATATGTCACATTTCCTACAGGGGCAGCATTTTTTAATAGGAAAAAATTAGTAGCTGCCAAACACAGTATGGATTTTACGCATTCAGGAGAAAATGGAACTCCATTCCTTCCTGATCCCTCTTCTCATTGCTCTTATAGACAATACTCACATGAATCATTTTGAATCTGGAATCAACAGAAAGGAAGTTCCAGCTTTGTGCAGCAGAAAGAGCCACACAACCACAGGAAACAATTGAATCCTGACAATGAGGCAGAACTAATACAAAAGCGAAAACCCTGTTCAGCACTGGTGGAACACAAAGCTCAACCGACCTTACACAGCAGCAGTGCCTGGATTATGAATGTAAATCTTCATAAATTTTGTTCTTGCCAGCATTTTCTGCCTTGCTACCAGAAAAGCATTGAAAACTGTGTAGTTTTCAAAGATTAGATGCAGTTCCAGTCTTGTGCCTATATGCCTTCAAGTCACTCATGAATGAATGGTAATCCCATGAATTCTGAGACTTACTGTGGACCAAAATAGGCACATTGGGGTTTCTGTGCATAAAACATGTTTCCCAAATAGAAAACAGCACTTTCTGTACAGAAAACAGCATGTTGTATACAGAAATGTTATTTTATGTGCAGAAAATGCATGCATAGATTGATTGTACCATTGTTCAATATTAGGCACTTTTGTGTATCTTTTGGACAGACATGCCAACAATAGCAGTGTTTCTTGGCTGTCTCTCTCTCACACTCAGGCTGACCATGAAGAGGATTTTCATCATAATATCTCTAGTCAATTCCTATGTGGCATGGATTCCCACTACACCAGACAGAACTGATCCAAGGAAAAGAAGAAGATGGTGCCTCTCCCATTCCATGTACAGAAACCAGCTGAAATGGCAGCGAAATCTTCTTTCAGGTCAGAATCTTCTATCAGACCAAAGACTAGCAAGCATCATGTTTTAAACTACAGCCCTTAGTGGAAGCCAAATCATCCTACATGACATAGTTTGGATTAGGTGGCCCTTGCTGTCCCTTCCAAATCTTTTATTGTATTACAATAGGTTGCTTCGAGTTGCTGAACTTCCCTTTAGTAGGCACTGAAGTTCTCCCAATTTCTTGAATATTTTCTGCATGATATTCAGGCACTTTTCCACCTGGAAACCACAAAAAACCACCCGAAATCACATGCAAGCACAACAGTTTGCCTTTCCTGCCCTCAGATCATCCCAAAGCCATTTTCCCAACCATGGTTTTGCCAAAAATGGCAGTAAAATGCTAACATTTGCTCCTGATCCAGTAAATTTGCCCACCTCTGGCTTAGAAGGTGCAGGACCAGCCCAGTGGTATACCCAGTTCTTCTCAATGAGACATGGGAATAACTGGGACAACCCAGGAGCTGGTGTCCCTACCCTTCAATGTTCGCCACCTAAAGAAGTTGCCTCACTATGGAAAATATCACACTGCACTATTATAGTACTATTATTCCACTTTAATTGCTATGACTGCCTCCTGTGGAATCCTGGGATCCCACTGTGGAAGAAAGGCGGGATATAAATCTTGGAAACAAACAAACAAACAAACAAATGTGCAGTTGGGGGCGGGGCATTTAGAATTCTCAGCCAGAGAGCCCTTAGGCCTCACTGAACTACAAACCCCAGAATTCCACAGGAGGAAGCCATATAAGTAAAAAGTGGAATAATAGCGCTACAACAGGGTAGTATGATATTGACCTATGTCTATAAGTGAGGATGAACTTGACATTATCCAGCACTAGTCAAGTCTTAAGTTGGCGGTCAAAGAGAGCCAGGTCAAATCCATGAGCATGGACTTTCTTCCATCAGAGTTCTCATTGAGCTTTACCTTGGTTAGAATCTGGTGATGTAAACACACATCACACATTTCAGATAGGAATGAGAATATAATGTGCATATTACAACAAC
>NC_056523.1:90825301-90862579 GCF_019175285.1 Sceloporus undulatus
ATTATTATTATTATTATTATTATTATTATTATTATTATTATTATTATTATCATCATTTCTATCCTGCCTTTCCCCCAGTTTGGGACTCAAAGCAGTTTACAACAAATTAAAATATATTGTTAAAAATCCACAAGACACAAAAGTTAAAACAAGATTTTAAAAATCACAAAATTAAAACCAGATTAAAACATATATTAAACATTAAAACACACACCCATGCATCCAACACACACACACCAACTGAACAGGCCTTGTACAGTCAACTACTTGAATATTTTCTAGTCTTTATAATTTCAACCTACTTAAAGAGGGAACTATCACTGCAGCTCCCAGCACACAGAGGATTTGATAGCAAGTAATGCTGCCAAAATTATGCAGGAAATGTATGGCACAGAATGGAATCAGACCTGGATCTTTGAGCAAATAACACCTTTTTCTTACAGTTTTATCCATTGGGTTCTAAAATATATTAAGACAGAAGGTAGTCTTTAACCTACAGTAGCTTAGCTTCAAATTCTGCTATACGTCAAAGAAAGAATGAAAGAAAGAAAGAAAGAAAGAAAGAAAAGGCTATATTAAAATGTTAGATGTCAGTTGCCCAGCAACCATCTTAGGAAAACAATAATAAAAGGATTAGCTGATGCACATAGATTGTCCAGCCCTTTCTTTTAATATTTTCACACATTTTCTTAATAGCTAACCACATACCTATTTTCTAAGGAGAATTAGGCAATCCCAAACAAACAAACAAACAAACAAACAGTTGTGCAACTCAAACTGCCAAATCACAGCAACTTTTTTTTCTAGGTTTCCCCCTCAAAATGAAGCTGGAGTCCATTCTGGTTCTTGAGCGAAGCTTAAATATAACACTGCTACCTTTTGGATGCCAGGTTCACTATTCTGAGGACTTGCTTCCATTTTGTAGGTTTCTAACTAAAGTCATCCCTCCATATTCGCTAGGGTTAGGGGCACAAGACCCCCGTGAATATGGAAAAACAGCAAATAACATATACACCATGTTTTTACTGAGAGGACACCTTTCTGGGTATCTCTGGGTCCTCCAGTGCAACTCTGTGGTTGATGTCCAACCTGCACTGACCATAGAATGGTGCTGGAGGAGCTACAAAGGCCTAGTAGAGGTCCTTCAGTGCAACTTTTAGTTAAAGTTGCCCATAGAGTTGCACTGGAGGACCTAGATATTCCTAGAGAGAACATATTAATCAAATCCGTGAATAATCAAATCCGCAAATATGGAGGGATAACTGTACTATAATTGAAGATGATTCTAAGTGGCAAAGCATCTGCACATGGATCCACACACCGAGAAAATGGACAGTGTGTTGTAGTGACATGAACTACATTGCCCAGTCTACGTTTTCAAGTAGACAGTTTGAATATTCCCTGAGCCATTTTTCTCTCTCTTGATAGGATAAAGTTTTAGACTCAGAGACCTCCCTTTTTTAAAACCAGGAAAGTAGCTGTGGGGTTTGCAGACACTGTAGACAACTCTGCAAAGAATGACATGTACTGAACTGATAAGCCTCCTAACTAGATCTCCAATGCATCACTTTATTTATATTGCCATTTCCAGAAACTGGTTACTTCTTAGCTTTGCAGGTAGCACTCAGAGGTTGCTGGTGATGCATGTGTCAGTGAATCCATTCCACATTTTTATTTAAGCAAAGACATTTATTATTTAAGCAAGTTTTTAATGGTTAAGCAGGGAAATTTCTTATTAGATGTATGCTTCATCTGATTTTAACTTTTATGTGATTTTTATGATTTTATAGTATTTTAATGTGGGATTTTTTAATTGTTTAAAAAACTTTATTGTAAACATTTTAATTTACTATTTCTGGAAGCTGCCTTGGGTTCCACCCTGGGAGAAAAGTGGCATATAAATAAAGTAAACAGACAAACAAACAATGATATTAAAGGAGCTGTCCAAAGTGCTGAACATGAATAGGGTTGAGCGCCTTGAAGATTTCACTTAAAGCCTGAATTAACAGCTAGAGTGGATTCACTGTTACATTGTCATGGGATCCACAAGCAATTTGATATCAGATTGGTATCAGCTAGGAACAAAACCTGGCTTCTCTGCCTCCCATTTAGCTGTTCCCTGTGCTACAGTCAGCCCTCCCTGTTTGTGGCTTTTACTTTTGCAGATTTGTTTATTCACAGATTTGTTTAATATGTTTAATATGTTCTTTCTATGAATCTCTAGAACCTCCAGAGTAACTGTAGAATCTCTAGAACCTCCCTAAATCACTGTTTCAGGATGTAACCAGGGAGCTCTGAAGTGTTTTTAAGGTGACAGACTCAAGACTGGCAGGCGTTTATGATTTTTGTTTTCTTGCACGTATGAGCATGGTGTAGTAATTAGAGTGTTGGATTACAAATCAGGAGACCATGGTTCAATTCCCCACTAGGCCATGAAACCCATCGGGTGACCTTGGGCAAAGTCACATGCTCTCAGCCCCAAGGAACTTGCCAAGAGAACCCCATGTTTGCCTTAGGGTTGCCATAAGTCAGAAATGACTTGAAGGCACACAACAGTAATGACAAAAACACAGAATTCAATAAACAACAACTAGAACAGCTAAGGATACCATGAAAAACAAGACAAAATAATATATGAAATATTATAGAAGTGTTCAAGGCATAAAATTAAGAAATGGTGGAATATGCAGAAAGAACCACAACCCGGAAACATCACCCAAGGAGACTTTCTGCTGTGCTTTCTGCAACCGGACCTGTTTATCTTGGATTGGTCTTTTTAGTCATCAACACGCTTGTAGAAAGCGCAGGATGAGTCCTTCCTGAATTTTCGTTCATGAAGAAAAGCCAGAGAGAGAGAGATCAAGAGAATGCAAAAATGGATATAAACTAAGAGACTTCTGATTAGTAGCTCTTCAGAGGGCTTCACAACATAGTAGTCTTGTTGGTCCTGAACCTTGTTGCCTGATCATAGAATCATAGAGTTGGAAGAGACCGCAAGGGCCATCCAGTCCAACCTCACTCTGCCATGCAAGAAATCTCAATGAAAACATCCCTGACAGATGGCCATCCAGCCTCTGTTTAAAGACCTCTAAGAAAGGAGATTCCACTACTCTCCAAGGGAGTGTGTTCCTCTGTCGAACAGCCCTTACTGTCAGGAAGTTACTCCTAATGTTGGGAATCACTTCAAGAGTGGGGGCTCAGACTCCATTAGCCATAGCGTCCATAGGAGGGGCTTTATCTCTCACCCTCACCATCCCAGGTCTATGGATGTAATCTCAATCTCAATTAAATCTCAATCTCAATTAGATTTTAGGGGTATTTTAAGATGCTTACATCCAGGGCATGGCCACATAGCCCAGAAGACCCATAGAAACATATAAATTAGGATTGTTCAAATCTTGCCAAGAAAACCCTGTGACAGATTTGCCTTAGGGCTGCTATAAATTGGAAATGACTTGAAGGCACACAACAACAAGAAGTATATGTTGTAGCTTGTGTGTGTGTGTGTGTGTGAAAAGAAGGGAAAGGGGAGAAAGAAAGGCTCAGAAAGTGTGTAGGATGTACTCTAGAGCGGCCAGGTATGCTGTGGGTAGTTTCTGCCACCAATTCCACCCACTCGGAGCATATCTGATGTTAACTTTTATTCATCTCAGATGTTTTTCATTTTCTTGCCTTCTGTGCTGCTCGGAATTTTTCCAGGGTATTTTAAGCTGTGGTTCATTCTCTTGCATATACCAGGAACAGAAAGATGGAATTACTAATTCAAAGCCTTTCGGTGACATGGAGGTAAATGGAAAGCACAAAGATTTCTTGGAGGGAAGCCGACATTGATCTTTAAATTTCCTTCCCAACATTCCTTTCTTTCCACAACATTCTGTAGAAGAACATAAAGTCACAGCACTGCAACAAAGGGAGATTCCAGCATGAAGCTGCTGATCTGGAATTCATCAACAAATTTGGTTTTGTGAAAGCAAAACCTACATGGACTGGGAAAGTCTCATATTTAGCTATTTAATTATACTGTTCTTCTTGATATATTCTTCACCGGTGGCTGCTAGCTTGGAGCAGGTCACATCCACTCTGATTAGTTCTTGTATTATTTGCTTGTTTATACCATATTATTAGCAGGCATTGTGCCTTGTAATTATATAAACAGATGACTTTTCCTGGGGTACATACCTTTTAAGGAAACATGTTATGTGATTAGGTACTCATTTGTGTTCTACATATGTAATTTGAAACAAATCCATGTTGTTTTTGCCGAACCTATTTACCATTCTTACACATATACAAAAAGTGTCACAAATGTAGCATTGAAATTGATCAAAAGGGCACATAACCACTTTCTAAGGTACAGAATGTTTTAAAATCATTTTGAAGTTATATTTAAGCTGAAGTCCTACACAAAGCTGTTGGTAAGTAAGCTCTGTTTCCATTCATTGGGGCATGGGGAAGGGGAAGATGTATGTATTTGATTTCATTGTTCAGGAAGTCATTGCGTGGTTACAGGGACAGAAAGAGCCAGGGTTGAGTGGTTGTAGAGGTGGAAGAAACAGCTTAAAATCTGTCCAAGAGCTTGCAGTTGCTCAGAAATATGGAGAATCAAAGCCCAAATGAGTAATTTGATACATGGGAAGAAAGCAAAGCCACTTCAGACCACATCAAAGGGATGGATCGTAATAGTGTAGGAACCACTGCTTTCATCTCCATCTTTTATAGCCAGCTGTACAGTAGAGTGCATTTCAGAGATTAATAATATATCCAATAGCAAGTCATTGTGGACATTCCAAATAAAAGTTTGAAACAACAACTATGTTGTTGAGTTATTTTACCATTGTTTTAATACTAGGGCTATCATCACACTGCAGAATTAATGCAGTTTGACAATGCTTTAACTGCCATGGCCCAATGCTATGGAATTCTGAGATTTGTTAGTTTTGTGAAATATTTAGCCATCTCTGGCAGAGAGCTCTGGTGCCACAACAAAATACAAATCCCAGGAGTCCATAGGATGGAGCCATGACAGTTAAAGCAGTGTTAAACTGCATTAATTCTACAGCAGCCTTACTATTTAAAAATGCTAAAGTAACTCCAAGATCCAGCCTCTATTATTGGGATTTTGTTGGGGTAGCTTGCAGGAGAAGGGTATGGAAACAGCTGTGAAGCCCCCTCTCTTAGAATGTATGTGAGAAACTTCTCTAAGGCTGTTTCCAAAACCTTTCTGTAAGATCAGTTATTCCACCAACATATGCTTCCTCTTGTCTTCATCTAACAGTGGAGATAATGGTATGACAGCACTCCATCCAGATTTATTTGAAAAGAATTCAAAATCCACACTTGTAATAGTGCATGCTTTTCAAGTTTTCTTTCAAAGGTACTACAAGATGAATGTAAGGAAACAGAATGAAATCACTGCTTCAGCCCTTCTGTTGACTACATGATAAACCACTGTTTATTAATTTGCTAATAATACTTTGGCCTCAAAGGTACACCACTAATTCACTATCCTAACTGTGAAATAATACTGAGATGTTCTGTTAGCCCAATCACTTCTTGTTTGGTACCACTACAGTGGCGTGATATGGAATACCCTTCCCTTAAAGGCATTTGAGGGGGGTGTTAATTTTTGGGGAAGCAATGTCTTCATTTTGTCCACCACCCCTAGCTACATTCCTACTAAGAAGGGAGTTAAAAATCAAATGGCTGTGCAATGTCTTTTGACTACTGTCCATCTGGAAGGCACCTGACCAGCAAGACCCAAACAAGACCCAGAAGGAATTCCATGGAGATGGAGGATGGATGGATGGATGGATAGATAGATAGGTAAGTAGATAGATAGATAGATAGATAGATAGATAGATAGATAGATAGATAGATAGATAGGATTTCTATTCTCCTTTCTACCAAAAATGGCCCTCAGATCAGTTGCCTCATACGCTTTCTATGGAGAGATGTATCACATCTTTTTCTTTTTTTCTTTTTCATCATGCATAGAAAAGAAGGCTAGAAGGAAGGGAACAGTGTCCTCTGAGGGATGTGCTACCTGAAGTAATTTGTCGGATTGTCATTTCATTGGTAAAGCTGTGGGAGTCAGTGGCATATTTCATACCTTGTCAAGTCACTTAAGGGAAAGTCATCAAAATGAAGTGAATCAGGCCATCCCAGTAAAGTGGCACTTCATCTAGCTCAAAGAGCCCTGGGAGAGGATCCCGTTCAAGCTAAAAGGAAGCATTTCAGGAGATGACAAATGCTCTAGTGCTCCCTACTTGTCACTGTAATATATCTTGAGAGCATCTGTGATATTTATGTAGTTCTTTTTTCTTTAAAAAAATACATGCAGGTTTCTTTCTTCAGTCTATTCTCTTTTCATTGATTGCTATGATGTATAATGCAATATTAACATAAGCATTGCAGTGTTTGCATATCGGGGTCTAAAGTCCTGGGATACTACCAACGCAATTGATTAACAATCAAGCTCTTAAAAGAAAGCAATCAGAATATAAGACACCAAAAGGCAGGGGAATATTAACTAGTACCATATGGTACAGGGAGATTCAAACCCTTCCACCCAGGCTGTGATGTTAGCAGAAATGTGCACCACCCCACTGACACAGCAATTGGCATTTAAAAAAAGATTGTGTCATGAGTCCCTTGTGTTGAATGCCAATGTTGCACAATCAAAAGAGGCTGTTGTTGTTGTGTGCCTTCAAGTCATTTCTGACTATGGTGACACTAATGTGAACCTATAATGGGTTTCTCATGGTAAGATTTATTCAGGGGGGGGGTTACCTTTGCCTCCCTAAGACTGAGAGAGTGTCACCTGCCAAAGGTCACCTAGTGATTTTCCATGGCTGAGCAGGGATTTGAACCCTGGTCTTCAGCAGAAGAAGATGAATGTGCATTGGTCAAGAATGCACATGGACAAAGGTGTAATGTGCACCTAGGCTTACTTTTCCCCTCAAACTGAATGCTGATATTGTACCTTTATTCAAAAAAGAAAAGAAAAAAGAAGTTTAACTGTTTTCCATAAAGAAACTTAAGGCTGGGTAAGAATTTTTTGAAAATCTGGGGGGGGGGGGGGGGGGGGATGTTACCTGGTTTGTCTCTACAAGGTGCAGAGAGATCCTCTTTTAATTTAGAGACAGAATGTTAGCTACCACCTCATCCCAGATTCCAAGAAAGATACCCTTGGATGTAACACTAAAATGGCCATTCATATCCCACAGAGAGTGTGGTTGGCCATTTGGAAATGTAAAGTAATTTAAGGGTAGAGGGGCATGGAGGTTTGGAGGTGATTTGTCAGGTCTGAGGATGTTGAGGGTTCTCAAAAGAGGTGGCATGGCCCTCTATCATCTGAGGTGTGGCCCCTAAACATCTTACAGTTGCCTGTCCTAGGCTCAGCAGGATGGCGAGCAAAAGTGTGCCATCCAAGAACTCCTTGTGAGTAAGAAGTGATACACAAATAAAGTTAAAGCTACATCTGGTCATCTGCATCAAAGCTCTGTTTTGGAGCTCTAAGACCTGCTTATAAAAGCCCTCTGCTATGGGCAACTGGCTGCTGCAACAGCTGCTCCCAGACCTCTGCCTAGCATTAGTTTGGACCTTCTATACACTGACTTTCAGATCTCCTTTGAATCTTATGTTCTGAGAAAAGTCCAAGCCAGAACTGCTTCCTCTCCCTTTCTAGTTCATATCTCCACAACCTTTGTGTATCACCAGGCAGCCTGAAACGTTCAGTCAACACCCAAGGCAGAGGGCAACCCTGTTTGAAGCAGGATACCAATGTTAACAACTGGGCATTTTTAAGTGGTGATCTTTGGAAGGGAGAGGCTGGCTCATATTTCAATCATCACCCACCACCTACCTCACCCACACATGAAATATAATCAGCCCTGAAAGGCATATTAGCAATAAACTATGTAAATCACTCAGATAAGTAGCAATTTCAGCTAGGATAGAAATCTCATAGTCCCCCTTCCCTCCAGTACTCTTTCACTTCCCCCTCTGCTCTCTCCACCCTTCTTTTGCTCCTTTCCTCCCCCTCTTGTTTTTCCCCCTTTCTGCCTCTCCCACCCGAGTCTTTTTTCCTCCTCAGTTTCTCCCATGCTATGTATCAGGGAACAGGAATTATCTCTCTTTCTCTGAACTATCGGAGTTGTTCTGAGCCATGCAGAGGAAAGCAAACAATGGGGTTGGCTAGCAGCCCTGTGAAGAAATGACTCACCCAGACTTGTTTCCAGCCTTACATGCCCACAAACATTTCAAAGATGAAAACATGTGGCCAAGCAATACCCGAATGTGGTGAAGAGGGCAAATTTTATTAACAAAGAAGAACACACAAGCCAGGATATGCTGCAGCAGTTTGATTTTGCCTGAGCCTACTGGGAAGAGCAAGATTCCTCCCTCTCCTTTCCTCTCCCTGTTGCTGAGTTAACTGAATGCATAATAATAATAATAATAATAATAATAATAATAATAATAATATGCTTTATTTATATACCGCTCTTCCGAAATGATCAAAGTGGTTCACAGAATCATTAAAAACTTTCACACTATAAAAACATTTCAATATATCTATCAATAAAAAACAATAAAAACTAAACATCAATAAAACAAGCATGGAATCCATCAATTGTAATTAACCATTTATATCAGGGGAGACAATCTCTATGAGGAGTCCGAAGGGAATGCTAATCGGAAGAGGTGGGTCTTTAAAGCCTTTTTGACTTTGAACTCAGTTTGTATCAAGTGAAGTAAGCTGAAGATAAAGGGGGAAACGGAGAGCAAAACTAAGACATTTTAAAAACCACTGAAAAAGAGGGAAAACAGAGGATCAGTTAGGACTATCCTTGCCACATTTGGACAACTGGAGCATATAGCTTTATTTCTGGGGGAGATGAATGGCATCTAGTGTCACAGTTTAGCACTGCAAGCAACCGATAGTGCTGAGCTGAGGCACAAAAAAGTGGGGACTGAGCAATGGAAGTTCAGAAGAGCAGGTATCTGGCAAAAAAATCAGTCATTTTCACAGGGTCAAAGTGCATGAACTTTTTGACTCACAGGCTTCAGAGCTTAGCTACAGCTCAGCCACTAATACTGTAGTAGTTTAATCTGTTTTATAGTGTTTTGATGTGGTGTTTTTAAATTGGTTTTGTACATATTTGTAATTTGTTGTTATGGAAGCCAGCTTGGGTCCCAGCCTAGGAGAAAGGTGGCATATAAATAAAGTAAATAAAGAAATAAAAGTAGTGGGTGGGGTGGGGGAGGAATGATTTTTTTTCCAGTGACAATGGCCAAGATTCTGTTTACCATCTACATAAAATGGAATTATGCTAGCATACCTACATGGGTTGAACCAGGATAGCACAACTTGTGCATCCTGATTAGGATTCTTGTGCAATGTCCCCAAAAGCACAACTACTTGGGAAACAGTATTAATACAGGCATATAAGGCACCCAAAAACGATGCCAGCCAATATATTTCAATGAGCTGTTCTGTTATTGTGCAAAGTATTCGGGAGTGGATTAGTTTTCAATGGCATGGCAATTAAGACCAATTAGCTTTAAAAAGACCTGCTCCTGCAGAAATCAAGTAGCTGTGGGTAGGAGGTTAAACAGAAGGAATTGTTGAATCTGCTCAAAATAATGTGCTCAAAATGCTTTTCTAAATGAGAATTAAGAGTAAAAAATAAATATAGGGACCTGTTTCTCTCTCTCTCTCTCTCTCTCACACACACACACACACACACACACACACACACACACACACACACAGAGTCCTATTTTTGAGATGCTCAAATTATTATATGCTAGTAAGCTTACTTCAAAGTTCATCAAAGGTTGCGTACTTACTAGTAAGTAAATTTAAGATCTTATTCTTAAATTATAAACAATTCCAGAGCCTTATGCCAAATAAGATCCTTTTTAAAAGTTCCTGTGACTGAATATATACTACAACACTATTGTAGATCTAGGTCTGTGTACACCAAATCCCCACATATTGCCAGTGGTGTCACTGTGGATGGTGCCACGCAGTGTGGGTGCCCAGAAAGCGCCTCCCTTCCTCCCTCTGTTTCGCTTGCCTGCCCCCCAGCTGCCTGGCCACCACTCAGCCAGACCACTACTGGTGTGCAGTGCTGCATCTTCCGGATGGTCTGTTCAGGGTCTAGTGCAACTGCTGGGCAAGCAAAAAAGGGAGGTGACACCCCTTCTTGAATATGCCAGTCTCACTGGGTGTACCACCCCACTGGGTGTACATCCTCCTCTGGAGTATGCATCCAGTGTGATCCATAACCTCATCCCCCCCCCGCCGGCTAAGGATGTCCGTGCGTACTGTGTGTATGCCTTTACAGCATGTCATGTTTTTTGCAGATTTATATGTTTTTTAAAACCTTTGCGGCTTTGCAGATATACCAAGCTGGTTGTGCAATGCAAAATTCCTTCTTCTTTAATACTTAATGAATGGCTATATTATCTGGATTTTTTAAAAAAGAAACTTTCCTATCAGTGGAAGGTACACTGAATTTGACCCATTATACCTAATTGTACAGAAAAATGACCAGTAAAAGATAATCCATAACCAGAGTAATGAGATTTATGTTTAACAAAACAAATTCCTGTGCATTTTTTTAAATATAAGTAATCATATGTTAAACATATGTTTAGAAAAATAAATTATCAGCTGGAATAAAGAGCAGAGCTCTCAGAGTCCTGAAACTCTGGAATTCTCTAAAATAAAATAAAATAAAATTCTGGGAGCTGTAATCCAACAATAACGTTTACGAAGCTCTACAAACAAACAAACAAACAAACAACCCTGATGAAGGCTCCACTGCAGATTGAGTGGTGCCTATCTTTATTTTTTGCAAGATAATACTGTAATCCTGTTTGGCCTCCTTGGAACTGTTCATTTTTCAGACAGGTTGGAGGTGACTGTAAAAGAGCTACCATGATTCAGTGAATGCATGTAGACTACGTCAAGCTATGCTCACATTCCTCATTATGTCTGCCAACTTCCATCACCTATTCCTCTATATATTTGTTGTTGTTGTGTGCCTTCAGGTCATTTTCAACTTATGGCAGCCCTACAGCTAACCTATCATGGGATTTTCTGAGGCTGAGAGTGTGTGACTCACCCAAGGTCACACAGTGGTTTTCCATGGCCAACTGGGGAATTGAACCTGGATTTCCAAAATCATAGTCCAACACTCAAACCACCATGCACATTTTGCATTGAATTAAATAACTACCATTTATCCTCTTCAAATTTTTTCCCCAAAATTGAAATGATTATCAGAAACACACATTTTGCCTCAACAAGTGTAAAACATGTTTTTAAGACAAGTGTAAAATTATTGACATACAAGGGGCAGCTTTCCCTTTGCTGATAGATTATCCACACTGGGAAGAGAAGGATAGATATTGCTGTGGACCAGAGAGACATTGTCCGGGATAAAAATCCCTATTACTATGCAGAGAAATATCAAATGATGATCTGTTGTAGATATTGCTTGAGGATATTTAAGGGAACATTTCCTTGTATCTATGCATCCTTGGGAGAGACAGCATAGTGCGGTGATTTCAGCATTGGACTAGGACACTGGGAAACCAGGGGTCAAATCCCTGATCAGCCATAGAAATCTGCTAGGTGACCTTGGGAAAAATCACACTCTCTCAACCTCACAGGAAGAAAAAGGCAAACCCTTTCTGAAGAAATCTTGCCTGGAAAACCCCATGATAGGTTTGTCTTAGGTTTGCCATAAATTTGAAACGACTTGAAGGCACACAGCCAACAACAATAACATGAATCACTTCCTCTTATATTATTACATGAGATTTACAAGAAAGAACTGCAACTAATTTCCAGTGAAGCTAGCTCTTGAGAGAAAAATAAAGCTTTGGAGTTAATTGTGCTCTTGTTTTCAGCAACATAGATCTATTAGAGTCTATTGTATCCATTGTAACCAAAAAGTTACAAAACCATTGGTATGTGGGACTGCCAGGTGGGTGTTTTTTGGTAATATAGACTATATGATTCCAAAATTAAATTCCAAAATTAAAACAAAACTTTTTCACGGCTCCTGAGATGGTATGTATGGAATGAAAGATTATTGTATCAGTGGAGGAAAGGGGGCCATGTCACAAGTGTCTATTGCTCCCAATGAGTACTGGGCCCTGATCACACTTCTTCAGCATTATTTGGGAATGAGAGGATAGGATTGTACAGTGGTAGAATGAACAGTTCCTCCACAGCAGATGAAACAATAACATTTCTGAAATGCAAGGAACTTAGTTCATGGCAACTCTGGCAAATCATATAAAGACAAGGGTAATTATGCCAGAAAATACCTGATACATTCTTAAGTACCATGTTTGTTCATGTAGGCCCTTCTGCCTTCTGAAGCTGTTCTTTGAAATGCCCTCACTCCCCAGAAACTTTAATTGGAGTTCATGATTCACCTTGTGTTCTACATCCTGCCAATTTCAACTTCTGGGAAATTTCCTTCCACTGTTTGTAAGCTTCTAAATGTCACAGAATGCAACAAGTTGGATGAAAGCATGTGTGCACTCAGACTAGGCAGGTATGTTGTAGTGGCATTCACAAGGCATGCAAATTATGTTCATGAATGACAATACAGGTTTGTACCATCTCACCCTGAAAAAAATAATTCTAACAGATTCCCTTTATTGCCTCTGAAATTAGACACTGGGCAGAGGTGGGTTGGCTTGGGGTGACACTGGATCCACTGAATCAACCCATCTATTCCCCCCCAGTACTCCAAGATTCAGCCTTACAACTTTGCTAACTTGGCATTTTTTGTCATCTGCTAAATCATTGTGATCTGTACAATCTGGAATCAGTGCAGAAGATACAGCAAAACAGAATATATTCTGTACTTTAAAATGTAACTTCAGTTTTATTTTCCTTGGCAGAAGCAAAGACAGAAACGTTTCCTCATCCGGCCAGAGAGAGTCTTGACCCTGGCTGGAGGAGGGCCAGAGGAGGCCTGGGTTCCATCCTCCAGTGGACCATCCTTTCAAGTGTTTATCTTCTCAGGATGTGGAAGAAATATGGCTGCAGAATTCTGGGACTGTTAAGAAACAAACTGCAGGGGCCAGATTATTATGGATGTCATGCTAGAAAGCTAAAGCACTGTGGACACACATCCAACACTTTTCTCTGTGTGTTCAAATCCACCTTTAAAAATAGTTCTTGCAAGAACTGCTTCTGGACTTGGCTACTGTACTTACTTTGAACAGTATTGTTTTTTTAAATAATATTTTCCTGCAAACATAGTGCACCAGAATTCTTTTCAGAATGTTTTCAGAACTATTTTGATGTGCTCTGGACCATTCAGTGAATTTCACATATGAATTAGAGATAATTAAATGTGAGACTCAGTTTACTACACCACATTGTTCCAAGAAGGCTCTTCAGAGCGCTGAGGCTGTATCCACAGTGCAGGAATAATCCAGGTTAATTGCCATGGCTCAGTGACATCGAATTCTGGGAACTGTAGTTTGTTGTGGCATAAGAGCTCTAATGTCTCACAAAACTACAATTTCCAGAATTCCATTGCATTGAGCCATGGCAGTTAAAGTGGTGTCAAACTGGATAATTCCTGCAGTGCAGATGCAAACTACTGAATTATTCTTCAATCAGGTCAGTGATTGCAATCTACACTATTGTATTTAGCTTTATCCTGCACTAAATGTAGGCACATCTGCACATACACCTTGTTATTTTTACCAGCAAAATTTGTAGAAATATTTCTGAGTTATTCAAGTCACTGTTCCAAAACTATGACACATCTTACAGCATTCCACTCTATATTCATAGTCGCTCTTGCAGTTGAATTCCCCCCCCCCCTCAGTAAGGACACATTAACAAAAGCATGTCATTTACATCCATTTACTCACATGCTTCTCCTCTAACATCAACTTGTTCGTTTTTCCAGTAACTTGCTTTCTATGCTCAAAGGCTGTCAGCTTCACCTGCTGGTTTTTCATACCTGACCCTGTACTTGAATGTGGTATTTTAACTTGTCATGACATTCTTATCAAGAAGAGAAGACAGAGACCAAGAAGCAGAGAGACTTTTACTGCAGAGACCCACTTCTCTCTGAGGAGCTGGGTGAAAACAGCACTGCAAATGACCCTGATATAATTTTATTCTGTGTTAGCCTTTATTAGAGTTTCTTTTGCCCCAGTGACCTGTCTTGCAGGATTCTTCCATCTGCTTTTCACATCCTACTCCATTTGCTTGACTTATTGCCCCAGTGACTGAGCTCTTAATCCCTCACTTGCTATCTCTGACAGGTTGAGAACATCCTACAGGCTACGTCCTTCTGTCACCTCTCCCCCACTCCATTCAGCTCAAAGTCAATACAATATACAAACTCCAGGTGTTTAGAAGGAGGGAGATGGGGAAGAAATGGAATGGACAAGGGCAGAATGTATATATGTGTGAGCATGTTTTGAACATTGAAATGAACCTCTTCACTGATGAGAAACAGAGAGAGAACTTTGTTATATGATATATATACACACAAACAAATATGATGCACACACACTGTAGCACACACGCTGTAACTAAAACAGAACATATAATTAGTGACAGGCTTCTAGAAAGTAGCTTAGGTCCAGTTTGGCCGATTCAGTATTCTGACACAGAATCATAAGGCTGGATAAGCTAAGCAAATCCATCTGGCAGTATGGGAGTTCCATCTGTCTTGAAGCTTCCTATCTGGCCTTCAGCACAGTCTGTTTCATTCTGGAGAAGGACATTGGCAAAATCTTTAACTTCTTCCATGCAAACTGTATCAGTAGTTTTGGCAAAGCCCTCAACTCATTATGTGCTTCAGGTATTTACTCAAAGAGGTGGGATACAGGTTAAGTTTGCCTCTGGGGGCAACAAGGGAATTCACAATATGACGGCAAATATCTCCAAATGTTACAGGCAGAGGAGAGGAGGATAAGTTTCCACAGCTCCAAGAAACAGATGGAGGGCTCAACAGTGTGAACAGATGTCCTGTCAGAATTCTCCCCTTCTATATCCAAGCAGTTAAATCCCATGGCTGAGCCAAGGTGCAAACAAGCAGGACTGAGCAGTGCAACTTCGGAAAATAAGGTGTCTGGCAAAACACCAGCTGTTCTTCACAGGGTCAAAGTGCAGCAACATGTTGATCAGCAGAGACAGTAGTGTCCCTTGCCAACCACTGCAGACTCCCATGTTTCCTCTGATCTTAGTTATCCTCACAATAGGTGCGTGTGTGTCTCTGTGTTGGGGGGTGGATTCCCCCAGTAACAATGCCCAACTTCCTGTTCATCAGTTACATGAGTTAAAAATAGCATGGCGTAATAGCTTGAATGCTGGACTACAACTCTGAAGACCAGGGCTCAATTCCCAGCTTGGCCATGAAACCAGCTGGGTGATCTTGGGCAAGTCACATGCTCTCAGCCTCAGACAAACCTTCTCTGAACAAATATTGCCAAGGAAATCCCATGATAGGTTCACCTTAGGGTCGCCACAAGCTGGAAATGACTTGAAGATACACAACAACAACAAACACTATACTGAACTAGTGTGCAAAAACTTGGCAGGTACCTAAAGGGTTGTGTGAAGTTTTAGATTGCTCATCTATACTAAAGACTGCCCTTGGGTAAAATCCTAAATAGCATGACCACAATGCACCATGCTCACACAACCATCTTAAAAAGTGCAAATGCTTGCACAACAGTATTAATAACAGTGTTGGACACTAAAAAGATTCCAGCCAATGCATTTTTGTGACCTAGTCCATTATTATCCAAATTTGGGGAGTGGTTTGATTATCAGTGGTCAGTTAAGACCCATCAGCCATTGCATGAGGGTATATTTACATAAGTTGTTATAATGTGTATCTGCTCTTAAATTTTACCATTATATCATTGTGTACAGTAAAAACAAAGCCTAGCTACTCTCTGTTGTGATCACATAGGGAAGGAGAAAACATTCCACTTTTCCCTACAGCACTGGCCCCTAGTTTATGAAGGTTCCAGAGCAATGGTACCAATTGAACCCATGACAATCTGGTCCTGTTATGAACACTGAAGTGTGGAAAGATGTAAGTGCTAAGATTGTCCATATGATGTTAGATGGGTTATATAGTCCCCCTTTCTTTTTTCATTCCTTCAGTATTTCAAAGAAAGGGGGGATACATCTATATTCCACTGAAGCTAAATCATACATTCAAAATATAGCACAGAATGGATTGACAGCTACTGTAGCCTTTTAACTATTCTGCTTATCTTTGCATCATCTATTTTATGACACTTACTGAAAATGAAAGTGCTTTCCCTCAGTGAATAATGGCACCAGAAATTATTTAGTTAAATATTTTACTGAGAAATGGGATTGCCAGGCCCCAGGTCACTATCTGAACTCTCAGGGAATTTGCCAGTTCTTCTAGGGAATTCTTCAGGTCTTCCATGCAAGAAGACAAATCTTAGGGCACCACTGGAGTAAGAAGAAATTTAATTTTTGCTTGTGACATGGCCTTAAAGGTTAAGCATCTGTCCACTCTATTCTCTGATAGGACCAATTTATCAAGCTCAGCATGGAGGATGTTGGTAAGTGTGCAGGGATTGTGCAATGTCAGTGCACTACAAAATCAAGATCATGGGGAGGGGACAGAAGAGAGAGAGAATCTCCAGTCCAAAGCATATAGTCCCTGTAACCCCCCTACACACATACCGGCTGCAGCCTGCTCTGCCCTGATGAAGGATTGAGAGTCCTTTCCTGCTGGCATCAAGCTTCTCCATTTACACTTTGTCATCTTGGAAACAGCAACCAAGCAGAAGGCTGAACAGAGACCGAGTTCCTGGGTCGCTGCTGAGCCAGCTGCTAGGTTGCTGCCCTCAGGGTGACTGGGTGCAAAGGGAGCAGCACTGAGATTAGTTGTTTTGAATTTGCAGTAGAACAACAGACCTAAGATCAAGAAATAGACACTGGGAAGGCACTAGGGTTGTGGTGCAAGAAGAAAGGGTGTAATAAACTGAAAAAGTTTAGGAACCATTGCTTGACAATAACAGTTACATTCTTAAGGCAGCTTCCAAAGGAAAGGATTACATTTTTTAAAAAAAGATATACAACAGAATTTCCTTAGTATCTTCAAACCCTTACCTTCAACCCCATAGAATTCCTAGGGTGCCTGGAGGAGGGAATGACTCACCAGTTATACACCATTTAGACATTGCCACAGACTTACAGACATTTACTAACAGTAACTCAAATGATCACAATAAAGAAGACTTCAGAGGACAATAAATAGCAACAATGGTAAACAAACTGCCCATCTGTTGTATAGGTACATGCTAATAATGGAGGAAGAAAACCTTGTGGCACCTTTATTTATTTCAGCACAAGCCTTTGTGGGCTATAACCCACTTCTTCAGAGACTATCTGAAGAAAGCATCTGAGGATGTGAACTTTAATCCACAGCACATTATGTTGAAAGATATGGGTTCATCTTAAAGATGCCACAGGATTCTTTTCTCTCCCTGTAATGAAAAAGACCAACAGAACTATGTCTTTGAAAAATGCCAATAACACATACCTTCATCTTCCATTCAAAATCATTCCATGTTTTCTCACGACATGTTTTATTCCACCACCACCCCCAGAAGAAGACACACACCATTAGGAGTGGGGGGGAGTGCCCTTTCATTGCTCTAGAAACCATTCACATGCAAGTGCAGAAAAATAATAATAGCCAGGATGAGCAACATTACAACGTAGTTGTCAAAATAATTGCCAAAAGATTAGTATGTTTTCACCATACCAACTTTCACCCAGAGAGACTAGCTTTCACACAAAAAGACCAGGAAGTGGGGCAATAATCATGACAGGAAATAGATTGGGGTCAAAATGCTCAAGGTTTTAGTGCTGTTTTCATTGCCAAATCAAGCAAAAACAAGCTGGTGCAGATACTTCCCACTTGCCTTTCTGCTTCTGGTACTGCTGTGTGCCATTTACAATGGCGGCCAACCCACACAAGCATTTATTGTTTCCCAGTTCTCATTGAGGTTTTTTTCTCTCTCCTCTAGTCTAGTTCTCTGCAGTTATACTCTTATGCACACCTAAACTGGAAACAATCCTATTTAAATATTCCTTAATTTGGAGTAAATATGCTTAGGTGGAGTTGCAAAGTGCATGATTCAGCCACCTGAATCTCAATCTAAATGGAATCTGAAATCATCCACTTAGTCCAGGGTTAGGTTCAAAGGTTTGTTAAACCAGCCTGACAATCCCTGTCAAAAATATATGAACACTAATATAACCATTATGATTTTTTTTAAAAAAGAAATCCATGGGAGTTGAAAACAAGTACAAAACTACTTGTATGCACAGCCTCTCAGACGGCTCATGTAGAGAGCATTCAGTAAAAATGCTGACAGTTCCAGAAATTTAGCAGATCTGTTACGAGCCACTGGAATTTATGCATGTATATTTGTTACTTGACAACCCCCCTGAATTTCCAAATGTCATGGACATGATGCCAGTGACAACACTACAACTCAAAGCTTAACACTTCTTTTTTTACCAAGCTGTCAGAGTCAAGTTTTTTGTGTGGCAAGGACTCCCATTCCTTACCTCTGAAGGTGAGAGGCAAAGATAAGATGGAACATTTGTGTTAAATCAAATAATTCTAAGAGTGGAAAGGATACAGAGATCATTACTTTCCATCTCCTGTGTTACAGCAGATTCCTCCAAGCAAAATACCAACCACTTGCTAGTCATCTCATACCAACTCACTACAGTGCAACCACACACACACACACAAACACACACACACAAAAGAATGCTAATCAGAAGCAGACTAAGATAGTTCTAGTTTTAGTTCTAGTACCAAAGCCGTCAACATTATGCCCATCCTAAATGCATTATTATTATTTATTATTTTATTGCCATATCCACCCAGAGTGATTAATAATAATAAGAATAAGAATAAGAATAAATTGAGAAAATTTGAGAGAGTAAAATAGCGGCACTCCTGGAATCTACTGTCAGAATAAGACTACTTCTTCTTGCTTCAGAGATGGTTTAAATTTTGCTTTGATTTGTACACCAATAAATTCTTGGCAGAACAAATAGGTGTTGTATGTTGGTGCTAACCCCAATCCTTGAGTTCATTGTAGATGTGTAGTAGGATTGGTGTGGCATGGTGGCCTTTAAACAAACAAACTGATTAAACCCACTAGGAGATGTGTTGCTCTAACACTGGAAAGAACAGAACATTACTTGAAGAAAGGAGGGTGCTATTTCCTTTTCCTCCTCTTACTCTTCTTTTAAAAGGCAGTAAAGTAGGTACCTGTTGCCTTGCTCCCACTTCACTGAACAAGTATTTGATGAGGAAATAATTTCTCATCATCAGTAATGTTATGAGTGTTGTCTGTGCTTATAAATACATATATCTACGTGCGTGAGTGCGTGTGTGTGTGTATAATCCTGTATGACCATTATGTCCCATGTAGCATCATAACTACAGTGCAACATAGTAGATTCTGTCCAGGCCTGGCCAAACATGGTAAGCAACCTCTGGAACCAGCAAGGGTCCATTCCCCTGTTTACTGAGCTCCTGCTGCCTGATGTTCCCTCTCACTGTGAGCAATCTTCAGTGTGACAGAAAAAGGACTTCTGTGGCAAATCCCTCTTGCACCAGAGATCACTCACACCAGTGTGTGTGTGTGTGTGTGGGGGGGACATCAGTCTGCCACTTCTCATTTGAAACAGGGACAGATTCCCATAAATCCCAGTGGCTCCTTATTGGTAAGTAGGATTTAGGGGACTTTCATGGTCCCTATGTAGCCCCTAAACTAGAGGCTATGTAACTGTAGGTTACACATTTATAACTGCCCAACAGGATTCCAGCCATCTTTCTTAAGTACTTGTAGTACAGGAGGCCCTTTGCATTGAAGGGTATATCCTCCCCCTGATCACAGGTTGCCAGTACTCCTAAGGCACAAGCCACAAAAATGTGCTTTCTACTTACAAATATTCTACAGGGAGAGAAAAATCATATTCACTTTCCATTTCTTGGCGGGGGGGGGGGGGGGAGAAGCTCATTTCTTTTTCTTATCCAAATAGAAAATCAAATTGCCTCTGCTGTGCAACTGAACATTTGACATGGCCTTACGTTTAAAAGTAATGATATATAAAGAGCTAACCCTTCCGTAGAGCAGTCTAAGCATTTAAACCTGGAAATGGGATTTATCCTCAAGCAAGCATGTATAGGACAGAACCTTTAGGTGATCAATAGGAGCTAGACAATTGATGGGAATTAGATCTCTTACAGAACTCTGTCTATGTCTCTTAAATATATAACATTGGCAGACATTTGGAACATGGGCGGGGGAAATCATAGTTCCACTAAGGACACTGGCCCAGCTCTAGAAGTAGAACTTCACTCAGTTATTTTATATATCACTGTGCTACTGGATATCCAAAAGACAACTGTAAATGGTAAATGGAAATCTTTAGAAGTTCAGTTTTAATGTTATCAGCTGATTAAGAAACAAAATATTGGCAGCAGTCTACATCTCCCCTGACGTCAATGGCAAAATTCCAAATGATTCTGATGCATGCTGATTGTATCAAATGAGGATGTCTCAAGGGCCAGCTGGCCAAAGGCCACCCAACTCTAGGGCAACAGGCTAGGGGGCATATGTAACCCTTCAGATGATGTTGGATTGAAACTCATTACTCCTAACCAACATAGCCAATGCTGAAGACTGCAGAAGCAGTCCAATACCTGGAGGAGAAATTCTTCTTTGTATATGATAGTCAACCTCAGCTCCCAGTTAAAAACTCTGCTTGTAGCCAATGGCCCAGCTACTTAGGTGTTATACAGAGTCAGTGTAATTTTGGCCCCTGTTTGTCTAGGGATAATGGATATTTTTCCATTTGTATGCCCCAAATATGTGGACGGGATTCTTGGGAGTAGTCATAGCCACCACATGTTGCTAACACTAACCCTTGACCTCTCCAGCCCAAGGGAAACTGGCAGATTGACTAGGCAGTAGTCCCTAAACTGTGCCCTTTAAGAGATTTTGGACTTCAGCTCCCAGAAGCCTCAGCTATGTTGGCCAATAGTCTGAGATTCTTGGAGCTGAAGTCCAAAATCCCTAAAAGAGCAGTTTAGGGACATCTGGGTGGTCAATGCTTTGCCAAGGCAGTTCCATCATACCTAAAGGAAGCAGTTATAGGATCACTGCTGTAAAAGCCCTCTCTGTTTCCCATAGTATTCAACTCCTACTGGTGAGTTTTCAACACTTCATTTTTGGGCAAAGTACTTCCTGCAGGGCTTTCTGGATGAGAAGGATTATCTGTTTTCAGGCCTGATTATGGAACAGACACTTTGGTGGATGATCTTCCCAGGGAACTGGTTAGGGGGAGTGAGTGTCTCTTAATTCTCACAGCTGTCAGTATTATTGACCATGGTATCTTTCTAGGCCCATTTGTTGGAATGGACTTGGAGGCACTGATGACCATGCTATTCAATGTATGCATGAAACCACTTGGAGAAACTGTTTGGAGTACCTGGACTGAGGATACTCAATTCTATTAGTCCTTTCCATCTCAATCTAAGGTTGCTGTTTTGGTTTCTGAAACAATGTCTGTCACTATTAATGAGAGTGAACAAATTAGAACTTAATTCAGACAGGACAGAGGTACTTTTGCTCAGCTGAAATGTGGCAGATCTGGAACACAGGGATTCGTC
This sequence comes from Sceloporus undulatus, assembly GCF_019175285.1. Taxonomy (NCBI): domain Eukaryota; kingdom Metazoa; phylum Chordata; class Lepidosauria; order Squamata; family Phrynosomatidae; genus Sceloporus; species Sceloporus undulatus. The sequence goes on from NC_056523.1 coordinate 90,847,063, forward strand.
TTGTGTTGATTGTGGCTACATTTTCCCCGAAGAGACTGGTTCACAGCTTGAGTGTACTCCTGGATTCAACTCTGCGCCTGTAAGCTCTAGTTTCAAAAACTGTTCAGGAGTACATCTGAACAGTTAAGGTTTATGTGCCAGCTATGCCCATTCCTAGAAATATAGGATTTGGCCATGGTAAAACAAGTCGTGGGCCCGTTCTGCACAGGCAAAAAGTACGTGCTTGGCACATACTAGGGTTAGAAAGAGGTGTCCTTTCCTGACACCCCTAACCCTAGTACGCGCCGAGCATGTACAAAATTCTACATGGGCGCCGCCATCTCAATGTGCTGGACGCTTAGCGTTCGCACGCTGCGGCTCACTTATGACGCCACAAGTGCGCCATTGGCGCCTTGCAGCGTCATAAGAGCGACAGAAAAAGAAGCCGCTTTTTGTGGCTTCTTTTTCTGCCACCAGGTACCCTCGCCATTTGGAGGCTGAGGCTTCCGAGCGGCGGAAACGGAGGGGCCGGCAGACCACCCTTTTTGGGCGGTCTGTAAAGCGCCTTAGTTATATTCTGTTTGGATTACTGTAACACATTCTATGTGAGCTGCCTTTGAAGAGTGCTTGGAAACTTCAGCTGGTCTGAAAAGCTGCAGCCACACTGTTAACTGGAGCTGGCTAGAAAATGGATAAAACTCCCTTGTTGCAACTGCTCTGCAAAGCCCTATATGGCCTTACATGGTTCAGGGAGAAAGAGCCTTTCATGTGAAGTATATTTGATGATCTTCCTTTTAATGGCTATGCTTTTATGTTCATTTTACTGACAGTGTAATTATATTTTCAACTTTTGTATGATGTAATTTTTTTTTAGCTGTAACTGTTTTAACTTTTGTAAGCTGCCTTGAATCCAAGACTGAGGGAAGGTGGAGTATTTGTGTGTGTATATAAATAAATAAATGAATGAATACATACTTAGTATTTGTAGTCAAATGGGCCAGTTACTTGGTTTGTTTTCATCAATGCAGAAAAGCCCAAATTTTGTATGCCACAGCACAGTACACTTTTAATTGCTATTCTTGAAAGTAAATCCTACTGTAACTGGTGGAAAAATTCTGAATAAACATGGTTAGGAGATGGGCCATGAGGTGGAGACGAAAGTAGCCAGACAGGCAGAGCTGTTTCAATTATTTGTTGTCAGATAAATGTTGTCATCATCATGTAGAGTTACTTCTCCTAAACTCCAGAAAACAATAGGAAATGAATAATATCAGTGCCTTAAGTTTAAAAGAGTATGACAATGAACTAGACCAGGAAATGAAGACGCTAAAATCCAACTGACAGGTTATTTCCAAGAAGTGACATCAGCTTTTCCATTCTTATCCTTAAGTCAAACTATCTTTTCAGAAAGATCTGATGGGCAAGTTGTCCTCCCCAGATTGTTTGATTTCAGAGTGCAGGTTCTGGCATCTGCAATTTGGCCAGGGGGAACTCCACATAGGAAGTTAGGACACCAAGAAAAATGTTAGATAAGCCCTTCTTTCTGGTATACAAACTTTCCATGTACATCATGGAAAATGGTGATACACTGTGGAATGTTTGACATCATGGATCTTTGAAACAAGTTTTTCAGATCTTACATCAGAATTGAAAATGCGTTGATTTTATCACATCTTGACAGGTCCTTCCCAAATCTATAATAATAAAGAAGAATATATTTGTATGTACCTCCACCATAGCCCTAAGACCATAAAACTTGGATAACAGAAATATGACCAAATGTGCATAGCAAGGGGAATCATAAGGTCAGAGTTGTTTGGTTCTAAAATGGATAGATTTTACTTATAGAATCATAGAATCATAGAGTTGGAAGAGACCGCAAGGGCCATCCAGTCCAACCCCCTGCCATGCAGGAAATCCAAATCAAAGCATCCCTGACAGATGGCCATCCAGCCTCTGTTTAAAGACCTCCAAGGAAGGAGACTCTATCACCCTCCGAGGGAGTGCATTCCACTGTCGAACAGCCCTTACTGTCAGGAAGTCTCATCCCTGGAGACATTTTGGAATAAGCTTTCAAGTGGTCTGAAGAAGGTTCAAAGTGTTTGTGTTTACTTAGTCAAGGCTTAACTAATCTGGTTACTTCATTTCACATGTGCATACTGTTAGATTTCAATAAAAACTTCAGTGAAACTTACTGAACAATTCCTTCTTTTTTGTGGTATAGGAACCCATCTCTATTATTTCCATGTTAGTTCTTACCAAATTTTCTGTTAAAGAGGTAATGTGCAGGAACACATCAGTATACCTGTACTGTGATGAACTGCATTTTATTGAAGACAAGAACAAACCTAGCATACTTCCCATTCTGGATGCTCCCCTGGCATGGCTGCACATTTATTTCCTTTAAAAAAAAAAAAGAACCATAGCTTGTTGTGTCATCAGAAACCAAGAATCATAGAATCACAGAGTTGGAAGAGACCACAAGGGCCATCCAGTACTACCCTCTGCCATGCAGGAAATCCAAATCAAAGCATCCCTGACAGATGGCCATCCAGCCTCTGTTTAATTTAAATATGTTTGTAAACTGTAATATTATTTTGAATCACTAGGTGGAAGACTTCTATAACCATCAAAGAGAAAACTGCAATCAGGCTAGACACACCCATTTCTCTAAAGGCCTTTAGACTGTTTCACATGGGCCAAAGCCCTGGTATGGGAATCAACATACTGGGCATAGTGGTTTGAGTATTAGATAACAACTCTGGAGATGAGGGTTCGACTTCTACCTCAGCCATGAAACCCACTGGCTGACCTTGGGCAAGTCACACACTCTCAGCCTCAGGGATAGGCAATGGCAAATCTCTTCTGTACAAATCTTGCCAAGAAAACTCTATGATAAGTTCGCTTTAGGGCCACCAAAAGTCAGAAATGACATGGTTTCCAAAGGCAGGTGCCAGAGAGCAGGTTCCTCCCCAGTTCACCTAGGGAATACCATACCACACCCGAAGCACACTGTCTATTCAGGATTTCTGCTACCTTATATCATGAATCAAATACCACAATTCTTCTATTATCAAATACTATCAGATTTCCAATAACAACTGGATGTTGGTTGTGAAAACCCTTAACAACACTGCATGTCACCTTTCAGGCAAAGTCAAATATGAATCACTTGTACATAAACTGCCAAAAAGTTCAGTTAAAATAAACAGAACCCACATAATCAGGTATCAATAAAAATAAAGCAGGGTCATTTTGTTTCCTGCTTAACACAAGACTGACATTTTAGACATCTGCTGAAGGGCTTTCCAAGCCAAGTCCAGTTCAGGAGCTTTGTCAGGATAGCATGTTGGAGAGGAAGTCACATAAATCACTGGGCAACAGTTTTGTACTGCATTTCTAATTAAAACTACAGGTCAGAATCCTGTTCAGCAATTATTGTTGTGTGCCCTCAAGTAATTTCTGACTTATAAATACCAAAGGTGATCCTATCACAGGGTTTTCTTTGCAAGATTTGTTCAAAGTGGTTTTTGCCAGTGCCCTTCTCTGAGGCTGAGAGAGAGTGACTTGCCTAAGGCCATCCAGTGGGTTTCCATCTCTGAGCAGTGCTTTGAACTCTGTTCTCCAGAGTCACAGTTTAACATTCGAACCACTGCACAAGGCTGGCTCTTGTTGAGCAGTTACAAATACATAACTCATTTATGCATACATAACTGCAATGTATTCAGGATCCGTGCATAGCTCCTAGTTTAGGAGCTATGTAGGTACTGTGAAAATCCCCTAAATCCCACTTAGCAGCTGCTGGGTTCAATGGGGGGGGGGGGTCTGTACCCTGTCAATCGATAAGTGGTTGTCTGATGTCCCACCCAAGCTCATCCCTTGCATTCATGGTCTCTAGCGTGAGGGAGATTTGTAGCAGGGGTCTTTTTTCTGCCTGTTGCACTTGCCATCACTCACAGGAAGGGGGAGAATGTCAGGCAGCCACTTCTTGATCAATAGGTAAATGGATCCTTGTCAATCCCAGCAACGGCTTATCAGTAAGTGGGATTTGGAGATTCTGTCCAGAACCCAAGAGCCAATGACCAAGATCTAAAGATCCAAAGAACCACAGATCAAGTTCTACAGACACAAGAGCGCATTGGACTCATGTGTCTTGAAAAGCAGTTCCCTCACCACTACTGAGATCTTCAAAAACAGTTTGCAATGTTTCATTATTAGATTTTTATCCTCTGAGGAGTTTCAAGGGACCTATATGGTCCTCTTTATCACATGGAATCAAACTCAAATGACCTTGTGCTTACCATTTTTTAAAAAGGACTTGCCAAAATCCCTTTTTAAAGCTTCTCAGCAATATTCCAGAAGCTAGAGGTGAAAGGATATGTAGGTGCCATTTCAATGTTCACAAGGGATTTTGGGATCGTCCAGATGTATCTACATGCAAGAAGCACATTCATAATTCATAAACCCATAATCAAACAAAAAGTTGAAATCCACAGGCTTAGGTGCTACAAATGGTGCTAGATTCTGTTCTACTTCTTTTCGTTCCAGGATACTGTGAAGCAGAAGGAAAAGAGGGAGAACTGACAGAGTTAGTATATCTCAAAAGGTTTATATCAAGGGTTTGGTAAACTGAGGTATTTACCAGACAATGCCAAGCAAGATTATTGTCTGGATTCCATTCTGGTAACAACATGACTGTAGAATCTGGTGTGAGTTACAGCTTTGTTCAGGCTGGGTCTATTATGTTAAGAATGTTATCCCGGGAACTGATTGAGCTTATGGTGGAGTTTGTAAACTTTAGAAGGGGAGGAGAAATGACCCAGGCAACAAAGGTGGATTGAATCAACCAAGCAAACAATTTGCAAGTGACGTGGTTTGGCTTCTTGGGTGCTGGCATATGTATAAACAACTCAGGAACAAATCAAGACCCACAGATGTATGAAAGAAAATTCACACAGCAAGTTATGAATGAATATATAAGGCAGCATTTTCATTCAAATGTTTTGAGAGTTTTGACAATAAGGAAATAAAGACAGATTGTGGTTGTGTTTTTTAAGACCCAAGTGGCTGGCTTTGTGCCCTGGCAACAGCAGTGTGGGATTTATTTTTCCCCACATAAAGCAACATATACATTTGCTTGTTCTCCTGTGAAATCCCAGGCACATTTCTGATCTCCAAATTCCTCTTTATTCCGACACATCAAAGTGTTGCATATTACAGGCTTGCAAGATCATCCTGGTTTAAAAAAAAATGAAGCCTGATTCAGCTGAAGATATGTTGTTTCTCCCAACATAAACTTTTTGTGAGGGAGACAGAGAACTGACATTTTCCTGCTGCTTCTGCAAGAGCCCTGCTTTCTTGCTATGCCTCGCTTTCATTCTGAGTTGTAGGAGGTACAATGGTATGAATTAAGATCTACTGATTTTACCCAGCAGCTGCCTCTTTTGCTTCTTGGGCTACTGTCACACCTTCAGGCAGCTCAGCAACAACAAAGCCTACACAGATGAACAAGAAAGAGCTCATGCATGAGGCAAAGTAAAAATAAAACAGAACACCCCAGCTCACTAAGGAAAAGGCTAAATTTTTATACTTTTTTTTTTTTTTTTGCAATGCCTATACATAGCCAATCTATAAGGGTTGCTACGTGGCAACCAGAAGAACCTACATTTACTGTTATTAATATCAGCGCTAATGGTATAGAAGTGATTGTTCCCACTGCCTTTCTACCTTGTTACTTCCTGGTGGCTTTGCTTACCATACTCTTACATTTGTTCCATGCTATTCCACCTGTTGAAATAGCAGTATTTAATTCTCCTCCTCCCAAGCAAGTAGCATAACAATTGAAATACCCCACATTACCTAGGAAACTTACCCTAGGCCATTGTTACAATCTTCACCTCCCACACTCTCTTGAACTGTATCAGCACACAGGTGGTGCACCAGAACTGATGTCATCAGAAGTGATGCCATGTCACTTTGGGTTCTGGGTCTGACCACATATCAAGGTTTTTCAAGACAATTAGGAGTTGGAGGAGGCAGAAGGCAAGCTGTTGCCTTCACAAGACATTTGAATGTGTTTTCAGCAGTGTCTTAGACCATTTATTTTTTAAGTCCTTTTGCGTTAGATGCATAATTCAGTCATAGTATCACATTCTGCATATTTAGGACCCATTTTTAAAACTTAACTTTAAAAAAAAGTCTTGGGAGTTGGGGACTTTGGGGAAGTGTCAGAGAGCTTGAGATACTGCAAAAGTAGGTCTTGGAGTTGTAGTTTGGAGGCAGCACTTTCCTCAGGCTGATTTGAAGATAACCAAGGAATACAGGAGGATGCAGAAAAGCATGGCAAAAAGAGGAATTATGTACTGGAAAATATGAAGTGAGTGAGGCACAGTGAGAGAGATAGAGGCATGAGAAGCCATTTCAAGCAGTAAAAGAAAAGTAGTATAAAAGTATAATTCAGAGCAGCTACTCTCATAACCATCAATATTGCTGTCGTATATTCAATACAAGCAACCCACTCACAATGTATTTAACATTCAATAGTTCAGTTATGTGCTTAAATTTACAATCTGAAGACTATGGGGATTTCCCCTTGGGCAATCCTGCAGCTGCCATCTCTTGTGGGGATTTCAGTTTATATTTCACTGCTGTGATCATCAGATATGGGGTTCCACCCTTTATTCCACTGCTGTGGTCACCAAATGTAGTGGTGGTGGTAGTGGTGAAGGGGCAGCCTGCAGTCACCTCTTTTCCCCCCGTATCAGGGTTGTGGCCACCACATGCCATGCCCTAGAAAGGGTGTGATAGCCATGGCATCTTAAGGTGTTCCTTTAGTGCTGCATTGTGCAGACGCAGCGCCAGAGGAGCACCATGATGCTGTACGCTGTGTGGAGTGGTACGCAGCATAACACCACCCTGGGGGCAAAGTTGGGGCATGCGGCATGTGGACGCCATGCCCCAACTCCGCCCACAGACTGGCCTTTATGACTGGTGTGCACAGTCCCTTATCAATCACACAACTAAAACTCCCTTCTCTGACTCCAACCCTAATCTAAGTCAAACCCTTTTCTAATTGCTCTTTACTCAAACCCTAGGCTAACTCACTTCCACACTCAAACTCAACTTCCAACTGTCATTCACCAGCCTTATGTAAATCTACACAAACATTCTACCAATCAGCATTTCCTCCAACATTCTTCTCCCTATTGCAGCAGTTCCTTACCAATAAATAAGCCAAACGTTTTCAAATGCAAATCCTTGATATCACAAAGACATGATTTATTATTATTATTTTCTTTTCTTAATAAAGCACCTCTAAGTTATATCATAAGTTGAGTCCAGAACTAGTGAATTCCCTCATGACCTGTGGTGAAGTGACACAGAGAGAAAACAGAATTGGCTTTGAGATGAGATTTCATTGGTTGAGACATCTATCACCATCTTGTTAATTCCTAAGTGTTAGTACCTCTTAGACAAAAAGGGAAGCTGAGAGGATGAGATTCCAACTCCCCCACACCATCATATAAAAAAAAGCAGTCATAGGCTTAATTTAAATTCCTTTCCAGCAGAAGAAGCATAATTTACTGTCATCTGGCAACTGCAACTCACAAAAGGAAATTAAGTTTCCTTGAAAGAATTATGAACCACATGACACAATTTGTTCTTAAAGGAGGATAAAGGAAGTTTCCAGTCCCCTAAGGGACTAAAGATGCTATCATCAGTTGGTGCTGGTAACACCCTGATGATCCAGAGACCTGTCAGTGGACACACACCTGGTGCGCCAGTTCCCAAGAATCAGAAAAACTTGTCTTTCCAAGTTGTTCAAAATCACCAGACCATCTCCCACTATCACCCCGTTCCTGATAACAGCTTCTAAAAAGTCATTAACTTACATAGATGCAGCCTCTCTCATCATGACGATATGAACACATGTACCTGTTTAGCATTTAATGCTGCTCTGCCTGAAAATTCTTTAAAGTACTGTTGCCTTTTGGGAATATCCAAGAAGCTATGGGAGCTCATTATCTACAACACATTCCAAGGTATGATGTGTGGAACGATTCACAGAGTCTTGGGGTGGCTGCATGAGGAGGATGTGGCTCCTTTACCTTTAATAGATGCGGAAAGAGGAAATTTCAGTAGGTGAGAATAAAACATTACATCCACTGAAAATCCCTCTTCTACACAACTGTTGACAGTACAGGAACCCCATGCTTTTCATGTATCCACCAGGTTCTACTGCTACCTCTGCTCATGTAAGTCAGCAGAACTTTGTTGTTAAATGCCGTCAACATGACTTTGACTTATGTTGATCTTATGAGAGATCTCCAAGTCACCCTATCCTCAGCTTCCTTGCTCAAGTCTTGCAGACTCAGGGCCATGGTTTCCTTGACTGAGTCTATCCATGTGGAATGTGGTTTTCCCCTTTTCCTACTGCCTTCTACCTTGCCAAGCATTATTGTTTTTTTCCCTAGGAAATCATGTTTTCTCATTATGTATCCAAATTACAACAGTCTCAGTTTAGTCATCTTAGCTTCTGGGAAGACTTCAGGCTTGATTTGCTCTGGGACCCATTGATTTGTCTTTTTTGCCAGTCCAGAGTAGACACAGAATTGTCCTCCAACATCACATTTCAGATGAGTTAATTTTCTTCCTATTAGCTTTCTTCACTGTCCAGCTTTCACAACAAAAACTAGAAATTGGAAATATGGTAGTATGGACAACTTTAGTATTCAATTATATATCTTTACATTTCAGGATCCTATCCAATTCCTTCATAGCTGCCATTCCAAATCCTAGTCTTCTGATTTCTTGACTGCAGTCTCCATTCTGATTAATGATTGAGTCAAGATATGAAAAATCTTTCACTATTTCAGTGTCCTCCTCATCTGTTTTAACGTTATGTAAATAACCTGTCATCATTATTTTTGTTTTCTTAATGTTCAACTTTAAAGCTGCCTTTACAGTTTCTACTTGATTTTTTTTTTGGTATTTGTTCCAAGTCTTTGCAATTTTCTGGCAGTAGTATGGTGTCATCTGCATATCCTCAACCTACCGCCTCCCCAAATCCTGTCTGTAATTCTTAAAAGCCTCCCCATAAAAACATATGGTTAAGTGAAGCAATGATGGTAATTTAAATTAAAACAAAATTCCCCCCCCCTCCCAAACTGCTCATTTGAAAAAACGATGAAGAGAGTTCATTTAGCATGGGCATGAATTAAATCTTATAACAGATAATTGACAAAGAACCTGAACAGCTACAGAGAGTCAGCTTTAAAAAGCCAAAATGCTACAAAGTGTCATAATTTATGCTCAAGTCAGTATATGGAAGACCAGAATTTTCCAAGGAAGATTCAATCCAGCCTCTTCATAGGCTCTTACTGCACACATGGTAGTACTGCAAAAGTACCCTAAGAAAGCTCTCAGGAGCCTAACATGCAGGCACTGAAGATAGCTTAATGATGACAAAAAGCATCTGCTTCTTTGCAACCACATTTACACAAAGCAGTAACTATACATTTCCTAGTGCCAGAGGAAATCTGTATTTACTGAGAGGTTAGCCTTGGGCTAATTTTATCATGCCAGAAATTGGATGTTAAGAAATGTCGGAAATACCTAGCTATTGCAGAATTTTAGAAAAACTAAATCATGAAAAGTAGAGGCTGCTCAAAAAGCTGAAATATGTATCCACCGGGAATCTTCACAGTTGTGAAAATCCTCCCCATCATGTTCTATCTAGTACTCACTACTGCTGCCTTTATAACTCATGTCTTTCACCTTCTATTTCTTTATGCTGCCAGGGACCGTTCTATTAATCTATGGAGTCATTTAAATAAGCTGCTCTCTGAGCCAGAAGCTCAGACTTGTGGCATATCTGACTTCACATGGATTAATACATTCAATTGACTCTTAGCAGATGTGTCCTCACTCCAAAAGAACAGTCCAATTAATCCACTGTAGCAAAGCACCTCCCCAAAGCCCATAAAATCCTCGGGCTCCTTAAAGGTTAACACATTTATTGTGCCATAAGCTTTCATTGGCGATTTCCAGAGGGGTGGTCATGTCAGTCTCTTGTGGTTAAGAACAACAAAGATTCTTGTGGCACCTAAAGACTAACACATTTATTATGACATACACTTTCATGGGATACAGCCTTTGTGCTCCTATTGTAACACATTAGATTTATTCATTGCTCACAGATGAGACTCTGCATTGACCTCATCAATGTCACAATGACACATACAAACATCCTGCCAGTGTGCAAATACAATACACTCTCCAGAATAACACCTTCTAAGACTGCAATTCTATACATACGTACCTCACAGCAAGCCCCAATGAAACCAATGAGGTTTACTTCTGAGTGTACATGTAGAAGACTGTGTTGTATAGTTAATTTCACTCTAGCTGAGATCCTCTATACATTTACTGCACATCTGCACTACATTGTTATTGTACTTTAATAACACTTTAACCGTCAATAGCTGCATTCTATGGAATCTGGAACTTGTAATTTGGTGAGGTATGTAGAATTCTCTGTCTACTTCCCTGAACTAGAAATCCTACGATTCCCTAGGATGGACCATGGCAATTAATGTGGCATGAAACTGACATAATTAGATAATGCAGATGCACTTCAACTCCCATTGAACACAGTGGGACCTCTGATAAACATGCATTTAATTATACTGCCAGGGCCTCATCTGGCAGTGCTGGCAGCATCTCACATCAGTTGGGTTATGGGAACAACTATATCTCTGAAAACACGGGACAAGTTTAAAAGACTAACAGTAGTTCTTTGGGGTCTTTTGGTTCTCCAGTATACAGATAGATTGAGCATAGTGGAAGAATGTTTTTGCATACAATCCAGCAGACAAAAGACACATTTTGTCTATTACAGTACATCAATATTTGAAGGTTCCAATAATGAACCATTTACAAATTGGAAAGATTTGGAACTTTAAAAAAAAACAGACAAGCAGTTAGGATTTATCATCATGCAACATTTAAGAAACCCTCTGTGTATAAGGGTGTATGCGTGCTATGTGCCTTCAAGTCTCTTCTGACTTATGGCGACCCTAAGGCAAACCTATCATGGGGTTTTCTTGAGAAGGTTTGTTCACAGGAGGTTTGCTATTGCCTTCCCCTGAGCCTGAGAGCATGTGACTTGTCCAAGGTCACCCAGTGGTAGTGGGTGGCTCACATGTCCAAGGTGCATTGAGTCCACACCAGTTTTAAGCCTTCATGATCTCTCCAAGGTGCTGAACATTGGAAAGAATGGGGATACATCTTCTACCACAAAAAAAGAAGAGCAGTTCAACATGTTCCAGCAAAGTTTTTATTCAGAACTCACAATATGCATATATGAAATGAAATAAGGAGATCAGACTAGCCTTGCCTAAGGATAAAAAAAACCATATTAAACATTACAGGGAGGGACCAACTAAAAAAAAAATCAAAATCAAAATGTATCCAAGGATGATTTTTTTCTTCTTTTATCAGTCTCTATTTTTCTTATGGTTTCCATTTTGGTGGCCATACTTATAGATCTGTGCTTTTTTAACATGCAGAATGGGGAGGTAGGCTTATCTCCCTTCCTCTTATCTCCGTTTTGTTGTTTGCACATGCTCAGTAAGGAATTCTGGAGGCAGCTGCTGTTTACCTTGCCTCTTTTAGGCCAGCACATACAGCTACAGGAGGATCAGCTAAAGCAGAATCTCATTCTTTCTCAACTCAAACTTTCTGGTACGTATAGTTTACTGTAAACACACTGCTGCCACCCTCCCAGTGCTGATATTGCTTTTAAAAAAACAAACAAAAAAACATGTCCAGCTAAACAAAGAGTAAGGCATCAAAAGAAAGGGCTGGGTAGATTTGAAAAGACCTTGCAAAAAAGGAGCTTTTTGTCAGAGGCTTTATGTAGTGAGATATGCCTACTATGGATAAACTCTTCGAATGCTGGATTAAAACCCACAGCAAATTCACTTGTCCACAGTCATCACAGCCACCAGCTGTCACCGGAACCAACTGTGCGCACAGAGCATGTGCCAGAAGCATGGACTATAACTCTCACAATTACCATTAGCCATGCCTGGTGGGGCTGATGGGAACTGTGGTCCAAAGGATGCAGATAACTCCTTTGTTGGAGGGGGATTGAGGTTCCTTGGCAAAGAGAAACAGGGTTTCCTCCTCAGGCAAGTCAACCAGAAGAAGGTTTCCCAAATGTGTGAAATCTGAAAACCAGAAGCAAGCTGACTTATCCAGTGTTGTGTGGCAACCTAGTGGCAGGAACAGGTGTAGCAAGTTACATTTCCCAGGGCCTTGGCCAAGGGCCAACTCCCTGGACAGGTTTATTCCTGCATTTCTCTCAAAGGGGGCAAAATGAAGTTTCCCCAAAGAAATTTTCCTTTAGTCCCTAAATTTCTAACATTGCAGCTGAGCATTTAAAATAAAGTTTAGGCACTCAAAGAAAAGGCAAGGTGACCAAGGGAATGTGAACCCAGGAAAGAGAGGAGTATCTCATTCTCTGCAATGCTAGAAATTTGAGGGAAATTTCATTTGGGGTAGCAGAATTCTTGTTTGGGGGGCAATGCCCTAATTTTGCCCATCTACTCTCCAGTTACACCTCGGGCAGAGATTCCTATGCTTCTTCCTCTGGTGGGGGAAGAATGTGTGGCTGAATGCAGGGGGAAGATGGGGCAGAAAGCCTTGTTCATCTTATGTTCTTTTTCCAGCTAAGTGGTTAAAACCTAAAGGAAAATGTGAAACATTTATAAAGAATTTGGATAATCGATACACAGAAAACCTGGGTTTTGCCACACTGCTACAGATTCTAAGCAAAGAGGGCTACAGCTCATCCAAGGGTTGGAAGATTATTTTTATGGACTTATAATTCCTATTTATACCTTGTTTTTCTGCCTGTCAGATTTCAAGGTGAACAGAAATGGAAGAGTAAAAAATAACTCGGAATGACAGCCTGAAAAGAGCGGAGGCATGAACGACACAAAAAGCAGATTCCCGAGGGCTGAAGAGATTCCATTCCGCTAAATTCACCAGATTCTTATGCTCTTCTTCTTCTTCCAGGTACCATAAGTAACCATCTGACATTTCACTCCATCCCCTCATGCTGGAGCACTTTGTGCAGGGCAAGGCATTCCTCTACTTCAAAGGAAGGACAAAATGGCACCCTACCCCACCCCATGGGAATCCCATGTTCAGACACTGAGAGAGGACTGTCGGTTGAATCTTCCTCCTCACTGGTGATGAGTGGGACCCCTTCCTCCTCCTCTACTGCAGCTGAGGGCAGGAGGGTTGTTTAGTGATGGAGCACCTACACAGCCCTCTCCTCAGGAGGAATGGCTGAGAGGACAGCAGTGCCAAGCCCTCCTTCCACATCTGGTCTCTGGGATTCTTCAGACGGTGAAAATAATCCAGGATGAAACTAGGTTGAACCTCTGTTGTTCACATGCATTCTGAAAGCAGTTGATTAAGTTGGGGGGGGGGCTGCCAAAATACCCACTTAATCCAAGATAATTGATATTGGGGTTTTTAAAAAAGATCTGCATTGTTGTTAGTGTGAATAACCGATGTGAATTGACCCGAACAAACCCAGGATAAAACTCTTGAGTGCCTTCAACATGTTCTGAATGCATTTGCATCATCGACTCCCTCTTTATTTGAATGCTTGCACATGGGAGCTAGCTACTGAACTTGCCGAGATGCACATTGACGAATAGCAAACCCAGAATGTGCGAGTGACATGATTCGCATCGTGGGATATCTGAATGACCCCTCTCTGCCTTGTCATGGGGATACTGTGCTCGGACCTCAGTTCCTAATCTTCCCTTCAGCCTGGAGATTGGGGGGGGGGGGAGTCCTGGAAGCCATAGGCCCCCAAAGTTACTTTTCCAAGCCTCTGCTGTGGCAAGTGATCAGATGTTCAAGAGACAGTGTTTAGGACGACGGAGAGAGAGGCCCCGAGGCGGCCGTGGTCGGGGCTGTACTGGTGAAGCTTCCCAAGAGTGGGAAGAGGGAGTCCTCTCTGGGGAGCCTTCATCCACCGCTGGCCCTGCTGCAAAGGGAAACCTGGCCTCCTGTGCTGCTGCGCCTGGCCCTCTCTCCGGAGGGCATCCAGGAGGGGGGCCAGGGGAGCGGGGAAAGAAGAGCCTGTAGCCCCGCAGCCCTAGAGACGAGGGCTGGCTCTGGGAGCAGGGTTCGAATCCCTCCCGGGCGATGGAGCCCCGGGGCCAGTCACACGCTCTCAGCCTCTGAGTCAATCCTGCCAAGAAAACCCCTTCATGGACTTTGCCTTTGGGTCGCCCTGAGTCAGGGATGAGGGGCAGAAGGGAGGGGAGCAAGGCGGAGGGGCTGCCCTCCCCTCCCTGCCGGAACCCCTTTGGCCCCGCGAGGGAGGGAGGGAGGGAGGGGGCCGGGGACAGGCCCCAGGAGCCCCGGGCAGTGAGCCCGGAGCCGGCTTAAAGCGGAGGATTTCTTCAGCGTGGAGGCAGGGGCTGGGAAGGAGAGGGCTCCGCTTGGACCCCCCTCGTCTCCCCCGGCAGAAGAGACAGGCCTCGCAGCCCCCTCCAGAGCAGGAAGAAGCACAGGGGCCCTGGGCCAAGCCATGCCACCGGCGCCTCTGGCCCGCTCTTTCCGCGGGGGGGGGGGGGGCGGTCCCGGGGGGGGCGGGGGGGGCAGAGGGGGAGGGAGAGCCCCCCAGGCCCTGCGCCCCTCCCTCCCTCCCCTCGCCCCCCGGGAGAGACTGGCCCCGACCGAGGGAAGCAGAGAGAAGCCTTGCCCCTGGGGGCCACTGGAGCAGAGGGCATAAGAAGGGAAGACTTGCCCAGAGATAGGGAATCACAGGAGAAGACTTGCCCCCCCCCCCGGAGAAGGAAAGAGGGGCGGGGGGGGGAGTTCGGGGCTCCCTCTTTCTTGGGGGCGCAGCAGGCAGTCCATCTGTTGCCCCCCCCCTTCAGTCCCCCTCTCTTACCTGTCCTCCTCCTTCCTCCTGCTGGCTTCCCGGCCCTCTGCCCCTTGGAGGCTGGCTCTCCCGGGCGCCTTCCTTTGGTCCTTCCCCCGTCCCTCCCCTCGGTGGCCCGGAAGCCTTGGGGGGGGGAGCTGTTAGGCGCCCAGGGAGGGACCGCTCTCCTCCTGGCGCAGCAACTGCCCAAGTCTGTCAAGAGCAGCCAAGCCAACTCCAGCGCCAGCCTCCGCCTCCTCCGGGGCTCCCCGCCACCAAAGGAGACTGTTCCCTCGCCCCGGCCTCCCTGGCGCTCAGGGCTCTGGGGCTGATGGGCTTCGGTTCCGGAGGAGAGGGCTCGCTGCTGGCCTCCTTCCAGACGGCTATCCCCTCCAGCTGCCTAAGGAACTTCTTTCCTTCTTTGGGGACTTCCTAAAACAAAGGGGAGTCCTTGCCCCTAGAGAAGGGTTTGGGGGGCGGAAGGTTGGAGCAAGGCAGCCTCTCTACTCCTGGTCGGCAAGCATTTCCCGCCCAGTGATTCCCTATGGGCAAGCATGGTCTGATTCTTCTCTAGGGACAAGT
>NC_056523.1:90862589-91041424 GCF_019175285.1 Sceloporus undulatus
ATTCTCCAGTAGTTCGCTCTGGCTGGAGGAGGATTCTCTTATCATTCTCTAGGGACAAGCAAGTCTTCTTCCATTATTCTCTATGGGCAAGGATTTTCCAATGGTTCACTATCAGCAAGTATTCTCTTATTTTTCTTCTTGTTGTTGTTATCCACCTTCCAGTCAGTCTTGACCCATGGTGACCCTCTGGGTGAGACCTCTCCAAGACTACTTAGGCTCCATTGCTCTGTTCAGGTCCTGCAAATTCATACCCATGGCCTCCTCAATAGAGTCCCTCCATCTAGCCTGTGGCCTTCCTCTCTTTCTGCTTCCCTCCACCTTTTCTAGCATTATTGATTTTTCTTGTGAGTCATGTCTCCTCATGATGCGGCCAAAGTACAGCAGCCTCAGGAGTTTATCAAACGGGAGGAATGTCTCTTAAATTCAAATGAAAAGAAAGCAGGGCCAGAACACATTCACTTAAAGTCACTAGTTTCACACAATTACGTGAATACACATTGCATTCAAACTGACTCCCCATTGCCCCAGAATAGCATGCCATTGACCAAATTTGCGTGTGGCAGTCTATCACGCAATAACGTGAAACCCCACGATTGCGTTCAGATTGCCATCAGATTGTACTTCCAATTCCCCTTGTCTGATAAACTCCTACGTCTTGACTTCCAGAGAGATTTCTGGTTTGATCTGCTCCACGGCCCATTTGTTTGACTTCTTGGCTGTCCATAGTAACCTCAGCACTCTTCTCCAGCACCACATCTCAAAGGACTTAATTCTCTTCCTATCCACTTTCTTAACTGTCCAGCTCTGACATCCATACATGGTAACAGGGAATACAATGCTTGTGTGATTCTAACTTTCATGCTCTGTTGTATGTCTTTACATTTTAGGATATTTCCTAGTTCTCTCATAGCTGCCCTCCCCATTCTTAGTTTTCTTAGGATTTCTTGACTGCAGTCCCCATTCTGATCAGTGTTTGATCCCAAGTATGATTCTCTATGAGCAGCCATTCCTCCAGTGGTTCTCTATGGGCAAGTACTGTTGGCCAGGTGGAAAAGGGAGGAGACTTGCTTTCCTGCCTGGCAGCAGAGCCACCAGAACTGGAAGGCAGCCCTTTCCCATCAACATGTTGGGAAAAAACTCCACCCTTTGAGGTGTCACCTAGTGCGGTCTGTACTCTTCACCCCTGACACCCCTGAGGGTACAGCACAGCAAACTTAGAATTCCCCAGCAAAGAGCCCTAGCATTGTCGTTCAAAGGAGTGGACTAGATGAATTCACTCTCCATTAGAGAATTCTAACTCCCTTAGCAATCTACAAATCCCAAAATTCCTTAGGCTGGAGTCCTGACAGGAAAAGCGGTAGCAAACTGTTACCACTGTGTAGTTCAAATACCACATTCACACAATCTGGCAGTAAGTCACTCACTCTGCCACTGTAGTAGAAAGCACCTAAAGGGGAACATTGATATTACGTGTAAGTAAAATATCTGTCATTCATAACCTCTGCTAGCAGACAGAGGGACGTTCCTCCGTCTGACTGGCTGCTACTGGAAATTGACCTTCCACCCAAGGTAGCTATCCAGTGTGTATGATGAATGGGAAACGGCAGTCTTACAAGCCAAAAACAGCCTCTATGGAAAGTTAAAAAGACACATCGCAGTTCTAGTGGGTAAGTGTGAACACGGCCCGTTTTTAGACATTTCAAGGAACCAACCGCTCCTCTTGTATACCAAACTTTAGTTCTAGCTTGAGGGCAGCAGTTTAAATGGTGGTGGTCATGGACACTTCATATCTGAGGAGGAAATGGAGGAACCTTTCCAAAGTGAGACACTTTACATGACGTATGTATGAAATTTTAGCTTTCTCTGATTATTTTGGGATATGCCTGTCAAGATTATTTTTTGAGAGAGTGATATAAGCGTAACCCACTTTTAAGCAATCTGGACATCTTGTACTGTTTATGTATCACATTACATTTTTTATCAGAGCTGTCCTGCCAGTTTTAATGTTTTCATGAGTGAGGCAAGGCTACCTGACCTATATTCAAGACAGTACGTTGTGATACCAAGTATTTTCCAAATGTACATAGCTCCATCATTGCCTGCATTCATCTGCCTATTTTATTCACTGTATTCTGTCCCTTATTTCAGCCTCTTCCAATCTGGCACGTTTTGGACTACAATACTTATTACCTGCAACATAGCCTGTGCTGCCTGAGACAAGAATTGTAATTCAACAACTGCATGCACCTTGCCTTCTGTTTCCCATTCTGCACATCTCCCCCATCAGTGAGATACATGCAAAGAGACAAGTCAAGCTGAATGGGATGCCTGCCCATTACCACAGCCTGGTGCACCCCATTCACCAGGTCCAGTTTTATAACCTCCCATGGCAACTGGGCACCTGGACCTTTGAAAGGGATCTGCCTCTCTTAGATGTATTCTCCAATTTCTATTTATATATAACACTGAGTGTCTAATCTTCATCTTGCTTCCTCAGAATACAATAAACAGTCCTTAAATAGTATAAGTAATTTGACTGCCTTGCATTCCACTTGTCTGATATTTAAGCTTTCTAGGGGGTATGGAAGTACTCTACTAATTCCCCCATAGGTAATGGAGGTTATGTCTGATGGAGTAATTTCTGAAATCAAATATTTGTCAATGATTGTGGCTCCAATCTAACAGCCCTGTACTTATCCATGTTGTCTCCCAGTCTACCTTCTTAAATTATCACTTTCTATACTTCTGTGTCACTGTAGAGATCTTAGGTTCCATCTACAATGCAGAATTAATGCAGTTTGACACTGCTTTAACTACCATGGCTCAATGCTATGGAATTCTTGGATTTGTAGTTTTGTAAGATATTTGGCCTTCTGTCAGTGAGCTTTCTGGTGCCATAATAAACTGCAAATCCCAGCATTTAATAGGGTGGAGCCATGACAATTAAAGTGCTGTTAAACTGCATTAACTTTGCAGTGTGACAGCAGCCTTAGCCCCTCCCCCCATTTCAAGGTGATCTTTTTCTATTTCATTGCCACCACTTCATCCTTTCTTTTCTGTGTTAGAATTGCCGAATCATAGAGTTGGAAGACATCACAAGAGCCATTTATCCAAACCCCTGGTGTGCAGGAATATACAATCAAAGCACCCCAACAAATGGCCATCCAGCTTCTGCTTAAAAAACCTCCAAAGAAGGAGACTCTACCCCTCGCTGAGGCAATATATTCCACTGTCAAACAGCTCTTACCATCAAGAAGTTCTTCCTAATGTTTAGGTGGAATCTCTTCTCTTGTAGTTTGCATCCATTACTCTGTATCTTAGTATCTGGATCAGCAGAAAACAAGCTTGCTCCAGCCTCAGTATAACATCCCTCCAAATATTTAAATATGGCTATCATGTCACTTCCTCTTCCCCAGGCTAAACATATCAAGCTCCCTTAGCTGCTCCTCATAGAACATGGTTTTCAGACCTTTCACCACTCTGATTGTCCACTTATGGACACACTCCAGCTTGTCAATATCCCTCTTGAATTGTGGACACAGTATTCCAGATGAGGTCTGACCAAAGCAGAATAGAGTGGTACTATTACTTCCTTCAGTCTAGACACTACACTCCTATTGACACATCCTAGGATCTTATTGGCTTTTTTAGCTGCTGCATCACACTGGTGACTCATGTTCAGCTTGTACTTAGACTCCCACATCCCTTTCACATGTACTGTTGTCAAGCCAGGTGTCCCCCATCTGATATCTGAGCCATTCATATTTTTTTCTACCTAAGTGTAGTACCTTACATTTCTCCCTGTTGAAATTTGTTTTGTTAGGTTTGGCCCATCTGTTGAATTCTGATCCTGTCCTCTAGGGTATTAGCTACCCGTCCTAATTTGGTGTCATCTGTAAATTTGAAAAACAGGCCCTCTATTCCATCATCCAAGAGTTACTGATGAAAATGTTGACTAGTACTTGGCCTACAACAGAACCCTGTGGCACCCCACTGGTCACTTCTCTCCAGGATGAAGAGAAGCCATTGCTGAGCACCCTTTGGCTTTGGTCTGTGAAACATCTAGAGATGTTTGCCCATTTTCTGGTCATATCGCATAGCTCATCCAAATGATCATGAACTGCTCTATGCTGGTCTTCTTTTTGCTATCTCTTTCTTCCTAGATTAGACAAGGCCAACCTTACCATTAGGCATAGTAAGGAATCTCCATCATATTGCTGCTGCTCCTGGGCCACACAGATAGCAGATGTGTGTGGCCCAGGAGCAGCAGCAATATGATGGAGATCAGACCTAGGTGTGCACCATGTGGCCCATCCTGACCTCCTACCAGCCTGCTACTGCCAGATGTGATGTATAACACTGTCCCATCAGCAGCGATGAAGTTAAATGGAATTGCTTGTCAGTATCTGTACATGAAATGGGAAGGTACCACCATCTTGTCCTTTGCCCTGAGTGCAGCTATCACAGAACTCTGAAAAGTTCATTTTTGGACTACAACTCCCAGAATCTCCAGCCAGCATGGCCACTTGAGTTGCAATCTAAAATGAATAATTACCAAGCTCTGTCGTGCTCCTATGCATTACCAATGTGCATGGGTAAAATTGATCCTCAGAGCTACTTACATCATTTCATCCTACCAACACATTGACCCATTGTAGAATAAGGCCCCCCATTTTACACATGGAATTTGCAAATGTGAGAGAAGTACATCATGCTCAGAGGGCTGTCAAATGCAAACATTTTAGACAAAGCACTCTCATACTTGCAGCTGTTGTCTGAACTAGTCCTTTTCAACAACCAATTTCAAAGCACACTTCCAGTGACCACTGATGAAACAGTGATCCCATCCATGAACTCATCCTTAATATGTAATAGGCAATGATGTGTCCTTGATCCTTTAGATTATAAATGGCTCTGTTGGTCAGGGGATCATGAGAATTGCAGTACAATTTTTTCATGCTCTAAAATTAATTATATGAATATCAAATATAGGAGGAGGGGGGAAACAACCCCTTAAATGCAAAATAAGCTATTGTACATATGTTATATATTTTTAGACATGCATTTCAAAATGAATGAGTTCTGTTTCAGCATGCAGACATCTCTAGCCACTGGTCAGTTTGGAGAAGCTGTGTGACACAGTTTATCATTAACCATGTTGGCAGTGCAAACCATATATTTCTGGCAGGGCATTGCATCACATATATCTCATTTCTGCATTGGTCATTTGGCATAGTAAAGAAGCCACTGCTGTTTGACTTTCATTTTTAAAAGATCCACTGCCAATTTTTGTTATTTAACTTAGAAAAACAGACCACAAATGTAGCTTTTCTGCCAGTCTGGACTCTTAAATCTTTAAGACTTAAAGTAACTCAACAATTTCAGAAAGGGTTGGTTTGTTCCATTCACTCAAACATCAAGCAAAAGAATAATAGAGCCCTGTTTGTAATACTGCCAAAACATTTTCAGAAGTGGAATATGCGAGTGGGTTTAAGGCTGTGGTCTAGAACACAGACTTATGACTGGCAATCCCCTTTCCTAGATCACAAGACCTCTCTCCTCTCCATTCCTCTGTGCATTTGGCAAAACAGGTTGCTCTTCTGAAATGATTGTTCAAAGTTTCATTTTTTGGTGGCTAGAGTATTGATGGTTGGCTAGCTACGAGATTCTGGGAGTTGTTACCCCTCAAAGTAACCTTTTCAACCCATGCATTTTGGTGCTCTATTAGTAAAATATTCATAAAACAAATTCTATTGGTAAAACAATAGTAAAACAGGTTCTATAAGTGTTAGTCTATACATAAAACAAGACAACTTTTAAATCATTTTTATCTCATTCACATCCAGAAACAACTGCAGCCTCCTATTAATATTATGCTAATAGTATTCCTTAACTATTAACACATTCAGCCTTCTGGGGATTGAGGTAGCATAGGCAAATAAATCTATATGTAAAATTCTCTTCTTGAGAAGTCCTGCATTCACTGGATGGCTTGAGGAAAGAATTGCTATTTCAGGCCATTACAGAACTTTTTGTTATCTTCTCCTCTCCTCCAAAAACATGGAGGAAGAGGAGGGAAAAACATCAGGAAATATAAGATATGGCTTATATCTGGCAAATGACAAGGAGGTGCTGGAATACATTGTAATGCCAGTAATAATTATGCAGTACTCCAGCAACAAATTTGCTTCATTTGTCAGCTATGCAAGTATCGAATTGCAAATTACAGACTCTGAGAAGGCGCCATTGAAAATGGCATCCTTGGGCCATTCTTTTCCGACTCTCAATTTGTAGGACACCTTGCTCGACATTGTGATGTCAACATGTTGAATGTTTCCTACTTTTACTTTATAACACTGGCTTCATCTGGGAAAGAGGCAAGCATACACAATAGGAAGATACCACAATATGAGGGTAATCCATCCTACATGTTATTCACGCAAGAACATCACACAGACATGGCATTTTGCAGAATTAGGATTATGACTTTTAAGAAGAATAGTGATATGCTGAAGCCATCCATAATTTAACTAGGGCCCAGTTAAGTTGGATCAATTTCAAATGGTTTCAATGTGTCACTATAGTCATTTTTTTAGAAAATCATTCCCCAAGTTTTGTATTGTAGATTTCAGCTCCACATAAGTTATTGGTACAAAATGCCAGATCACACGCAACTTTTTTTCCAGCTCTCTGTATCACCAACAACTGTTTCTGTGAATAGCCACCATTAATAATTTAATTACCACTGTCTGTACTTTATGCCTCACATTTCCCACTGACTTCACTGTATGCAATCCATCTGCCCTCTCCCTGGCAACCAAATGTACCTGTTACTCAGGACTATGATACATGGATTGAAGAAAGCAGACTTCAGCACACAAAATTCATTGCTGTTTAAGGGCCCCCAAGGTTCATTGTTCTTTGGATATTTATTTATAAAGCTGCTTTGGGGATTCCATAATTATGGTTGTTTGCAGAGCCTTACAGGAGGCAGCAAGGATTCAAGATGGCAACCTTAAAATTAGCTTTGAAGTTCTTTTCTCAGTAATAGGTTTTGAGACTTCCCAGGTCTCATCAGGTGTTTTCTTTTCTTTGATAACATAATTGCTTATCCCTTTGTATGTATTTATTTATGCTGCTGTTGTTATTTTAATTTGTACCTGTTTGAGAGCCAGTGTAGTGTGGTGGTTTGAGCACTGGACTATGACTGTGGAAACCAGGGTTTGAATCCCTACTTGGCAGTGAAAACCCACTAGGTGACCTTGGGTGAGTCACACTCTCTCAGCCTCAGTGAAAGTCAAAGGCAAAACCTCCTTTGAACAAATCTTTCCAAGAAAACCCCATGAGAAATTTGTCTTAGGTTTGTCATAAGTCAAAAATGACTTGAAAGCACGTAACAACAACAACCACCTGATTTTTTAAGATTTGTCATTTGCTTTGAGAAATAAGGCAGGATATTCACTAAATAAATAATGACCTCTGTGCATCATCATCTAGTTTCACATGTGCATGTTCATTCCTTGAAGACCACAATGTCCATCTTGGCTGTATGGACAGATCATTATAGATATAATATAAATGTTTCATTCTCGCAGAGAAAATACTTTTCATTGGGAGTTGATGGTGCATACATACATTCACTCTGCCAACAGTCTTCAAATATACAGTGTAGAGAAATGACAGATGTGCATGTGTGAATAAATATTCTATGCAATGACAATGGCTCCCAAAATTTCCTCACTTAGAATTTTTCCAGATGCCTTGTCAGGACCAAATCTATTACTGAGCCTTCTTGTTAAGTTAGCCTAGTAAATCCCAGTCAAAACAAAAGACTGACTCTCTTTCTTCCCCCTCTCTTATACACACAGACACACACATGCTAAAAGGAAGATAAACAGATCCATGATTTCCATTATATTTGACATTACTTCTAGCAAATCCACTATCCTTGGAAACTCAGTATGATAGTAGCTAAACAAGCAATTACTTGCCTTAACTTCAAGAGATATTGTAGAGAAAAGGGAGTATTTTTACAAATGTCTTGGAGTTTATAGTGTGGTAAGAACACCCAAATTACAAAGAGCAGTGATGAAGAGCCTCACAATGAGTCAGTGTTGCTAAAAAAAGCCCAAACTATACTCAGCTTACACGTGGAGATCCCTTTAATGGAGTTTTTGAGACTTACTGGGTGATCGATCCTTGCACTCTGATTCAGTGGAACTCCTACTGAATCTAATGGGATTTACAGTATTTCCCAAGTACATTCCTATACATTTGAGAACCAGTGTGGTATAGTGTTTAAGCATTGGACTATGACTCAGGACAGCAGGGTTCAAATCCTGCTGGGTGACCTTGGGCAAGTCACACTCTTTCAGCCTCAGAGGAAGACAATGGCAACCCCCTTCTGAAGAAACCTGTAATTAAAATCCTATGATAGGTTCACTTTAGGGTTGCCAAAAGTCAGAAGCAATTTGAAGGCATGTACTACAACAACAACAACAACAATGTACATTCTTGCTTAGGCATTTGCTTGGACGACACAGAAGTAAGAATAGGGCTCTGTACTTTAGCCCCAGCCCCAATATCTGTGTCCCTGCTGCAGTGGTAAGTGTTGGGTCCCATGCCAATGGGGCAGTGAATACACTCTGGGTTTTAGTCCAAACTTCAAAGGAGCTAACCAGGGTGCTGAACCTATTGGGGGATATGTCTCAGCACCTTGGGTAACTCCTTACCTTGGATAAACACAGAAAGCAGCTTCGCCACCCTACTGAGCCGTCATCTGCCAGAGCCATTACTAGCTGGTGCCTTAAAGGAGCCTTAAAGGAGCCTTGGTGGTGCAATGGTTAAATGCCAGTACTGCAGCCATAAGGTTATGAGTTTGATCCCAGGGCTCCAAAACTGACTCAACCTTCCATCCACTCATGGGTCAATAAAATGAGTACCCAGCTTGTTGGGGGCAATTGGCTTACAGGCTGTAAACCACTTAGAGAGTGCTTAGTTCACTATGAAACAATATAGAAATGTAAATGTTATTGTGGAGTTGAAGGCTTTCATGGCCGGCATCCATAGTTATTTGTGAGTTTTTCTGCCTATGTGGCCATGTTCTATAAATGTTATTGCTATTGCTATTGCTGCTGCTTAAACCTTTTTATTTTCAGTGGAAGTCTGAAAGGCCTTCATGAATATAAGGTTGGATGTGGCTGGATTCCTCAACATCAGAGACAGACAATTGATAGCCTTCCAGATGTTGCTACGCCGTAGCTTCTTTCTTACCCTCACTCTTGGCTGTGCTAGCTTAAAGTTGATAGGAATTGCCATCTAATAACATCTGGAGAAAGCCACAGGTACCCACTTTTTAAAGCATAATCAAGAACAATATTTGTACGGTGTACAAGGATACTAAATACTTTCAGCCAAATGGGACAAAGATTACTTTTCAACTCTTCAGCCCAAATGTGTTGCAGCCAGTGAAGGTAACAACATTGGGAGCTGTGCACACCAGAGCAAAACATGTAGTTGTTCACCTGAATGGAGCTTGTATAAGCAGAGCTAAATCATGTTATGTCAAATATACAGCATGCAGTTTAGACTCTTTTTCTTCACTCTCACAAAGAAATCTGTACGCCCATGATCTCTATCATCAAATCAGAGCAGGGGCTATTTAAGCCTGCCTTATAGCTGCCACCCCCAGACACCTTCTGCACCCACAATGGAAATAAAAGGAGAGAAATGGAAGGGGAAAACTTCCATGAGCAATGACTGGTTGTTTAACTTTTCTTTTTCTTCACACTCTCTTATTGACAAGACAGTGAAATGGAAACAGGATCTCACTTACTTGCTTTCCTGGGCTCACCAACAGGAGAAATAAGAACTCGTTTCACTTTCACCACCTTCCATTCTTGACCTTGGTCACCTGGTTTGCTAAACCCAGAATGGAGCAAGCTGGAAGCAGGCCGTGGAGAGTTTCTTGTCACAGGGCCCCCGTCTCCTGATGTCAACCCAATGTTGTCTCTGTGGAGGGGTAGTGGCAGGTCTCTCTTGGCCTTCCAGGATTTCTCTCCCAGGGATTCATTCATTTCTTTCTCTTTATGATCTGCAGGGTGATTTGTTCCAATTTGCAGATAGCTGGGATGGCTTGCTTTCTCCTTTTCTTGCAGACTTCCCAAGCAGTTGTAGACCTCTACAGAGTCAGCCATGGGCTTCTTAAAGATGTGTGGATTTTGAGTTGCTTTGCTATTTCCAGCAGAGTTGGACTGAGATGGGAGACAAGGTTGCAGTAAGGTGCCATGTAGCATTTTGAAACTCCCTTCTTCACACTTCCTGGGTGAGGTTCAGTGTTTTATGGATCACGAGTAAAGATTGGCTTTTGGTTCAAGCACAGGACAAAGAAAACACTCATATGATTTTGAATGTTTCGTTCGTTCATCCAGGAAAAAGGGTGGGTAATAAAGTCTAGTGCTTTAGTGCACTAATCCTTTCTCCATCTTGACCAGTAAGATCTTGAAAGCAGGCATAGAAAAATACAGTCCCAAGTGTGGGTGTTGCATTTCCTTTTTTTCCAGGCGCAATTGCAGACTTTTAGCTATGAGTTATTCTCCATTAAACAGACTTCATTCTCTTCTATTTCTCTGAATTCTCCAGTTGTTCAGGATGAACAAAATGGAGCATCTTACGGGGTTTTCCTTGTTACCTTCATGTATGAAGTGGCTTCAGAGCAAACAAATCTAATAAAAAAGGAATGCACAGAAACAGAAATATAATGGAACATAAAATATTAATGTAATATTTCTTTCCTCTCTTTTGGCACAACTTACTCACATGGATAAATATCCTTCAAGATTTTAAGCAAAAAAGGATTATGTTGACAGGTGGCTCAGCACCTATGGAAAACCATTTTGTTCACCCATGACATGCCTTGTTATCTTTGCCAGTCTCCTATACCCCCTGCTGTACAAATACCTGCACAATAAAAAGCTGGTTCGGAATCTGATGAACCTCCAGAACAGTATAGGATATATTGTACTACAGGATGGCAATAAAGAGGGCAACTGTTGAAAATGGGTGCCCCATCTCACATGAGCAGATGCGATTTCTACTAATGCAAAGGCACCATTGGATTCAGTCTACTGGGCTAGGTCCAAAATATGTCATGCTTTAGTCAATGCCAAGTCATGGCTAACTTGTCTCACTAGTCTCTGTGGAACTAAAGCATGACTAATTAAGTTGGCTTCCAACTTATTAATTGAAAACTTAAATCTGTATATCCCTGTTTCTTTTAGAACCACTTACAAGTTGGTTTAGATGGAACCTGATGGTTATGTAGCTCAGAATCATATTTAGGACTGGGAAATCCCAGAAAAGTATGGCATTATTTCCATCGTTTCCCCATCACCAGACACTTTCAATCTAGCAGCTATTTCTTATTCACAGCACTTGGATGAAAGCTTTAGATCAGGACTGAGCAACTGTACAGAGATTGAGTCCCACCCCCACCCCAATTTGGGCAGATTTGGAGGCATTTGGCGAGGCTGTAATGGGCAGGGGAAGTAAACTGCCATATCAGTGCATTAAAAATAAATTGAGTTTGGGGACATTGTAGGGCCATACTCACAAGGATCACATACAGCCCAAAGCTGCACTTTGCATGCCTCTAAAGCAGGGGCTTTAGATTTTGGTGTGAAAAACTTCCTTAAAATGTAGAATGAAATTCCAAAGTTAACACACATGCTATCTGTACAATTATTCTATTTTAAGCCTTAAGATATGTGTGCGCCTTCAGGTTGCCTGTCAACTTCGGGTTGCCTGTCAACATAGGGTTTTCTTAGGCAATGAATACTTGGAGGTGGTTTGCCATTGTCTTCCTATAAAATATAGCCTACAGAACCTGGTATTCCTTGAGCATTCCTTATCTGTCAATGCAAGGAAGAACAGAAAATTACCTTCTTACACCTCTTTCTCAGGGTTAAACTAGACAACCCACTTAGCATGTTTTTAGAAAGTTGTGAAAGACACCGGTTTTTCATAGCACACCTATTTCATCACCAACACATCTTACATTTAGTGTGCCTTGATTTGTGACTGGCCCTGAGGAGGTAAACATAAGCTTAATTTGCAAGTCTGATTGCTGATGCATGCATTTCTGAAGAAATCCCATTGTTGTAAGAAAAGCATGTTAACCATAGGCACTGATCCCAGAAGCTAAGCGTTCCCAGTAATGTCTAGTCTGACCCTCAAAATCTAGTACTGTACTATAAATTCTAGCCTTTTCCCTTTGTTGTTGTTGGTGACCAATGTGGAGGATCTTCTGCAACACCAAAAAAGATGAGCATGAAGCATGGACATTTACAATTTTTCATAGTAAGGTTTTGCTACCTCTAAAACCTTCCCACTCCTTTGCTGACGGCTACAGTGTGCACACATATAGCAAGGACCTTTTAAGACTTTTATCTACATACTGGGATATATGTTGGGATAATTCAAGGAGATGATGTGTGGGAAAATAAGAAATAGAGATTTATAAATTGTTGGCAACCCAACAGTTGCTGTAGCTGGGCTGAAAACTCCTCAAACCAAACACAAAGCAGGAATAGAGTGAAGTTTCTTCTATGCTGATGACTAGCACTGTCACAGAAGAGGGCTATAGTCTTTAAGTGCCATATAAAAAAGAGTTAATATTTGCAGCTGAAGAGGAGGAGGAAGAGATTATTAAAGCGCTCAAAGCAACTCCACTGATGACTCAAGTTCAGTGGTAAATACCATATATTCTGGGCTGGCAAACTTAACCTTTTTACCTAGGAATTTCTTCTGCTTCTTCATTAAGTCACATCATTGAGCTAATATTCAAAGACGGTTGGTGGAGTGAAAGAAATTTCTCAGGCTTAAGAGAAAAGAATCAGCAGAGCTGGGAATGAGTACAAAGTCTGCCCAGCTGGAGATCAGGGTGTATGTTTCTTTCTCCGCCCTTGTATTTTTTTTTAATGTATTTCCAGTTATAAGCAAGAAGAGAACAGATGAATATATCAAACTACACCTGCTGACAAAGACAAAGCAACAGAACATTAAAAGAACCATTAAAAGAAATCACAGTAACCTGGCTCCAGAGTACAGTCTGAAAAGGCATGACATAGCAAATTCAGTGAAGCTGAGCAGGTCTGAGCTGGCCCTAGACATTTTGTTGCCTCAGGCAAAGGACAGGCTGGTCCTCTGGACTTATACACAGAAGCCAGCTGGACTTCTTGTTGAATTTTACATCATCTCTGTTGACAGAACAGCATCTTCTACCACCCCTGAGAAGAACATGTTTGCTTAGGATGCATATGGCAAATCATATTTGCAACTCTGTTGACATTGTAATGTAATGTCCTTTTTTTCTTCTGAATTTTGTTTGATTTGTATTGCATTATTTTGTATTCTTCTACTGTTGTAACCCATCCAGATTCTACATGATTGGGCGGGCTATAAATAAATTAGTATTAAATTAGTATTACCCAGCATCTTGCAACTGCACCACATCCTCCAGCATCTGTCTTCTGTGCCAGCTGATTCACTCTACCTCATAGAAGACCCTTACCTGTAATTTAATTTGTTAGGGTTTTTAAATGACATGGAGAACAACTTCACATTTTCCTTTTATCTTAACGTGACCTATACCTATTAAGCTTTTGAGGGGCATAATCAATAATCATTTTTGAGTTGGGTGTGTGTTGTTTTTGAAGTCTTTTATTCTTATCTCCAGTCAGTGATCAGAGATTTGAGCTGAAATAATCTCTAACATTTCATAGAAATAACATGGGATACATATGGCTGGACAACATCAGAATATGTTGGGCCCTTGGTATCCACTGAGGTTTGGTTCCAGGACATCCCATAAATACCAAAATCTGTGATTGCTCAAGTCCCATTAAATACAATGGGGTATTAAACGGTATCCCACATAAAAAATGGCCAAATCAAGGTTTGCTTTTTGGAATTTATATTTTTTAAAAAATATTTGCAAGCTGTCGGTACTTGAATCCATGGATAAAAAATCCATGGGTACAGAGGAATTTATAGTATAGGGTTTATTGTGACCTTAGGTTGGATCCACATTAGCAAAAAAATCTGCACCCACCTTGATTCCAGTGCTTTTAGAACACACAACCAGAATTTGGACATAACCTTACTGAGAAGCTTGAGCATAATTTAAGAAGAGTAGCAAACTCAAAAATAAAACCTTCTATGACATATGATGGCATGTGATATCTCTTTCTTTTTCAGTGTGAAAATGAATATTATTATGGAAACCTCCAGTTCAAATTTGTGAAGGACATTTTGAGATATATAATGTTTATAACTCTTGAATGTTAAAATGGCACCTTTTATGTTTTTCTTTATTTATTGTTCATTGTTTATTCTAGATAAGTTTTTCAAGTTAAAAACAAAACAAAACCAGGAAGTCTGGTGTGCTGGTTGGCAATGTTTTATATGGAGGCCTGGTATGGAGACTATGCTGGACCTTTTTTTTTAAAAAAAAAAAAAACCCAGTAATGATTAATAATAATTAATGAAAACATATAAATTAATTGAGAGACAGCAGGGTGTAGTGGTGTGAGTGTTGGAAGAGACCAGGGCTCGAATCGCCACTCAGGCACGAAAACCCACTGGGTGACCTCTAGCAAGTCACACTCTCTCTTCCTCAGAGGCAGGAAAAGACAAATTCTGAACAACTTCCTCCGAGGAAACTCTCTGATAGGTTCACCTTAGTGTTGTAATAAGACAGAAATAATGTGAAGGCACACAACAACAGCACATAAATTAATTTCATTGTTAATCTCACTGAGAATGAACTAAACTTTTTAAAACTAATGTTTCAAATTTTGATTGGTTCAGAGTCTGAAGAGGAGGCTGTTTGGGAACGGAATACATTAAGCATTTCCATGAGGAAATGGCGAAATAAAGTAGTGCTGCTGAACCAGACTATCCTATTATTCAAAAGGGAAAGGTGGTGCTCCATTGTGTGGACTTTGGTCTGCCCTGGTCCTTAACATGGGGCAATGGATACAAATTACTTTTTCTTTGTGTACAGTCACATTGAATATACCTTAGCATGCAGCCTCAGAGTATTCTGCTCAGTGGTGGCACATCAGTTCATTAGCCCAATCTGAATCTGGGGAGTGTGTGTAAGTTAGTTTACCAAAAATTAGTTTTCTACTATGGCTAAGGTGGAGTTTGCATGGGATAGTACAAGGCACAGTACAGGGTGTTGGTTATCACCTTTAAAGCCCTACATGGCTTGGGCCCAACCTATCTAAGGGATTGCCTGCTTCCATGCAATCCGCCCTGTACCCTCAGGTCCTCTGGGAGGAATTTATTACAGCCCTTAAAGACCAGGTTGACGGCGACCTCCCAGAGGACATTCTCTGCAGCCGCTCCCAACTTATGGAATGGCCTGCCATACGAGCTCCGTCAAATCACCAATCTAAAGAGCTTTAAAAAGGCCATTAAGACGGATCTCTTCCGGCAAGCCTTCCCGGAATAAATGCTCGGCCACAAATAAGACTTCCTGTCCAGTGAACTCTGCCCATGATGATTTTTATTTAGCTTAGTTGGCTTTAATATGTAGTTTTTAATCTTATATTGTTTAATCTTGTTTTAAGGGGGGCATTATGTATATATGGCTGTATTTTAACCTGTTGTAAGCCGCTTTGATTGCCTGGCAAAAAGCGGGATAGAAATAAAAAAAATATTATGATTTACTATTTATGATTAAAATATCCTGAACAGGTCCATGGTGGACATCAACAGCTTAGTTATGTGCTTCTGCACCCTTGCACTGTCCATTCAGTCTTTCAGTTTGAAAATCTCCAGTGTTCTTCCCTCCCAAATATTTACATATTTTGGCACAGAGACAGTGTTTGGATAGGAATTTTACCAAACTAATTTCTAGGAAACCTAAGAAAATTGATAGAGCAGATGCCACTAATTCTTTAGGGATACTTCATTCTTCCAAACTTCATTGACCAGACTGAAAATTTTTTTTGGAGGAAAATGTAGTTGTTTGGTTGTTTCACTTAAAGCATTTTTATACTGCTCTGACTGATGCAGGGGAGGGGGCTTACATATAATCAATAGATCCAGGCCACTTGTTCCTGCAGATTTAACATTTGTAATGGGCATGATATGAAAAGAAAGAGGGAAAGAGAGAGAAAAGGGAAAGGAAATTAAGCACCATTTCCCCCCACTCTTGTTAATATTCAACTGCAAATAACTATTTGACAGTAAGTCATTGTAATTTGTTTTTACAATAACCAATCAAAACTGAAAAGGTTAAAGGAGATGAGGAACTAGCTAGTGGAATGGACCTGCTTCCTATTTCCCTCTCTAGTTTAGATGCCAGCTTTGGCTCTGCAGTTTTCATGAATATACACAAACTCTAACCTTCAAATAACATCTGATGAAGCAGACCTAGGTCTGTGAAAGTTTATGCTACATAGAATCATAGAGTTGGAAGAGACCATAAGGGCCATCCAGTCCAACCTCCTGCCATGCAGGAAATCTAAATCAAAACATACCTCTTTCTCTCAGTCTCAAAGTTTCTACAAGATCCTTTTGTATACTAATTCACACTAACTTATGTATTTGAATGCTTTCAAACGCTATGCATTGCTTAAAGTGGCTTTAGTCTAATTCAAATGTAAGATTAGGATATACTGTATGTTAGACATGTACAGTTAATTTCTGTTACATATTTGGTCCTATATCAACAGAATTCACATAGGTTACATGAGGTTCAGATTTCCTATTTAGACATCAAACGTGGAAACAGTCAGTGTATCAGAATCTGGTTGCTTTAAAATGGTGTCTGTGCAGGCCTCGTTAGAATACAGATGTCTCTGTCAATGAGGTATTATTCCAAAGTGACAACCATGAATAGTCATATACTTGTAACACTCTTTGTGCTTGAACATGTTTAACAAGCAGTGGCCAATCCAGGGATGTCAATGCCCTTTGAGAGGTGACCTACCAGCTATCTGGGTTTACAATCCATGCCATCCATTTCTGGGTGGTTTGCAGTATATAACATTTATAAAAGGTTCAAATAAGAGTATGCCGCTAAAAATAACGCCTTTTAAATTCTGCTTGTAAAAACTAGTGATGATAAATACATTGGCCAAAAAAGTAAAAGGGCTTACATCAGCTCTGAAGGATGGGAGCTATTTGGTTGTTTCTCCCTTAAGGCATATTCATTGCCAACCTGTCCCTGGGGAATGTATTCTTGAAAAAGCTGTTGCTTCTGCTGCTGTTGTTGTTAATGTTATTGTCATCCTCAGAGGCACAATTTTCCCCATTCCACCGTGTTCCACCAGAAATAAGACTAAAAATACTGTATCACATTCCTCAGCCAGGCAGTCATGGCTGGTGGCTTTTATGTCAGTGAGATGGTGCATTGCCTCCATGTTTTAGTTCAAACTTTAAAGGAGCTATCCAAGGTGTTGAACATATTTTGAGTATAGAATTCAACAGCTTGGTTGGCTTCTTTAAAGTCTGGAGTAAAACCTGGAGTAGATTAATTGTCCCCACCAAAATAGGAGACACCAGCCGCCACTGTCACTCACCAGCAGGTCAATCTGCTTGTGATCTAACATCTGAACTAGACGTGTTGCTTGTGAACAGCTTAAGGTGGAACACTCATAAAGGCTGGCTTTGCCCTTGAAAAGGCCAATATGCCAAACTGCTTTCAAATAAGTTCTTGTTTAAAAATACCAGACTTCCTTAGCAGTTTCCAGCTCTACTGTGCCCCACAATTAGCTATATCAGATTCTGGAGAACATGCAGTGCTCCATTTCATGAGGCTTCAGGGAGAGGATCTACTGATGAGAAATGATGGTATCCACCCTGTTCTTTTTTAACTGGAGTGGACTGATATGCTTACTCATGAATAACTGTTGTGGTCTGTCTTGGAGGGGAGGAAAAGTTAGGGGCTAGTACTCTGTCATTCCCTAACAAAGAGTCCCATGATCTAAATAACACTTTAAAGGGCCTTCTTCATAAATCTAGTAGTTAAGATGGACTTCTGAGACTACCTGGCTATCTGTTTCCTCCACCACATGATGTAAAGCAGAGGATTCAACCCCAATCTCATCCCACAATAGCAACTTGCCACACTCTGCCCACAGCCCTACCTTCTTTGTTTCTTATCTGTTTTTCATGGATCACCAGAACAACATCAGCAGAGATACCATGGGGAGGGAAGGGAAAAGTGAACACTGTCTAGCTGGTCTGTGGAGGACAGCTGAAAAGCAGAAAAATAAATAGACAAGCAGGCTGGGGTTTGAGAAAACTATGAATCATAGGTTTGATTCTGTCCTCTGGGGTATTAGCTACTCCCCCAAATGACACCAAATTACAAGGAGTAGCTAATACCCCAGAGGACAGGATCAAAATTCAAAATGACTTGAATAGATTAGAAAGCTGAGCCAAAGCTAACAAAATGAATTTCAGCACAGAAAAATGTAAGGTACTGCACTTAGGGCGGAAAAATGAAATGCACAGATCTAGGATGGGGGATACCTGGCTGAACGAGACTACATGTGAAAGGGATCTAGGAGTCCAAGTTGAACATGGGACAACACTGTGATGCAGCAGCTAAAAAGGCCAATGCAATTTTAGGCTGCATCAATAGAAGTATAGTGTCTAGATCAAGGGGAATAATAGTGCTGCTGTATTCTGCTTTGGTTAGGCCTCACCTGGAATACTGTATCCAGTTCTGGGCCCCACAATTCAAAAAGGATGTTGACAAATTGGAGCATTTCCAGAGGAGGGTGACCAAAATGATGAAGAGTCTGGAAACTGTGCCTTATGAGGAAAGACTTAAGGAGCTGGTTATGTTTAGCTTGGAGAAGAGACGGTTAAGGGGTGACATGATAGCCCTGTTTAAGTATTTGAAGAGGAGTCACACTGAGAATGGAGCAAGCTTATTTTCTGCTGCTCCAGAGACTAGAACACAGAACAATGGAGGCAAGCTACAGAAAAAAAGGTTCCATCTCAACATTAGGAGGAACTTCTTGACAGTAAGAGCTGTTCAACAGTAGAACCCACTCCCTCAGAGTGTGGTGAAGTCTTCTTCTTTGGAGGTCTTTAAACAGAGGCTGGATGGCCATCTGTCAGGGATGCTTTGATTCAGAGTTCCTGCATGTCAGAATGGGGTTGGACTGGGTGGCCCTTGTGGTCTCTTCCAACTCTATGATTCTTTGATTCTCCACCTCTGAAATATACAACTGTCTTTGGTAAAAGAAAGCCAATTCCTGGAAAAGTTACTTTCTGGACTATAACTACCACCAGCAGCACAACTATAACAATCTTGATTTCTTGGTGGTTCTGGTAATTGTAATAAAAATTGCTTATAAACCTTCCCCTCACCCCTTCACCTCCTAGAATCTTTCAGCCAATATGCTAGTCTGGCCACTTGCCATGGAGGCTTGGGGATTCTGCTAGTTGTGTCCCCAAAATGTAATTTTTCTTTACTCTGAGTAAGACACATGATCTCCCTAGGTAGAGTGCCTTGGTTAAATCATAGTGTGTAACATAGATTGGAAAAGTTAATTTCCTTTAACTACAACTCCTAGAATACCAAGGTGGGAGAATCTGGGAGCTGTAGTCCCAAAAAGTAACATTTCCAATCTCTGATAATATGAATATGCAGTAAAAGCACCAGTTGAACAGAATGTCATTCGAATTGAATAAGACAGCTGAAGCCAACCTGATTGTCCAACCACCAAGCACATTGCCATGGCCTTGGCAAAGTAACTTGTGTGGGAGGAAGAATTAGAAACCAGACTCTGGTGAGTGATTTTAGCAAAACTTTAAAATTGTTGGACACCTGCTGTGTTAAATTTAATTAGGCCTTTAAGTAGCTACAGTTATTCTACTGAAGCCTACATGGAAATATGGCTTCTTGTCAAGAGGTGATCTCCACTGACAGGATTTTGTAATTATGGAGCATTTGCATGCTGGCTTCAGAAATATCCTGTAAGATTAGGTATCCATACACAGTATCCACATGTCCTCAAAAATGAGAAGTCTCTTTTACTTTGCTAATATTGTAACAGGAATGCAGTAAGTGGTCCAGTCTCCAGAGGCATTTCCTTTCAGAGAACAGCTGGAAAACTATCTACCTCACTCCATAATATAGGTTATTACTGCAAGTTCATCTTGCATTTTGTTGGATGTAAAAAATATGTACGCCCCCTCCAAAAAAAGAATGCTAAAGTTAACTTTCCACCTCCTACACAGACACACTTTGGCAGGCATAGCTTTCTTCAATACCAGAAAGGGGGAAAAGAACTGTTAGAAAGCTCTTTATTGAGAGATCCCCATCTGGTGGGGAAAGTGGGCGCTTCAGCAACCCATAAATATTGCAACCCACAAATGGCAGGAATGGATGGATTTCCAGGACTTGCCTTAGGACACTAGTGCTGTTCTCTGTGTTTTATTCTGCACCTGAACAGTCATGCCATGCAAGTTCATGCAGAGATTAGATGGGCTGCTGTTATGGCTATTTCAAAGTGGATGAAGAATGTATTTTGGCAATGCCAGAAGCTCTGTAAGAAGGTGTTATGTATACACATAGGATTTACAGTTGTCACAGCTGGGATGCTCAGAATGGTCCTAAAAGAATTATTAATGCTAGTAGAAAAATCTATGTACATTGGGTTAATTTGAATTATAAAACAACATAAATTGTTGTGTCTCTTCAAGGCGTTTCTGACTTATGGTGACCCCAAGGTGGACGTTATCATGGGGGTTTTTGGGTTGGATTTGTTCAGAGGATGTTTGTCATTGCCTTATCCTGAGGCTGAGAATGTGTGACTTGCCCAAGGTCACCCAGTGAGTCATGGCCAAGTGGGGAATTGAACCCTGATCTCCAGAGTTGTAGTCCAACACTCAAACCACTACAACATGCTGGTTCCCACCACTATGATTTTTTCTACACACTTGATCTTAGCCAAAAGGCCGAGAAGCCTTTTTTCATAGGATTTTTTCTTAGACAAGGAATACTCAGAGGTGGCTTTGCCAGTTTCTTCTCCTAAAATATGGCTTACAGCACCTGGTATTTGTTAGTGGTCTCCCATCCAAGTACTAACCAAGGCTAATCCTGCTTAGCTGCAAATATATGACAGGAACTGGTGTCCTTGGCGTATTTAGGTCTTTCCATTTATTTGTTATTGGTTTTATATTCTTTCTTTTCTTTTCTTTCTTTTTGGTGGCTGGTATGAGAAGGTTAAGAGATGACATGATAGCCATGTTTAAATATTTGAACAGATGTCATATTGAGGATGAAGCAAGTTTGCTGCTCCAGAGACTAGAACATGGAACAAGGGATTCAAACTACAGGAGAAGAGATTCCACCTATAACATTAGGAAGAACCTCCTGATGGTAAAAGATGTTCAACAGTTGAATTAGAATCTCCTTTTCTTGAAGTTTTTAAACAGAGGTCAGATGTCCATCTGTCCAGAGTGCTTTGATTGCGTGTTCCTGTATGGCAGAGGGTTGGACTGGATGGCCCTTAGAGTCTCTTCCAACTATATGACTATGGGCAGACAGGGGGAGTGCCTTGTTGTCAAATGCCGATGTAGTGGAGGACATTTTATAACCTTACTAGATGTTGTAGTCACTTCACAGAAGGGCAAGCTGTCAGTTCAGAAGCCAGGAGAGTGAAATGCACCCTCTGGCTGGTGATGCAACAGTTGATACCCAAGATTCCAATCCAGGTATAGCTCTGGATGAAACTTGGAGCATATCCAGAGCTGACAGAGCAGCCCTGTGCCTGGGGCTTGCCAACTTTTGCAGTCTAATATAATTGCTCATCCAGTAAATAGTGCTCAGAAGGTCCCAGCTCCCTTGTGAGACTTCTCTTGCATTATTTTTCTTTCTTTTTATCCCCAAAAAAGAATATTGGATTGGTGACTGCTGACAAGTAATGATGGAGTCACTAAAACTGAAAAAGATTGGCATGACCTAATAGAAAACTGATCTGTTAACCAAAGCTTTGACATGATCCTTTTATTGTGCCATAACTCTGAGAATGCCTGCAGCCTCTGCATGGTGAAGAGCCATGGTGGCTCGGGCTCTGGGAATTCTAGCCCAAAAACTAAGTTTCCCAAGCCCTGTTAGGAAAACTCGCATGAGCACCTTGTGAATAATTTTCTTTGCCAGTTCCTGTCCCTTTGCACCAGGAATCAGAATTGTGCAGCCTTCCAGATTATAGCATCATAGAATTGTAGAGTTGGAAGAGACCGCAAGGGCCATCCAGTCCAACCCCCTGCCATGCAGGAAATCCCAATCAAAGCATCCCTGACAAATGGCCATCCAGCCTCTGTTTGAAGACTTCTTATGTTTTATTGCACCTCCCAACATTCCGCACCACAGGCTATGTTAGCAAGGGCTGCTGGGAGTCGCAGTCCAACAATTTTTGGATGGCTGCATGATACCCATCCTTGCTTTCTAATAATTCTAGAAAAGGATTAGAAACAGGATAATATTTTTTTTTAAATAAAAAAGAGGAAGGGACAAAAATGGGGACAAAGAAGGATACATATATGGAGATAAAACTTGCAAAAGATTCTTTATATCTGTAAATATACATCTAGAAATTATTACTAAAATTTTAATAGACATCCCAAACAAGAGGAGTCTATGAGCAGGTGACTGTATGCTGTGTGTCACATCTGCTATTAAATTGCTAACTACAGATTTGCAATGTCAAAGCTCCTGCTCTCTCTTTTTATAGTTATTTATCTTTCAACCAAACCTGGACTGGACAGTGCTTGTGCTTCATATAGCCATCAAGGAGCAAAGTATTGCTAAAAAGAGGGCTATTTGTGATGAAAAAGCTGATCAATGTTATGAATGTGAGGTGATAAATATTTTCTGCCCACAGGACTGTACACATAGCTTCAGATCAGGATGGGTTTAAGACTGTTTAATGAGGAATAAGAACACATGTTTCTGCTGTACCTTCAAAAGTAAAAAAGTCAAAAGCAACCAAGTCCATTTCTAAAGTGCATTAAACTGAGTGGTCATGTTGATCATATGCCAAGTTATCCCTTTCTCATTAAACTATGGATCTAAGGAAGTGATCAGAAAATGTGATTGATTTACTCTTAATTCAGGATCATCTCAATTGGATTCAGAACTGTATTTTCTCATCACATCTTTTGTACCTTGTAGGATATCCCTGTGAGACAGTAGAATTAACAGGTGTGGCCTGCTACATTTTTCAATTTCCCCCTGAATTGTAGTTAAACTGAGATTATGATGAGCTGTGTTTAAGCATTTAAGACACTGGGTATGGCTAGAGATAGCATAGTGTAGTGCTTTAAGCGATGGATTACAACTGAAAACCAGGGTCCGACTCCCTGATCAGCCATGGAAACCCACTTGGTGACTTTGGGCAAGTCACATGCACTCAGCCTCAGAGGAAGGCAAAAGCAAACCCACTCTGAACAAATCTAGCCAAGAAAGTCCCATGATGGGATCCTGGAGCCTTAAGGTATCTGTAACTCAGAAACAACTTGAAGGCACATAACAACAATGGCTGGAACAGCTTTCCCCAAGCTGGTAGCCTCCAGATGTGTGGACTAAAGCTCCCATCATAACTTGATCACTAGCCATGGTGGTTGGGAATCCTGGGAACTCTAATCCAAAATATGTGAAGGCACTAGATTAGGCAAGAAGCTACTGATATCTATATCTAAATTGTTCTTAGTCC
The DNA here is from genome assembly GCF_019175285.1 of Sceloporus undulatus. NCBI lineage: Eukaryota > Metazoa > Chordata > Lepidosauria > Squamata > Phrynosomatidae > Sceloporus > Sceloporus undulatus. The sequence continues at coordinate 90,886,340 of NC_056523.1, forward strand.
CTCCTTCTGTGGCTTCAGTTTGCATTGTACTATTATTATGCTTCACCACATGTAAAACTATACAGTGGCATCAGTGATACAGATACAGTGGCAGGGTCATAAGATATTTGCTGCTAGAGGTGACATCAAAATGGCAGCCTACCTTCCATTCCATGTATTGACATTAACTACTGTTGACTAGTAACTGAATCTGTTTTCAACCCTAGCAATGAGACTGTGTTCCCCATCTCCAGTACATGAGAAGTGAAAGAATAGTAGTGTACAGGGTGTAGGACAGGATGCTTAGCATACAAAACTCTTCAACAGAGTGGAAACAGCCAGGAAATTCAAAACTAACAACATGGAAGCTGCTACTGCTGTCTACAGCATCTACTATCCAAGACAATTGCCTTACTTTGTCTAAGGGAAATTCTGGCCCTGAGCCAGCGTGGCGTAGTGGTTTGAGTGTTGGACTACAACTCTGAAGACCAGGTTTTGATTTCCAGCTCAGCCATTAAACTCACTGGGTGATCTTGGCAAGTCACATGCTCTCCGCCTCATGGGAAAGCAATGGGAAATCTCCTCTAAACAAATCTTGCCAAGAAACCCCCATGATAGATTTGCCTTAGTCAGAAATTACTTGAAGGCACACAACCACAATGCTGGCCCTAATGAGTGTGGGTCTAAATAGACAGATCAAAATAAAGCTGCTTCAGGTCACTTTGGAGGTATGCTGTTTAAATGAGACATGCATCTTAAGAGGTCAGAAGCTGTGCCAAAGCAGGACTGTAGCATGGCTTTGGCATGGCTTCCAGCATCTTAGGACACATTCATCATGTAAATATCATACCTCCAAAGTGACTCAAAGCAGCTTTATTTTTGGTGGTCTGTTTGGGCCCTAAGTCACTGGAGGGCAGGGACAGTAGTGTAACGATATCTACAGGTAAATAGATTGTGTTGTTGTTGTTAACTGCCCTTGAGTCAACTCTGACGCATGGGAATTCATGGATGAGACACCTCCAAGCCCACTGTCATCCACTGTTTTGCTTAGGTCCTGCAAATTCATTCTCGTGACCTCCCTGATTGGGTCTCTCCATCTAGCAAGCAGTCTTCCTCTTCTTCTACTATCCTTTATCTTTCCTAACATTGTTAACTTTTCTAATGCAGTTTTGCCTTCTTGTGATGTGGCCTAAGTACAGCAGTCTGAATTTTGATCATCTTGGCTTTCAGGGAGATTTCAGGCTTGATCTGTTCAAGGACCCATTTCTTTGTCATTTTGGCTGTCCATGGTATCTTCTCCAGCACCACATACACACTAAAAAAATTAGATGCCTAAATATAGGCACAGGACAGGCCGGCCCCAAAGGGCAGCCTGCAGGCGGCCTTTTTCCCTCTGGAGGGATGCTGTAGCCTCCAGAGTGTGTGGCGTTCATCTGGAGTAAAAAGAACCTGGAAAAAGTAAAAAGAATCGTCGCTTACGTCAAAATGGTGGCACCTGTATGGACGGGACGGCACCATTACTACACCACTGCACTGTGCTAGGGTTAGGGGCCGTGTGGTTGGTGCATGGTCCTTAACCCTAAAATCGGTGCCAACATGGTGCATTTGGCTTGTCTGTTCCAGGCCATTCATACACATAAATGCTCTATATCCATATTTATCAATTGTAATGACTATATGCACATGGTACAAGCTCAGTTTCATTTATTCCTTGTTGAGAAAGCAAGTCTATCATTGGCCCAAAGCACTAGCTATGTGAGCTCAGCTGCAGATTTTAATGGGGGGGGGGGGGGCGGCGGCAAGGATAGCAAAAATATTTTCTCCTGTATTTCATGAGTTTGTTTTTATGCTTCACAGAGCCTGCTTTGTTGCAGAACTTTCTGGAGCTTGTTAAAAAAATTTAAATGCACACACCATGAAACACATTCCACTCATTTATTCACTACCTTTAAATAAACTACAGCAGTCCAGACAACTGTCCAAAATCAAGGTGTGTTTTTTTTAAAGTTACCTTTCTTGCTCTGTCTCCAATTTGTTTGTGGCTCATAGGGGATTCTTGGCCTGATGTTAGCTGGGTAGCAAAGGAAGTTATGTTTTCAGGCTAGAGAAACTGGGAGGAAGATAGGGCAAAAAGTGTCTCATAATAGGAAGCTGATGGGTGGGTGATGCTGTCTGGCTTGTGTCATATCAGCCCTAAGATGCCCTGGATTTCATTAAGTTTGTATGCTTACCCAGTAATATGATCTGCCAAAGCATTCACTGTTGCTTTTAAAGTTTGGACAAAGACGAAGTAGAAGAGGTGAGACTGTTTTAAAATGAAATTTCAGCTTTTCTCCTCCACATGCTCTTATTGTTTCAGTGCATGTGTCTTTATGAAATGAGTATCCCATTTGCTCTCACAGAACTCTTTGCTGATTCTCTTCCACTATTTTCTCTTCTAACCTTGTTCCTTCTCACTACATCTTATAATGTGTCATGGTATCACACAACTGGAAGGAAAGAACACCTGGAATCTATCATATGGGGCAAAATATAGGCAGGAGAACAATTGAGGCACAGACTTTCCTTATTTCCACTCAACACACTTCCATAAAACCACTTATTGCACCCATTCCTAAATTGAGAAGTTGGGCTGACCTTCAGACCTTTCTTGGTCTATTACCAGTGGCAACAAATTCAGGAAGAAGTGGCCTGTCAAGGAACTATAACTGTAATGTGACTGTCACTGGGAGCATGGTGGGTAAGCAAAAGAGTGGGACTGGGGAGAGATGGCAACTAGGGCCATCTCCCCCTACTTTGTTATTCCAAATTGTCCTTGAAAAGTAAATCCGAAGGAATACTTCCACTCCCTGAACCATCAGCAGCAAGAACATAATGGAATGACCCAATGATTCTGCCCTTACATTCTGGGTCTCTGAAGAATGGAAAATTGAAGACTTTTTTCATCCTTCTCCATAGCCCTTTTGGAAGGAGGCCATTTCTCCTCCTATTGTCACTGGGGCTTGGGCCACTCGGTATAAATGTGTGGTTGTATGATGCACACTGATATGGAAAGGTTAGGGTCTTGGCCTGGGACTTATATTCACAGAATCATAGACTTGGAAGGGACCAAAAGGGGCCATCCAGTCCAAGCCCCTGCCATGCAGGAACTCACACTCAAAGCACCCCTTACAGATGGCCTGCCACCCTCTGTTTAAAAACATCCAAAGAAGGATGTACCTATCCTTCCCCTCTTAAGAACAGAGGAACCACCTAGATCAGACGTAAGACATATTTAGCCCATTACTCTGTTCATAAAGTGTTCAGATGCTTGTGGTTATGGGGAAACCCACAAACAGGTCATAAGCACAGCAGCATCTTCCTGCTCATGTTCCCCAGCAACTTGCCAGACCTATATCCTTCCTAAATGGCTTTGGGCTCAGCCTTCCCAGGCCAAGACAGATTGCAATTTGGGAGAGTGGAAGAAACTGTTTGAAATTGGATGAAATATATTTTACTCTTATTGAATGGTCATTGCTAACACAGAGATATAAAATAGTACAAAAGAAACAAAACATATAACTACATAAAAACAGGCTATAATATTGTCATCATAATGGAAAGAGTCAGTGGTATAGAATCAGAGAGATTTTAAACCTGCTTTCCTGTTATTCTCTGGTCACTGTGGACAAGTCTAAACAACAAAAGTTTTGCATCAGCACTTGAAAATAATACAGCAAGAGCTTAGGTTCAAGGAGAACTATGACTGAGAATGCCGCCTCCTCCCATGCCCTTGATGTTCTGATTTGGCACAGAGATGATACCTCCAGGGCATCATTCCCAGTGGAGTTCAAAGACCATGAGAAAGTGCACTGGAGGAGTTAGTTCTCCACATATGTAGGACTGAAGCAAGTCAGGGCTCTATAGATCTTTAAAATAAGATTTCTTTAAGCAGGGTGGGCATCCTGCTATATGGAACTACCCATGGAAAGAATTAGTTGTTGCCATATTTATACCTTTTTATGCTTTTATATGCCTCTTGTTTGTTCTGATTATTGTGGATGTGTTGTTGTTAATTGCCATCAAGCTGGCTTCACTTTATGTCAATCCTATGAATGAGAGACCTCCTACGGTGCATCCGCACTGTAGAAATAATACAGTTTGACACCACTTTAACTGTCATGGTTCCATCCTACAAAATCCTGAGAATTGTAGTTTTGTGAGGGACCAGCACTCTTTGCAGAGAAGGTTAAAGATCTCATAGAACTACCGCTCTCAGGATTCTATAGGATGGAGCTACAGCACTTAAAGTGGTGCTGATCTGCATTATTTCTACAGATGCACCACAGAGGTGCTATTATTGAAAGCCCTGTTAAGATCTTGCAAACTTAGGGCTGTAGTTTATTAATCTGTAATGTGGTTTTTCTCTTTTCTTACTATCTCCCACTTTACAATTACTATTATCTTTTCCAGTGATTTATTCCATTTCTCATCTCAGTTTCTAGTGAGAGTTCGGTCCTGATTTGTTGTGACTGTATTATTGCATTGTATTTATACTACTGTAGTCTGATTTAATTCATTCCTAGGATGTGGAAATCCCTTCCACAGAAGGTCTGGCCAGCCCCTTCCCTGCTCTCTTTCCACCACCAGGCTAATACCTTTCTATTTAGGCAGGCTTTTGACATTTGAATCATATGGCAGGAGGGTATTTGAAAGTGATATGCTATGCTTTGATCTTGCATCCTTTCAGTTATGTTTTTAAGCTATTTTAAACTGTTTTAATCATAAGTCTTTTAAAAAGAATTTTGATTTAATTTTTTTCAATTTTTGTAAAATAAATTTGTAACTAAACTTTTTATTTTAAATTTTGTAAGCTACTTTGGCTCACATGCCAGGAACAAAACAGAATAGAAATAACATACAGACAGATATTTTGCTGGAATCCATTTGGATGCAGTATGGGTTAGAAATATTTTAAATAAAGTACATTAAGTTGAGAGCTCCATCACCTTTCCAGAAATATACATTTTAAAGGGAATTTTGTAATGCATGGAAGTTCAGAGGATATCACACTTAAGTGCACCAGGTCAGGAAAGCTCTAGTAGTCTTGGGGTTAATTTCCCAACTCCAGACAGACCCAATTTTTAAAATGAGTGGAAAAATCTGGAATTGTTCAAAAGTTCAATTTTATTTTATTAGCAATATTATTTTTTTAAACTTCTAAAAGATGTGGAACAGTGCACCTCATTTAAAAGGGGACTCAACTCTCTGGGAAGATTCCAGAAACAGCAGTTTTACTTTTTTCACACTCTCTCTCCTTCTTTTTTCTCACAGAATCACACACATTTGCTGTAGCAGTTTAAAAGAAGTGCAAAATTGGCCTTCAGAGCCACAAGATTCCCACCCTTGCATAACACAGTAGTTGTATGGAGAATCTATATATGTTGGAGTACTAGTACAGTAGGCCCTTGGTGTCCACTGGGGTTTGGTTCCAGGAACACTTGGGGATACCAAAACCCATGGATCCTCATGTCCCATTATATGCAATGGCCTAGCAAAATGGTGTCCCTTATATAAAATGGCAAAATGAAGGTTTGTTTTTAGGAGGGTGGTGGTGGAATATTTTCAAACTGTGGATTGTTGAATCTGTGGATGCAGAACCCATGGATATTGAGGGGCAAATGTACTACTATGACAAGAAGCACTGGCAGTACTAATAATGACAGCCATACTGGAGCCATTTATTTTTAATGGTATTTATATCCCATCATTCTCTCAGAATAGGATTCAAGGTGGCTATTAAAGGGCATTCAGGGTCTTAAAACAAATTCAGAACCATGTGCCTGTCACTTCTACATGTATACAAGATTAAAAATTGACTTCTCCAGTCATTATTTTATATTACGAAACACACAAGCCAGCATCCTAATAACAACGTATGCAGGAATAAGTTGCACCACACATGTGGAGTGATTTGGGGGCTTTTTTGTTCAGTGCACAAAGGTTGTATCCAACAAACAGTGATGTAAACAGATTTTCACACATGGGACTTTTGCGAATGTGGTAGCACTTTCAAGTACACAGAGTAGCATATGCATGTACATTGTTTCTGTGCATTGCCCGGAAGTGGCACTGGAGGGTGACACCCTAGATGGAAATGAGTGTTTAGTGGGGCAGTCACTCCCGTCTGTCCCAAGACCACCGTGAACGCCTTCCCTCCACCAGTTAGGGTGCCTCTGCCATCCATTGACTGGTGGGGGTGGGCTCTGCCCGGCATCTCCTTCCAGGCCTGGTGGTACTGCTGGGCAAGTGGGAAACCCTCTTTCTCCTGGCCAGCAGCCTCACTAGACCTGAAAGGCAGCCCCTTCCCACCAACAGCTGGAGGGTGACAGCATGAGTTATCGCACTGGGGTAATATTGTTGCCTTTGTACAATGCATTACAATTGCACAATGGATTGTGAGCCATGGGCAGTGACCATTGATCCTACATCACTTTGGATTTAAAGTTTAGATTAATAACTGGAAAGGATTCACTTTCCCACTAACATGGGAGCCACCAGTCTCTGTTGATAGAAAGAGAGGCATGAATGTATCCCAGTCTGGCTGTTGGGTATAAGGGGAAATGTTATCCTCCTTGTCACATTGTTTGCAACAGAGATGCACTTAGACAGGGAAAAGTTTGTATGATGCAGCCTTAGCATTGCCACAGGGCAGCATGACTGTGCAACATCTGTGGCTGTAATCCAGAATTCCCATAAACCCCATCAATCTTGAAAGGAAGATCTCATTCAGTGCGGTTGCATTTCAAAGCCACCACTCTGGCTTTAAAATAATTACACATTGTGTTTGCTGAGAAATAGAAGCAAGGGTTGTGCCATGGCTGATGACTGATATGAAATGCTTACGCCTCCAAAAAGAAAACTTGGGAAATGCCTGAACATGTTCTTCACTTGGGGAGGAAGAGGGACAGGAAAAGCTCATTGTAGTTTTTTTTTTACCAAGCAATGGAGAGTCTGGAAATGTTTTAGAAGAGGCCAGTGGATAGCACTCTACAGATGTTCACTGCAAAGCATGGAAAAATTATTTTTTCAGATTGCAAGTCTAAAAGCCCTCCAGCTGGTTGGGGTATTGTGAAAGACCCCCTTGGGGTCTCTCCTATGATTCTATCAGATCCTATAGTTTGTAGTTAGGTGAGTCACTAGCATGGATCTCTGATGAAGAATTATGTGTACACTTCTTGAAACTGCAAATCCCAAGATTTCATAGGATGTTGCCATGGCAGGCAAAGTAGAATCACAGTTCTATATGTTTGTGATAGCAAAGGGCCCTAAAGTGCATTGTGTAGCTATTCTATCTCTTTTCTTTAACCAGTTTTCTTTGGCAAGAACAATGATGAATGAAACAACGGGAAAACATAGGAGGGCTGCCAAATGAAGACAATGACATCTGAACTTTGCATAAATTTCCATCAATCAGACAGTGTTGATCACACAGTAAAGCTTCATCTGGAAGCCTTATGGTTGTTCTCATAAATGATCTATGATAAGAGAAAGACAGGGGAGTGCAATCTTACTGATTTCCATGAATCTGTTGGAAATTTTTGATGCCAACAACCAAGGTGACCTTTTGGAACATTGTCTGTTACTACAGTTGAGGACACAGCAGTCTTGTGTTTCTCTTCCTGTCCGAAAGGTGGGTTCTAGAAATGGGGTAGAAGTACAACTGTGGAAGATGTGAAGGCCAGTTTCACACCTGTCCTTAACCCCCACCCCCACCCCCAAGATTAGCTAATAGGTGCCTGAAACTATAATACTCAGTTTACCCTTTTGGCTATTTGGGGCTGATTTTTTTTTTCTTTGTTGATAGATTTTCTGTACATTTGGTCCTTGTTATCCACTGGGGTTTTTGGTTCCAGGAACCCCCATGGATAACAAAATGCATGGATGCTCAAGTCTCATTAAATATAATGTCATGGCAAAATGATGTCCCTTATATAAAATGGAAAAATCAAGGTTTGCTATTTGGAATTTATAATTTTTAAAAATATTTTCAAACCATGGATGCTTGAATCTGTGGATAGAAAAATCCATGGATAAGGAGGGCCGACTGAATTGATATGGATTTCTTTAGCTTTTTGCCACTCCTGGACTAGCAGTTTACTGATTTGGGCATTTGGGGGCAGTTCTGGGATTTTGAGAAGTCTGACAGGGATCTGGGAGTCATAAAAAAGTCCCTGAATGCCACACTTGACCCACCTCTGTTCTAGGACAGAGTGGCACAGGACAGACCACCTGAAAAGGGTGGCCTGCCAGCAGCCTAATTCCCTCCAGAGGGAAGCCGCAGCCACCAAACCATGCAGCTGATCTTTGGAGGAAAAAGAACCTGGAAAACCTGGGTTCTTTTAGCACTGTAGGGCAGATGTCACAATGTAAGCGACGCGTGGGGCTATGTGGATGGTGCTTATATGAAAATGGCGGTGCCAGTGTCGTGTCGTGCAGTTGCCACACAGTCTCTAACCCTAAAATTGGTGCCAGCACAGCAAAAAGGGGCGGTCTGTACCATGCCGGTGTTAGTGGTTTTTTGCTGTGCTCTATAAGGCTTTTGTTACAGCACCTGGAAGCATTTGTTCATATCCTCCAAACTTTCACAGATGAAAACCAAGATATGTGTGGCCAGCAAACATTGGAGTGTGGTCAAGATGGCAAAAGTTATTAATAAGGAGAAACACAGAAACTAAGGTCCAAAGAACACTGCAGAAATAATCCTGTTTGAGACTGCTTTAATTGCCCTGGCTCAGTGCTAGGGAATTCTGCAAACTGTAGTTTTATGAGACATTTAGCCTTCTCTGTCAGAGAGTTCTGATGCCACAATAAACTACAATTCCCAGGATTCCCTAGCACTGAGCCAGGGCAGTTAAAATAGTCTCGAACTGGATTATTTCTGCAGTGTATTTTGGACCTAAAAAAGGCTGCAACAGCAGTTTTGCCTGAACCTACTGAGAAAGGTAAGATTCCACCTCCTCTTCTCCTCTCCGTGCTCCTGAGGTAACAGAGTGCAATCTACTTTTCTGCTTTGAACTCAGTTTTCAGCAACTGAAGTATACTAAGGACAAAAGGAGAAATGGGAGGAGAGGAAAACTGGTACTTTTTAAAAGCATCTGAAAAAATGAGATGACAGAATTACTTGGGATAACCCTGCAAATCAGGATTGGTTGATAGTGCATTTGTCTTTTGACTATTTCACTTCACTTCACTCCATCCCCACCCCACCTAGTTCTAACTGTATTAAAGACATTCTGTTTTTAATTAAATTTTGGCTTGTCCACAGCTTTACACACAAAATCATTATAAATTTGGATTTTGGCTACATGTTATGAATGCAATGGTCTCTATTTAGCACCACCTGTGCCATCTGCATTTTTATCATATGGCAATGGAAAGAACAAATAACCATGGCAAAAAAAGTTCAGAGTGTATGGAGATATTCCTTCTCTGGTGTGATAACTATTCCCTTTATGCTGCTTCTGAGGGGTTTTTTAAAGCCCCCTTTCTCTTCACTTCTTCCTAGTTCTTCATTGCCAACCAACTGTAACCCCAGGATGATGACAGGGCAAACAAATCAAAGGACATTTTGTTGATTTAAGAGTGACCAGAAAGGCCCTTTATCATGATGGCAGATGTCAGCACCTTCAGCCATCCAACAGGCAAAGCAAAGCAAGCTCTGCATTCAAGGCCCTTGTAGAAATCTGAGGCCCTTATAAACAAATATTTGCTGTGGGGAATAGGTTAAAAAATTAATGGCAAGATCATTTGGAGGCTCAGGTTGCAATGCTGTTTATCCCACTTACCTGGAATAAGTCCCAATGATCACAATGGGATTTATGTCTAAGTGAACACTGACAGGTTTGCACTGTGCCAGCAATACCACCTAATCTATGCTCAATAACTGCAACTAAAATGTGCAACATTTGTGTGCCTGAATGGACTTGCTATCCCTCTTCAAACCTTTCAATCCAGCCTTTACTTGAAATTACCACAGTGGATGTTATGCATGATTGTGTGAAGCTGAGTAGGTGCAGCTTGCACTATAGACTGGGGTTTTAAAAAGAAAAAGTAGTAGTAGTAGTAGGAGTATAGAGAGAAAAGAGAGAGAAATGAGCCCTTTAACACTCTATAGTACTGTGATTTCACTTTATCTGTTGTGACTTCATCCTATGAAATCCTGAGGGATGTAATCTGGTGAAGCACCAGAGCTCTTTGGCTATGAATACTAAACATTGTTGCTGTTGTTTGCCTTTAAGTTGTTTCTGGCTTATGGCAACCCTAAGGCAAACCTATCATGGGGTTTTCTTGGCAAAATTTGTTCAGAGGTTTGCCATTGCTTTCCACTGAGGCTAAGAGAGTGTGACTTGCCCAAATTCACCCAGTGGGTTTCCATGGCCAATCTCAAATTCGAACCCAGTCCTTCAGGGTTATACTCCAACACCCAAACCACTATGCCACACTTGCTAGAATTTTAAACTCCCCTCTCAACCAGCAAATCCCAGGATTCCATAGGATGTTGCCATGGCAATTAAAATAGAAACATAGCACTATAACTGTATGGTGTGCAAGGGGCCCAGGACATCAGGTAATGGAATCTAAGGAGCAATGTTGATTGGAACCCCACCACCATGTGATGCTCCTGTGATCCATTCCATGCTCTCACATGCTGAAAGGCACACTGTTTAGCAAGAGCAAGGAGAAGGTGATACATACATAGTAGCTCATGGGCACATATCCTTCAAGTGAATCCCTTTAGGTTACTCAAGAGAGCAGGAGAGCCCATTAGGACTTTCAGTCCAGCCAGGAAGACTCTCCCCTTGATCCCAGAAAAACCTTAAGGACTCACCATCCATGACCCCAGTGATGCTGCCTTGTGCAAGAGTTCAAGTTAGAAAGGCAGAGGAAAAGCCATGCTTTTTCCTCACGCTAATGGCAAAGCATCTGTGAAGAAGGATCTCCTAAACTTCTCCTACAAGAAATAAGCCAAGTTCTTCATTGCGCTCCTATCCATCCAGCATGGTGAAAGATACCTAACATGTGATCACCCCCCCCCCCATCCATCCATCCACTTCTAATCCACTGTGCTGAATAAGGCCTTGGCTGGTCCCTCTCCTTACCTGTAGCAATTAAAAGAAGTTTCCCCCAACAGCTCAGCAGATCCCTCCTTCTCCATCCACCTCTGCCTGCATCTCAGAGCAACTAGCCTTCTCTCCCTCTTTCTCCCTCCCCTCCTAGTTGCCTGAGCAGAAACAGAGGAAGGAAGGGTGAAAGGAGGGGGAGAAGAGCAAGAGAGGGAGGGGAGTGCAGAGCTGAAACTTTTATAGCACAGAGCCCCTTTTGTTCACAACATATGGTATATTTCATACATACTGAAGACATTAGCCACCTATATTTTGAAAGGGCTTACTTCAAAAGTATAAATGCAGCCTGTGCCCAGCTCTCTGAAAACACACTCTGGGAAGGGTTGGGAACTTGGGAGTGCTGCGAAATACAAACAAGAGGATGGGGGGAATGGAAAAAGAGCCCAGTGATCTTTGGAGAGCCAACAGAAATGTTTCATTTCTTTCTTTTAAAAAAAAAATTCCAGTGCTACAAGTGTGCAGCCTTATATACAAACCTTTGCAGAGTTTATTTATTGCTTATCTGGTCAACATTTCAGTCCCAACCATTTCCCCCCACAAAAAACATGCACAGATTGTGGACCCTTAGACTCACTTTGGGCTGAAGGGGGACAGCCCTATGTCCCATATATTTGCAGAGCCCCACTTCATTAAGTCTCCTTGCTGGAAATGACCCTGCTCCAATCCTAATAAATGGGGAGGGGGAGGTGTCAAATGAATTTTGAAGCCCACAAGCTTTAGACCACATGGGACATGAGGCAGTGGCAAAGATAAGAGACTTACACATCTGGAAATGGTTTAGGAATAGCTAAATATTTGTCTTAAGTCCCAAACCCTTGCAAAGCCTACTCCATCTCCTTCTCTAGCCAAAAAACCAATTTGAAAGGGCCTAGTCCAGAGCCACAAATGGTAATTTCTCACACACTCTATTTCTTTCTTTCTTTCTTTCTTTCTTTCTTTCACTCTCTCTCTCTCTCTCTCTCTCTCTTTCTTTAGAAGAGTCAAGAAAGAAAAACACATTTGATTAACAATGGAGTTTATCACATGGGAGGAATTTCTCTTAATTTTGAATGAAAAGAAAGTGGGATCAGAACACATTCACGTGAATTCGCTAGTTCAGCAAATTTACGTGAATTCGAATTGTGTTCGAACTAACTTGCCATTGCCTGAAGATAGCTTGCCATTGCCCAAAATTGCATGTGATCACCTCTCACGCAATAACGTTAAACCCCATGATTGCGTTCAGATTGCCATTGGATTATACTTCCAATTTCCCTTGTCTGATAACGTCCAATGCTGTAATTACTGAGTACTGTACACAGTTCTGATGGAAGAAATAATTGTCTGACTATTAAGGAGAAGCCTAAGATAAGGCTAGCAAATGTTGAAAGACAAAATTCTAGTACCCAAACAGGATTTCTTTTGGGATCAAGTGGAAAGGCCCAGTGTTAAGAGGATAGGTCCCACGGAAAACACTGTGGCCAAGTTCCTGCATCAGGAAAGATCCATGTAGCTATGTTTCTGTAGGCATCTCTCCTGATACTACCATAAAAAAAAACAATAAAACAAAACAAGACAAACCCCACACACCTTGTAAACAACAGTCTCTCAGCACAGCTATTTCTGTACTGTCAAAGAGCAGGGATGCTTCCAGGCATTTTCCCATTGCTGGATGCGCTGTAACAGGCATCTGTGGAGACCTCCAGATGGCCTCATGACATCTCTGTAGATGACATCTTTGCAGCAAATCCACTTACAGGGAAAGAGGTGGAAGCATCTCCACTCACTCCCCTACCTTCCAGCAACACAGAAATCACCATGTTTGGGGCACTGTGTTGTTTATATGTTGACTGTTCAGGGGGGATTTGTGTCGCTTTATTGTTAGAACATAACACCATCTGATGCAGTAACCATAGAAGTGAATTGTAATAGCACACATCTGACTTACACTTAAAAGGATTGTTCTTGTTATCTGCCCTCAAACCGACTTTCACCCAAGGTGACACTATAAATGAGAGATCTAAAAGTTACCCCGTCCTCAATGCTCAGCTCTTGAAGATTCATGGCTGTGGCTTCTCTGACTGAGTTTACTCATCTAGAATGCAGTCTTCTTCTTTTCCTGGTCTTTTCTAGTGAGTCCTTTCTTCTCAAGATATAGCCAGAATATGACAATCTCATATTTGTAGAGTATCCAAGTCATCTTTGCTTCCAGGGAAAGTTCAAGCCTGATCTACCTATTGGTCTTCTTATCAGTTCACAGTATTCTCAGACCTCTTCTCCAGCATCACATCTCAATGAATTGATTTTCTTCCTATCTGTTTTCTCCACGGCCCAACTCTCACAACCATACATAGAAATGGGAAATACAGTGGCATGGACAATCCTAACTTTAGTATTTAATGATATATTTTTACACTTCAGGATCTTATCTAGTTTCTTCACAGCTGCCCTTGCAAGTCCTAGTGTTCAACATATTAAAAGTGGAAGTTACTCTTTTTACAAATCCCTGGCTACCACACAACACATGTTCAGACATGAGAGTAGGCAAAAAGTGTATTCATTTTACAGGTACAATGTAGACATGAGGTACAATGTCTAAACGGAAGGGCAATTGGTGAATCAAGAGCAGCCAAGTCAGAACCCGTGCAAAGTTTGGGTAAGGAATTCATAGCACTGAACTAAGCTACATGCTGTGGAGTATCCAATACATAATAAGGAACTTTTTAAAAATGAAAAACAGATCAGCTTCAAAGTGGAATCAAGGCACAAGCCAGAGATTCATAGCAGAGAAAGCAAAATCCACACAAAGCGTATTGTTCAAGAAAAAAGTGCACTAGCTTAGCCACAAACTGAGGTTGCCAATAAATGTGTTGTACTTTGACCATGAATTCAGTTAACTACTTAGGAAACAGGCTCCCTTTATACAGGGGTCCTTAACCTGTGACCCATGAGCCCTTAGAGAGTTCATAAATGGGCTTCATGAATGGGTGAAACCTTTTTCTTTCACTCTTTCAGTTTCCTTCATGTTACTTTGCACATTGTGTTTAAGAGCATTTTTCTGGGGAGAGGGTCCACAGCTTTCAACAGACTCTCAAATAGTCCATGTTTCATGATATACTCTCTCTTATGTATTATAAACTGGTGATGTTTTCCTATCTATTCATAGCAGTCTATATCTCTTTATGAGTGTCTTTTCAGTATACATTTAAAGCAGTCTGATACATAGCTGCCATGGTTTTTTTCCCATGGAATTCTGGGGCTGGCTATTTGGTTAGATACATAGTGCCTCGACAGACTGTTGATAAATGCCAGCCTGGGGGCATAGTGGGGGTATGGTGTCCACACGACGCATGCCCCAATGATGCCCTGATGCCACCGTCATGCCTTGCACTTGCCACCATCACAGCGGGCGACATCATGGCATTCCTCTGGCACTGCAGTCCGATGACACATTGCCAATGGAGAGCCAAAAAGTCACAGCACTGGCAGCTATATTGCCCTTTTTCTGACATAAAAAGGAAATTCAGGTGAAATTCAGAACAGTATATTCAGAACAGTACTCCTGCACATTTAATAGCTATTGAAATACTGGCTGAAGGAGCCTGTTCTGTATTTAATGTTGCAACTTAGGTAGGTAGGTAGGTAGGTAGACAGACAGACAGACAGACAGACACCCATTAAAACATTTGTTTATTTTAGTTTTTTAAAACTCAAAATGTCCCCTCTAGGATGGTGCTACTCAAACTGAGAATCCATCTACTGCTGGTTTGCAAGTCACACACTGCTTATCTGCAGAGAATTAAAAAAAAAAAGATTTAGAATTGCCAGATTGAAACTTGGAGAGGGCTCCTGGGCCTTTTACGGTTGTGTAGAAGAGGGATTTTCAGCAACTAGGTAACAAGCAGCACTTGCTGAAATTCCTTTACCTACGTGATCATTCAATGGACAGGAAGCCTCGCTCTCCCATTTTCATTGTAGCAACCGTAGTTGTAACTGATGGACACATTGATGTGTGTATCAGACCCAGCTATATTGGGAGAGGCGAGAGGGGGGTGTTGGTTCCCCCCCCCCATCGGACAGCATGAGCATCTTGTCTCTAACACACATTGAGGGTGATTTTGCCATATGGGGAAAGGGAAGATGTCTGGCTTCCAGTTTATTTTCTCCTTTAAAAAAAAAAGCCCTCTCCTGGACCTAAAAGATTTGCTAGCGGGGATCAAAAACAAGGTGAAATTGCCTCCCAAGCTCCCCGAAGGACATGGAACACATTTGAGGGGGGATTAAAAACTGAAGGAAGGAGCAATTGATGGCTTCAAAAACGACTGAGGTCTCTACTCCCCCCCTCCCCCCCGCAGAAATGCATACACATAGGGAGTGGAGGATTACTCACCATCACTCACCTATTTCATTATACATTTATTCACATAGGCTACTTGTCTGTCTGTCTCACACAAATACACTCACACCACATATACCAGCACAGCTGCTTGTTGCTTTTGGTACCCAGAGGTACTACCTTGTCCTTCTTCAACAAGGCTCCTGGAGTCTAGAGTAAGCATATTAATAGTCACTGTAGCTCACCAAGCCTATCCTGCTTGCAAATGGGAAGGCAGCCCAAGCCCAAACCACAAGTTCTCTGTGGTATCAATTTGAATTTTCCCCATATGTACATGCAATTTGAGATCTTTCCTGCCTACTCCCAATGTCACAAAATGTTCAAATAAAAAGGAATATATCTGAAAACAGAGAGGACAGTGAGGCAAATAACTTTCAATATGAATGCTTTTAGGGTAGGGAATCTAAAGAAAAGAAGAGCCAAGCAAATACAGTGTGGAGTTGTGACATTGCTGCTTAAAAAGAAAGAGTGGGGAAACGAAAACAAATAGCCAACCTATATTTGACTCTGGAAAAGATAAAATAAGCTGAGTAATGTTTGTTGTTGTAGTGTGTCTTCAAATCACTTCTGAAAAATGCCAGTCCTAAGGCAAACCTATCACAAGGTTTTCTTGACAAGATTTATTGAGAGACGGTTTGCCATTGCCTTCCTCTGAGTCTGAGAGAATGTAGCCTGCCCATGTCACCCAGTGAGTTTCCATGGCTGGTCTCTTGGAGTCCTAGTCCAACACTTAGACCATTAGACTACTCTGGTGCTCCATGTAATCTTTTTGCCAGGAAAAAAAAATCTGCAAAAGTGATATGAAATGTCCCATTAAAGAAGATGTCAACTATAAAGAAAATTACTGACATGCTTGCAGAGTTGTATGAAAGCTGTACCAGTAGGGAATAAATGGAGTTTATCATAGAGGAGGCTAAGTGCCTAAATCCCATGCAAAAACGGGCTTTAAGCCCAGGAAAAATCCTGCAAAAGTGGGATTGTTTTCACACTCATGAGGGTCACTGAGCATTGACGTGAAAATAAACCACACAGAAAGTGGACAAAATTTGCCATTTTTTACTTTTGGGAGAATCCCAAAAAGTAAAAAGCAGTAGATTTTGTCCACTTTCTGTGCCATTTATTTTTGCATTAATGCTCAATGCCCATGACGTCGTGTGAAAACGATCCCGTTTTTGCTGGATTTTTTCAATTTCTGTATGTGTTAGTATGTGACATCATGGGAAAATGATCCCGCTTTTGTGGAGTTTCCCTGTTTGAAATCCCGTTTCTGCATGGGAAAAACCCTGTGTGATAAACTCCATAGTCTGGTTAATCCCCATGTTGTCATAATCCTTTCACTCTTCATTTCTGAACCCTATGGATGCTTTGAAGTTGAATCCTACACTCTTAAGTCCATTTTGTTAAAAATGAAGGTGGTGGCCGTTTTCTCCACATCCAACTATATGTACTCTCCAATAGCCATGTGATCTCCTGTGTAATGATTTCTGTGCTTTTATGAAGTTGGACTAAGCAGCTTCAAGAATTATAACTTCCTATTTTTTCCCTTTCATTCCACAAATAAATTTCCAGGGGAAATACTACAAAGGCAACTTTATTTCTGAAAGCATCTTGTGCTAACCCTAATCCTGAGCATACCCCTGCCCCATACTTCTTTCCCGAGTGGCCAACCCAGCTTTCCCTATGGAGGCATTTGCCATCAAATTCGCTTTGATTTGTGCTAAGAACAAAGATTGACATGAAGAAATGCTCTGATTATTTGAATGTCTGTATGCATTTGAGTGAAAGAGCATGTTGTCTGGGACTGCCGCTAATTATGCAGCCCAATAAATCTGTCACACAACTGATGTCTGCATGACATCTATGCTGGGAGTACAGGTTGCATGGCAAATTGGTGCTTTGCCCAATGTTTATTCAGTCTCATGCTTTGACTGAACATTTTTAAGGCTGCCAATTTTTAAAGGTGGTGGTGCGGGTAGTTTTATGGCTCTTCAGAGATTGTAAAGGTACAGTGCCTTAGCAATTGGTAGTGGTGGAAGAAGAGGAGGAAGGGGGTACCAAGAGGCTACAGAGCAAATTTATTGCAGATGTGGGTAAGTTAATATTACAAGGCTGCTAGCCTTGAGGCTCAGGTCACTGAGCAGCATCTACAATGGCAGAAATTAGACAAAGGAGGCTTTATACATGGTGCCATAGAAGTGTGTGTCATTTGCCCTCTTCTTCCTCCTCCTCCTCATCTCACCCAGACATTCTGTCATTTGCCTTTCAGACTATTGTGAGGAGAATATTGATTGAATATATTCAATCTCTATCAAGCATCTGTGATATAGAAGCCCCCCCCCCATGAGAGGACTGTGGCTCTTCAGAGGCTGATGAAGTCCTACTCCCATCCTCCCTCACATCTGGCCAGCCATGTAGGGACTGATGGGAACTGAAGTTCAGCAATATCTGGAGAACTACAGGATTTTTCAGCCCTGCTGTGTCAGGATAGTTCTGCTTCCCAACAATTATAACCTTAATCATCACACTCTGAAAGAACAGCCATGAGTAATAAAGAAAATATATGTTTTAATAAATGAACTGAAGTCCTTAATCAGTCCCTTTGTTCTGTGTTCTCTGGTCAGTCTACACAGGCAATTGAAGCCAGTTTTTCACCACCCTTGCCCCAATCTGTTCAGGCGATGCAGGATCAAGCACAGATTACCTTCATGAAAGAAGGCCAGTTTAACATGAAATACACCTATCCCTGACTAAATCGGATTTTAAAAACTCACCTTTTGCTCTGGATTTTATAGGGAAATCCAGAGCACTGCAGAGCAACACTGGGCAGCTGTTGACATATGTGTCCTGCTGATCTGCCCAGCACTGGCGCTGGCATATATTGCTCCCTCAGAGATCACAGTTAGGTGCCCAGACATGCAATCAACACTGGGAACCTTGTTTACAGCCTTGGAGAGAGCAATTCATGCCAGTGGTGGCAGTGCTGGGTGGCACAGTGTGATGCATGTCTGGACCAGCCACCATCCGTTGCTTCGGAGTGCCCAGGTGATAGGAGAAATTTGGGTATTCTGGAGTATTCTGGACAGTGTAGACACACCCTTTGTTTTCTGGCTGCCTCAAGAAAGAAAGCATTAGACAATAGTAGGGTCTCATGCATTACCATGCATAATGCAACTCATGCATTACCAGAAAGGGGTAACTGCATTACTGAGATGGGGAAACAGGTCACCAAAAAGAAGATAAAAGAGAGTACAGATATATTTTTTCTAGAGTTGCATCTGCTAATTTATATGACTGATGGTGGCAATGAGACAAGCTGCATGGGATACAGTACATAATTCTGTCTGTCAGCAGTTTGCCATCACAGCATGCCTCCTGCCCCACTCTGTCTACTGGAAGACCAGTTCCTAGGCTATCTGGAGGGTGGTATTTCCTCCACCACCCAACATGTGCCAGGAACATTACAGTATTCGTTCTCATTGACTACAACTGCTACTTTCTTTCCTGAAAGCTAGGAGTTTATCACATGAGCCCCATTTTCACCGCAGTTGCACTAATAAAAGGAACTGGATGCATACTGGTTTTGAAGCATTCCCTCTCACACTTCCTTGAAATAGCACAAATAAAACCTTTTGCTCTCTTCTGCATTACTCTCTAATCCTGCCTCCCTTATACCCTACCTAGCATACCTTTCAGAGTCTTTTTAATTTGGAGTATTTTATTATTATTTTTATGCAATCCTAGTGGTATGCTAATACATTTTTAAAGTAAAAGAAATGTAAAAAAAGAAGAAGTTTTGTTTTGTTTTTAAAAGGGGGGGGGAATCCTTTCTGGGAATAGCAGGGGGGCAGGGTGAGAGGAGAAGATACTGACACCATGTGACTGCATAATCTCAGAACTGTGACACAAAGAACTTATTGCACTTGGGGACTAATGGGACAGCCATGCATTTGGGGGCTTATTGATGGGTTTTCCCATCAATGACAAGATGCATTGTAACCACAGTTGGATAGCAAGCCAGTGATGAAATGGAGACAGCTTTGTGTGCTAAGTACACCAAAGGTGTTATTTTTGAACTTTAAATGTTGTTTAAAAGCTGTGTGTGATAAGTCCTCAGACTGGCCACCAATGGCTTGCAGACAGGCATTAGTTCATGGACCATAACTTCAAGTAGTACTGCTCTAGATGACAACCATACTCCAACCAAGTAGTGGATAAGTTTACCTCCTTGTTTATACTGGAAGGTTACAGGTTATAGCTTCACTTTCATAACAGAACAAAAACATAACTTCTAACCCTTTATTCTAATTTCCACCATTCTTTGTGTGACAAATTGTATGATTGAGTCATCCCACTTCAGTATTTTCATACCTGTGTGCTATGATCTGTTCCTCAGCTGCATAATCCATTGTGTTTCTTCTGCCCACTACTTAGTCAATAAAATATTCAGCCTTGATGACAGTTTTTCTCTTAAGATGAATGAGATTCATCCTCGCTAGTAACTAGCTGAAATACGGGTGGCATACACAAAGCATTTCAGATTTTTGAATGTTCATTACTTGCAGGGCACACGTTCCTTCCTTGTTCCCAACAAAATTCTAGTTTCTAGTCAGATGGGTTTTCAGGCTTTTCTTAAGCAAGTGCCCCTAGCCTTTTCATGATTCATTTCCTCCTCTGCTTCACTAGGTGCAATGTAGCTTGGAGCCTGGGTCTTGGGAATTTTACTGCTACCTGTGGACCTCCCTCTCCCCAGCGCAGGCAAGAGTAAGGTGTGTAGCTGGGACTTTAATGTGGCCCTCCTCCATATTATGCTGGACTATTAAGAGAGATGATTCATATGAGTCCAAATCTATGCATGCCTTTCAGAGAGCTATGTGTCAGTCCTGCCTAGTGTTGCCAGCTCATTTAGACTAATGAAATAAAAGAAAAGCCAGGAAATGTTGTTACAGCATTAGAGATACATGTTTGATGTCATTTCAAGAGAGAGGAGAAAGTCCATAAAGAAAGTATCTTTGACTTATCTGATATCAAAAAGATCAGTAGGCAGAAGCCATGGGTGCTCTCAAAAGAGGTAATGTCTGTCAAAGAAACAGCTACAGTTTTGTGAGAAATGAGAGTTGACAAGAGTTCTTTATTATATATTTTTGATCATTGTCCTGAGGCAATTCTTTGTAGCCCTACAGCTATCAGTTATCAAAAAGACCTTTGCTCATGTGTCTGCCAACATTAAAAACATTTAATCACATTAAATGAAACAGTCCTCAGACTACATTTTTAAAATGATTGAACACTATGAAAACCAGGAAGCCAACGTGTATCATAACATCATAGAATCATAGAATTGGAAGAGACCACAGGGCCATCCAGTCCAACCCCCTGCCATGCAGGAACTCTCAATCAAAGCATCCCCGACAGATGGCCATCCAGCCTCTGCTTAAGACCTCAAAGGAAGGAGACTCCACCACTCTCCGAGGGAGTGTGTTCCACTGTCGAACAGCTCTTACTGTCAGGAAGTTCTTCCTAATGTTGAGGTGGAATCTCTTTTCCTGCAGCTTGCATCCATTGTTCCGGGTCCTGTTCTCTGGAGCAGCAGAAAACAAACTTGCTCCCTCCTCAATATGACATCCCTTTAAGTATTTAAACAGGGCTATCATATCACCTCTTAACCATCTCTTCTCCAGGCTAAACATCCCCAGCTCCCTAAGTCATTCCTTATAGGATATGGAGGTTTATCAAACGGAGATTTTTGGAGCTTTTGCAGGTCAGTTCTGACGTGACTGCGCTTTCAACGATGCGCATTCACGTCGTAACATGAATGTGTTATCAGATGCCATTCCTTTCTATGGGAGCTCCTTGCGAGGTGCTTCCACAGTGATTCCAAAGTGACCTCTCATTTTGGTAAAACTGAAAAAAAAGTGACTTCACAGAATTCGCTTCCAGGCTCAGTTCGATTGCACTGCGAATTGGTCTGGTGTGGAAAACCACTCCGATGTCACCCCCCTTGGCCCCCTGCGTCCTGCTCCGTCATCCCCCCTCCTCCTCCTTCATGCCATCTTGCCCCCTCTGCCACCCTGCAACCCATCCCATCATTCCCATCATCCCCTGCCTTCTCCTGCATCCCAATCCTGGCCCCAGGGACTCCCAGCGAGCTTATCCCATCATCCTCTGCCTTCTCCTACATCCCAATCCTGGTCCCAGGGACCCCCAGTGAGCTATCCCATCATCCCCTGCCTTCTCCTGCATCCTGATCCTGGCCCCAGCGACCCCCAGCGACCTATCCCATCGTCCCCTGCCTTCTCCTGCATCCCGATCCTGGCCCCAGCGACCCCCAGAGACCTATCTCACCATCCCCTGCCTTCTCCTGCATCCCGATCCTGGCCCCAGCGACCCCCAGTGACCTATCCCATCATCCTCTGCCTTCTCCTGCATCCCGATCCTGGCCCCAGGGACCCCAGCAATCTATCCCATCATCCCCTGCCTTCTCCTGCATCCCAGTCCTGGCCCCAGCGACCCCCAGAGACCTATCCCATCATCCCCTGACTGCTCCTTCACCCCGATGAAGGATGACAGCTAAGGAGGGAGCAGGGAAGGAGAACAGCATCCAGAGCCCCACTGAGCATGTGCAAGGGTGCCGATTCGAATTGCTGAACCCTCTGGTGTGATAATACAATGTACACTCACTCCCCTTTGCTTGAATCCACATCACGTGACTTTCTTGGAATAGAACTGACTTCGCTTCACCCTCACTTCAGAAGGACAATGGAAAGGCAACCAGGTGTGGTAAAACATCACGTTTTAACATGAATTCGCATTGCTAGACAGGAGTGACTCTGGATCTGGTGTGAAAAAACATCACGCTTTGCATTGCTAGAACAGGAGTGACTGCGGATCTGAGCTACAAACCCCCCACGTGTGATAAGGTCCATGGTTTCCAGACCATTTTAGTAGCCCTCCTTTGGACACACTCCAGTGTCTCAATGTCTTTTTTGAATTGTGGTGCTCAGAACTGGACACAATATTCCAGGTGGGGCCTGTCCAAAGCAGAATAGAGTGGCACTATTACTTCCCTTGATCCAGCTGATATACTTCTATTGATGTAGCCTCAAATTGCATTGGCCTTTTTTAGCTGCCACATCGCACTGTAGGCTCATGTTCAACTTGTGGTCTACTTGGACTCCCAGATCCCTTTCACTCGTTCAGCCAGGTCTCCCCCATCCTATATCTGTGTATTTCATTTTTCCACCCTAAGTGTAGTACCTTACATTTCTCTGTGTTGAATTTCATTTTGTTAGCTTTGGCCCAGCTTTCTAGTCTATTCAGGTCATTTTGAACTTTGATCCTGTCCTCTGGGGTATTAGCTCCTCCTCCTAATTTGGTGTCAAACGTAAAAAATTTTTTTAGAGACCAGGGTTCAAAGAATATTGTTATTAGCAGGCACTGTAAGTGCATCAAACACTTTTTACAATCTTGTTGTGAACAACAAGCATGTGATTAAAACCCTGTGAAGTAACTACAACTTGAAAATATGAAAAACTGACTATTGGAATTATTGAGTCAAAATCCATTACTTTTGTTATATAGGACTTCCATCATCTAAAAAAACGTGGTCCTAAATCCAATTACTTGTTTCGACTGGAGTAACTCTGCTGAAGCAACAGGATGTACATATGTGTTGATTTACCATCCAGCCGTTGATTCTACAGGTCTAGTCTTGTTAGGACTAGCACTTGATTTAGGTCTTGGGGTTACTTCAGAAGAACAAATTTGTTGATTCAGAAGTTTCAAGTATGGTGTTCAAGATTTAAGTGGCTATTATACACTATTACCCTAGTATTTTACAGATTAATCTGTTTTCTCATCCTCATTATTTTCAAGTGCAGTCATTAAAACCTAAAACAGCTAGTAATAAAATGTCCTTCTGTTCTATTCTACTCCAGTTCTGGAAAAAAAAACACTAGAGGAGCCATTAAGAAAAGGAATTTCCTTAGACCGAGGGTGTAGCCACACTGCTGAATTAAAGCTGTTTGAGACCACTTTAACTGCCATAACTTATCCTACATACTCCTGGGATTTGCAGTTTGGTAAGGAATACAGGCTGGTTTGTCAAAGACCCCTGTTGCCTCGCCAAACTACAAATCCTAAGATTCTGTAGGATAGAGGTATGACACCTAAAGCAGTGTCAAACTGCTTTAATACTGAAAGAGACACCTGGAGTGTTAGAGATATAGGAAGAAACAGTACAATAGATTAATGGTTCTCAGACAGTGGTGCAGGACAGCTAAGGGGGTGCAAGAGTTGCTGAAGGGGGCATGAGACTTGGAGACTCTGATGCCTCCTCCTCCTCCTTTTCCCAAACTTTTTAATGTGTGAAATTTATACATGCATTGAGTTAAATATTGCATTAACTTAAATAAAACTGTTCATATTTGAATGATGTTATATTCCCATAAAATGTTAAAATATGAATATACACGAATGTGCACACTAAATAAACAAAATATTTTTATTCATCTGGTATGTCAAGTGGGCTGAGTGCGATGTCTGCATACGTAGAGAAGAGGTTCCAAAGGTAAAAAATGTGAGTACCACTGCAGCTGATGATTTTTAAAAGATTTTAAAACAGGGATTTGATTATCATCTATCAGGGATGTTTTGGCCTTAGATACCGTGCCAGGACTAACTGACCTTCAGGGTCCCTTCCACTTTTTCACTTAATGTGATTTTAAAATGCTTCAGGATTCAGAAAAAAGAGTGAAACTCCAGAATATCTGGGAAGAACAAAAAATTATATCAATTGTACTTATGGAAAGAGAGACTCAAAAAGGAAAGGTTATATTTAATCCACCTACTTTTTAAAATATTGAATATTAATATCCAGAACCTGCTTGAACTATGTTGTAGGGTGGTTAGATGAAGGAAAAGGTGACTAATCTTCTTTCACAACTGAAATAACTTGTAACTGGTGTTTACAAAGTGGGCTTTTATTAAGACCTTTCTTTGTTCTGAATGAATTTGTCCAAACAGATGTCAGTGAATATTGGAATTACAAGCTTACTTACAAATTGGATGGCAGCTTTCCAATAGCTCTCTGGTGTTACCTTTAGCAATATTGTCAATAATGGTATATACTAAGAACAGAAATGCAAGATGGTTGTACATATCATTAAGTAAGCTCCTACTTTTCATGGGTTTCAAAGGGCTTTGTAAAAGAAAGAAAACTCCTTTTAGGGACATTTCTACCAGCTCTTTCTTGCAAATGCTGTATGTGGTTGCTCTTCCCCATCCAGATTGAAGCTTCTGTCTTATTCCTTATGAGAAAATGTGTATTTTATTTCTGAGCAGCTCTCCACTGTGGCTGCTTTTGGCAGCACAATTTCCAGCTGGCAATATAAGTGTATGTAACACACAGCACTAGCAGTAAGAGATAGGAGAGAATGCCTGGAAAACGAAGAAGTTTTCTTCTAATTTTGCAAGAAAGGCAATTTCAGAGTGAACTGAGCGGAGATGGCCCACCACCACTGATCAGTGTTGGAGTATGTATTTGTTATATGTTTGTTGTTATTTCCTGCCAAGTCAACTCCAACTTATGATGATCATATGAATGAGAGACTTTCCAGATCCCCTATCATCAAGAGCCATGCTCAAGTCTTGAAAACGCAGGGCCATGGCTTCCTTAATTGTCTCCCTTTTTTTCCAACTGCCTTCTACTTTACCCAGCTTTATCATCACATCATCACATGGTATGTCCAAAATATGAAAGCCTTAATTTAGTAATAACTTTTACTGAGAGTTTGTGCTTGATTTTCTCTGAGAGCCACTCATTTGTCTTTTTTAGCCGTCCATATTCTTAATAGAAGTCTTCTCTGGCACCACATTTCAAATGCTTTGATTTTCTTCCTGTCAGCTTTCTTCATTGTCCAGCTTTCACAATCATACATGGAAATCTGAAATACTGTTGTTAGTTGTATGTTTAGTTATGTATTAGTTCTGCTTTTCTTCCAATAAACTTGAAGTGATATGCATGCCTTTTATCCTTCCTTTCTCCTCATAACAGCTCCATGAGGTAGGTCAGGCAGAGAGAAAGAGAGAGAGAGATGCCCAGAGTCTCCCAGTGACTTTCATGGCTATCTTGGTGCATGAATCTAGATCTTCCAATTTCCAGACTAGCATTCTAAATGTTCCTCCAAGCTGATTTTCAGTTGTTGTGGGTTAGGAAAGAAACTTTATTTTAGATTTTGTAAGAGAAATTGCTAGAAAGAAATGCATTTATTTAACAAGAAGCTGCACATGGAATGACAAGCACACACATGGCTATGTAAACCATGTTGGCCATGGAGGCTATTGCGGCTTAAAGTATGTGCTGTTTATAAATGTAATTATTTCCCTATACAGATGTTTCTTTTGTCTCTGCATGTCTGAATCTTCAGATGCCTGTTAACAGCGCTTCAGCGGTTGCAAAGACAACACTTTAGATACAGTATTCTCCAAATGTTCTGAATACTAGTGATCTGTGCTCAGACACTTGGCTTCTGGTTCCAATGTGGTTTACAAATGAGAAAGAGCTGGGTGGTCTCCTAGTCAAATCATAGTCATACGTATTGCACTGTGATCATGTAATTTGGGGAGGACTGGTTGCCTTTGATTATGACTGAGAGCTTTGAACTTTAAAGCTTAAACATTGCTGCAGGCCTGGAATGAAGCAGATTGACATGGTGGAGGTCTGGAGCGCCTCTCATTGTAGTTGAATGCTTTGCAAGATAGAACTAAGAAACAACAGCAGCATAGAACTATTTTCTAAAAGCAAATGTGGAACTTAAAGTGACAGCATTATCAAAGATGTCAAAAGTACTCTGTTAAAATGGATCACATCTGGAGGAATTCACATTGTTCTACCAACCATAAATAAAACAAATTATTAAATTAAATTATTATTTCCAGGAAATGGCCAGAAGGCACATGCCATAGTAATCTTCCTAAAGCTAACTAAGGCCCGTTACAGACAGGCATAAAGTACGGACTGGGTCCATATTAGGGTTAGAAAGGGGCGTCCCTTCCGGACGCCCCTAACCCTAATATGGACCGAGTCTGTACAAAATGGAGGCGCCCGTTCTACACGGGGGCCACCATCTTTACGTAGCAGACGCGCTGTGTCCAAACGTTGCACGGCACATATGATGCTGCGAGTGCGCCATTGGCGCCTCGCAGTGTCATATCCGCACCACAAAGAGAAGCGCCATTTTGGTGCTTCTTATTTGCAGTGCGGAGGAGCCTCGCAGTTTGGACGCTGGAGCTCCTCCACACTGCAAATGGTGGCGGCAGCAGACCGCCCCTTCTGGGCAGTCTGTAACGCGCCAATGAGTAGGTTTACACAAAACAGTGAAACCTTTATTAGACCAACCAAAATACACTATATATATGTTGCAAACTTTCAAAGCTCCATTGGCTGTTTCATCATTCATACAGCGGGAGAAAGAACAAACAAACAAACAAAAAAACCACATTAGTCACAGGCCTGCATTTTGTCAAGATGTTGTGGTTGTCCTCAGTTCAGATGGTATGGAGGGGTATTAATGCAGGAGGGCCCTTCCTCCTTTTGGCCATGTGGCTACTGGGAGAGTCTTCAAGTCTAGGAAATAAACTTTAAATTCCATTAGCAAGACAAAAAGCTACTGCCTTTGAGAACCAGTTTGTCTCAAATCTTTTGTGAGACTGCAAGCCTCTTTAAGAGGCAAAGAACACTGAATTTCACAGGAAGCCTCCATGCTTTTGCATCAGGCAACCTTATAGGTATTTAGGTAAAATATGCCAATGCAGTCTCATTAAAATAAAATAAAAGTTTTACCTTCGTTGGAGGAAGAAACCTCAAATAGTAAAGTTTCAGTGCATTGGCTCTTTCTATAGGATTCACCTGTTTCAGCTAAAATGTGGTATCTTCACATCCAGAAAACATATCAAGGGAAAGCCATGTTGGACATATAGCAAAGTACCATAACATCCAAAATTGACAAAACAGTTATACCTTTACTGGGCCAATCAAAATGCACAATATACTGTACATATCACAAGTTTTCAAAGCTCCGCTGGCATGAATACCTCTCCATATCATCTGAAATGAGGACAACAACTACAACAGTTTTACAACTATTATTGTCATTATTTTTTTACAGGAGAATGATTTTAACACCTTTGCCTGATGAAGAAGTCAGTGTAGCTTCAAGCTTGAAACATTATATTGTTCATTCAGGTTGGTCACATAAAGGTATCTCTGTTTTGTGGATTTGAGATATTATTATACTTTGCTGTATGGCCAACACAGTTATCCCTGGATATGTCTTCTAAGTATGGGTTTGATCAATGTTTTCATGGGAGTCCACCTGGAAGACTTATGCATACTAACTTGAGTTCCATCAAGAACGATGGAATGCAATGGCTACACAGTTTCTTCAGTTTATTTACACAAACCTTGTTGCTCTCTAATATCTTTTTCTTCCTTCTATATATATTGCATTGAAAGCTAATTTTTAAAAAAACAATCAGACACAGAATATTAAAATCAAGATATCATGTAACAATAGATACTAAAGGAACTGTCAATCATTTGTACAAAATGTGCAACATTTATCTATCCTTTTGTGACAAACTGACAGTCATGTAAACATAATTTGCTAATATCATAAACTGTATCATATTTAATCAGAAATCTGCAGTCCTTTGGAATTGTAATGTTTTAATCTCCTGTTATAATAATTGTTTGTAGTCTTCAAAGAAGACATTGATTTCCTTATTCTGTGTTATCCTTCTGGAGGTATGATAATTCAGAGCTATACAAATTATTCCAACTATGGAGTAGGATCACAGACTGGAATAAAGGTATGACAATATTGGCAATTTTATGTTTGATCATTTCCCTAATCATTCCTAGCATGGAATTCCTCCTCTTCATAGCTGTGGCACACCATCTTGATATTTTATATATAATCCCAAATATAATTTTATATATAATTGCTGGCTGGCACCAACCAGGCTTGCTCAGCTCCTCCCTCTACAATGGTGCATATGGGAAAAGACTGTGAGCTAGCCATTAAAAAAAACAAACCAAAAATGGTAGGGGGGAACCTATCACATTGCAATATTTCCCTTGAAAGTAAAACAAGTGGTGTGAAAATTGGTGCACACATTCAGGACACTATTCTACATTTCAGACATGAATACATGAACCCAGAGCATTATTGCATTATAAAGGTTAGCCAAGATACAGCAACAGAGAAGCAGCTTTCTGTTTACCTCTCTGCATGCCCTTGAAGTGACATAGTGATTTGAGTGTTGGACTATAACTCTGGAGACCAGGGTTTGAATCCTGGCTTGGCAGTGTAACCCCACTGGGTGACCTTGCGCAAGCCACACTCTCTTAGCCACAGAGAATGGCAATGGCGAACCCCTTCTGAAGAAACTTGTCAAGAAAGCCTCATGATTGCTTCACCTCAGGGTTGCCATAAGTTGGAAACAATGTGAAGGCACACAACAACAACAACAATCTCCTCAAAGCATTTCCAATCTATTCCTTAGGGAGATGGTCATAAAAGCATGCCTTTTGTCATGCTGGAAAAATCTGTTTGGTAAAGGCATGCTTTTACAAACATCTCCCTCTGGAGGGAGAATGGAACTCCTACGACTTCAAGTGGAGAGATGGGCAGAAACCCACTTCTATCTCAC
Organism: Sceloporus undulatus; assembly: GCF_019175285.1. Taxonomy (NCBI): domain Eukaryota; kingdom Metazoa; phylum Chordata; class Lepidosauria; order Squamata; family Phrynosomatidae; genus Sceloporus; species Sceloporus undulatus. Next base: position 90,915,569 of record NC_056523.1, read on the forward strand.
TGTGTCTCAGCTTATAATGGTAATGCAATAAGGTTCTCAGGAGTTTATCACATGAATGAAATCAGGAGTTTATCCTGTGATTATCCTGGAGAAATTGCATAATTATACAAAACAATTTCACACAACATTGAACAAAACCCGCCATTAAAGTGGTCACAAAGAAGCATTAACACACATCTTTTTACTTTTGGGATTTCAGTGACAATGTATTTCCAATATCACTATTTGCACAAATGCATGTGATGATCATTTGCACAATTACTCGCCATTTCCGCTTTATTTGCAGGATGCTTTAAATGTGCTTTAATCTCTCTTTAATGCCAAAGTTAGCCCCAATGTGATAAACTCCTTAGTCCTCACTGCTGTTTTCAAATTTGATTGTAATGTAGTGCAACACCTGAACCAAGGCCTCTCAGATGAATTATGAATAATTATAACTGATTATACACCACCAGTCAGCCCATTATCTAATAGTTTGGCAACTATTTTTAATAAAGCTTGCTTAGATTCTTACACAAAGTGCACCGAAATCTACATGTCTGGGTTTGATTCTTTTCTATATGTAAATGTGACAGAATAGAAGTGGAGGCTTAACAGTTGATTTACATTACAGAAAGGCAGGGACTGTTCCATTAGGATGGTAAACTTTCCAGCCAGAAGTACACTTGGCAATGAATCCAATTGTCTAGGAAAGGCTATCAGCAGGATTTCCTTCTTTGCCAATCTCAAAGGTAACTGCTGACAGACAGGGGTTTAATTACAGTGAAGAGTCCCTTGCTGCACCAGAGAGGACTAGATGCTTTTCAAAGCTGCTTGTGAATTCTCTTCACCTTATCTTTACCCCAGCCTTGCATATCCTTGGCTTTGGCTCCTTTAGTGGAAGTCTGCAGAGCTGGCAGGAAAAGTCTGAGGCGGCCAAGTGTGTAGCAGGAATGGTGAGAATCTGGACAGAATGTGAGGAAATGGTGGGGTGTGGGCCTGTTGATCAGCTGATTGGGGAAACAGGGGACAGGAGGAGGATTTCCACCCCACCCCACTCCTACCTACCCACCCCTGGCAGTGTTTGGGTTGCTGCACTGTGAAGTTGTATAAATGTACTTCTTATCTTTCAGACCATTTTATGTTTTCATTAAAGGAAAACAATCTGCAAGAGAAGAAAATCTTGATAAAATATCATTTTGGCATTGTGAAGAATGTGAAATGCCTCTAATCAGACAGCTGCCTCATCACATCAAGGTTCACATATTTTATGAGTGAGCCATTTCTGTCTGGCACAGAAATATAAAAACAGTAGTGTGTTATGCTGGTCTTGGGACTAGACAATTACTGGCTGGCTCCCTAGCACTGGGAGAGCAGAGAGATTCTCTCTCTCTTCTCCTTCAATCACATCTGCTCTACGGAGGTTTTGGCAACCATTGGCCTTGCTGTTTGGGGATGGTGGGAGTTGTAGTCCAATCAAAATGGGATGATGCTGGATTGGAGAAGGCTGATATCAAGGTTAAAGAATGCAAACATAGCACAGGTTTCTACACTCAGGAAAAGTACAACCAAACACAGTTTTGCAAGAACTGGTATGGTATAGGATGCATCTTTGCTGTAGAAATAATATAGTTTGACCACTTTAACTGCCATAGTTCCATGCTATAGAATCCTGGGATTTGTAGTTTTGTGAGGCACCAGCGCTCTTTGGCAGAGAAGACTAAAGACCTTGTAATACTACTAGACTTTTACACAATTGTACAATATTCTATAGGGTGGAGCTACAGTGGTGTCAAGCTGCACTATTTCTACAGTGTAGTTGCACTAATAGTGGCAGAGCCTGATGGTCTAGTCTTATTTTACTTAATTTTAAAAAACACCTTTTTACTTTAACTTTACTTTTGAGTAGACATGCAAAGGATTATGCTTCACTAATGAGAGCTGGAGATTCCTCAGTCCATCCCTTGCCTTAGCCAGCTACTCACCAGGCTGGAGTAAAGGGATGAGTTATTAAGACATATAGAAGGATCCCTGGAGATATTTTGCAGTAAAGATGGTACTGTGAGGCCTTGAGCTGGCAGAGATGGACAGACTTCCAACATTACTGAAGGAAAAATCATTTTTTAAAAAACATTGGGGAATATATTAGGGACCTTTTTTGCTTTACCTGAAGAAGAAATAAAAGATTATGATTGCAGATTGGGATGCTTGAAGGTTTTTAGATGTTTGTTGAAACACTAGGATAGAAGTAGGTTTGCAGTAGAAAAGTATATTGAAGAAGTTTACTATATTTTGCTTTAAATTTTCCTGGGATGGGAGTGTGGGAAGTTAATTTTAGTTAGGTTGTTATATGTAGTTATTTGGTTTGGTTTAGTTTGGTTTAGTATATGTAAATGTTTGGTTTAGGTTTCTTAAGTGTGAGGGACAGAGGAGGGAATTAAGCTTTTAAAAAATTATTCTTATTAGATTATTAGGTTTATTTATTAGCGTTTAGTAGTATTGTGTTAAAATGTTTTGGCGTGGTTTGATTTTTAATTTTGTATGTTATTATTTAAAACATAATAAATATCAAACAAAAATAGAGAAATATAGGAGAATCCCTGGGGAGATTTTGCTGTAACGATTTTATGAGGAGTTCTTGCAACATAGGATTTTCTGAGTCCCAGTTGTTTAACAAATGAAACACACCCCTCCTCCAAAAACACAGCTGAAATTAACAAGCGAGGTTCAGGAACCAGGAATAGATTTGTGTGCACTGAAAATAAATTCCCAAGCAAACATGTGCTCAGAGGCACTGTATTCCCAAATTGTTTGTCCACCTTTCTGAGCACCTGGGTTTGGTTAGGGGAGCAAAGAGGTCCTGTCCATTCCTGAACTGGGCCAACTCTGAAAGGTTCCTAAACGGACAGCTCCCAGTGCTGCTGATGAAAAGACAACATGGAGCTACTCCAGCTTTCCTTTGTAAATGGATTTTCCCTGGATCAGATGATGCAGTGGAGAAAGATGAGAGGGCTACAAATGTATCCTGATTATGTCTAGACATCCTATAATGTTCTACAAATGAAGCAAGACAATTTTGCTGTAAAAGTACCATATTCCTCAAACTTCAAACAACACATTCCACAGAAGATTTTACCTTCCTCACCCACCTAATTAATGAAGCCTTTTGTCTGAGAAGTCTTAAAGTGCCCCAATCACAATTTTAAAAAAATTGCTCAATATGAAAATTTCAATACTGAAACAGTCTCTCTGAATGGACTAGATAGGGTACTAAATAGTGGTGTTATTGACAGTTGATATCACTTTGGGAAAAGGGTGGCAGGACATTCATAAAAACCATTTCAGTCCTTTGTAGGAAAGAAATGTACAGCCCTCAATAAAAAAATGTAAAAAATAAAAAAAAGTGTGAACCCTTGGTTGGGGTAAGAACGTGGGAAGGGTCTTCACCTTTCTTATGTATGACATCCTAATACCATTTTTAACTGAAAATATCACATCTTTATATCTGAACTCTGGGCAGAAACCACATTTTATGATAATTGGAAGACACCCACAAAAATCTATAGGACATAAATTAATCAAGACATTTTATTTATTTATTTATTTACTTACTTACTTATTTCAATGGATTGACTCTAAATATGACCACATCAGGATTCAACCCTGGGCTTCCTGCCCAAAACCCTACCATACCCACACAAATCCCAGCCAAGCAAGGATCAAGAGCAGTATATGAGAAACAAAGGCTTATCTATAGTGCAGAATGGAAGTCATTGCTAACAAACAAGCTCCAAGCATAGGATAGATTCTTCACACTGATGATAGAATTGGCAAACACCAAGTAAGAATCCATTCACTTCCAAAGCTCTGTTTTTGGTTGTCTTTCTGAGAAATTTGCCTCCCAGCCCCTCTGACGCATATCATGGCTTTTCTTACCCCATGTTGAACCACCCTAGCTTCCCCCTTGGGCAGCACCAGAAAGAAAGTTCTTTTTGTTTAGTTCACTGTATAGTCCTGTGGCACTGGATGTATCCTTCCCTTCTTTCTATTCTTTAAAATAAATTGTTGCCCTTCTTTTCCTATGTACAGTCTGGGCTAACCCCTGCTGTCTCACAAACTGCCCTGACATTAACCTCATGTTTTCATAAATGACAAGACTTCCTCAATTCAGCAAGGCAGCAGAGCACTTTGGAGTGAAGGAAATTTATTAATCTCTCTTTGTAAGGGGGGGGGCAGGGGGTGGGAATGCGTTTTTTTAATGTACGCATAGGCATGCCCACATGTCATTATGTGTTAAGGTCAAGGAATGGAATTCATGGAGCAGGCTCTGAAACAGAATGAAGTATTTAGAGAAGAGTTGGTAGGGTGCAACTAGACAAAACAACGGAGAACTTCCATGGTCTTCACCAAGGACAAAGGCTGCAATAGAGGCAGGGCTGGATTGCACTGAGACTGTGTTTGCTGATGGTGGGGGAGAGATAACCCTTACTCCTTGCCATGTCATTTTTTTCCAGCCCAAATTAATCCATCCCTGAAGCATGGTTCCTGTAGGGCAAGACAGACAGATGTATGGGAGGTATTGCTAGGCACAAATAAGTGCAAGGCAAAAAAGAGAATGTATTTTGAGGGAGCAGGAGACCTGCGGGTGACTCAGAGGCTTGGAGCATGGAAGAGGTAACTTTCCAAACTACAACTCTGAATCCTCTTGGTTAACCTCAACTACAGTAGGTTCACTGAATCAACTGTTGAATGATGAATCAACACATTGGTAAATCCCATTGACTGAATGGGTCTAATCTAGTTGGGACTAGCAGTAGATTTCAAGACACGTAATCCCTGCAGACAGCATGGCCAGTTGTCCAAAAAAAAAAAAAAGTAATTTTGTGAAAGTTAACTTTTTCAAGCTTGGATAGTTTTGGAACTAGTGGTGCATAGATTATGGGAAAGAATACACTGGAACATTAATAGCATTACTATTACTGTACTAAAATCTATGTCTTGAATCCTGTTGGTTAGCCCAAAATAGAGTAGACTCACTAAATCAGTTGCTGAATGGTATATTGGCAAGTTCCATTGATTCAAGGAATCTGCTGTACTAGGAACTACCAACAGAATTCAGGCCTATATATCTCACTGCATAACTCAGGGCTTGTCTACATGGGTTATTTGCTCTGAATACCCAGGGCTTGCTTAGTCCTGTTTACATGACACATGGCCAAAACCCTGAATTGAGTACAAACTGTCTTCATGACACCCACAGCCAATTTGGCCTTTTTTCCCCTTAATCCAAATTTTAAAACCTTACCTTTTGCTCCAAGTTTTCATCTTTCTCTGCAGCGACAATGGGCAGGAACCTTCCCATGCAGTTCCTGCAAGCTGCCCAGTGCCACCACTGCAGGGGCAGGTCACTCTGAGGTCAGAACGTAGTGTTCGGCAACAAAGGCAGCCACTCGTCATCACTGCGGGGGGAGCACAAGTAACGGGGAATTCGGTGCCAGAAGAGTCTGGAGGCAGCCCAGACTATTCTGGCCAATGTAGACAAGCCCAAAGGAACCTAGGGCAATGTAAAATCAAATTTTGAGGTAACACTTCAGAATTTAAAGCAAGCAAAATGATGTAATCATGCTAGAAGAATATTAAACAATTTAACAAGTTAAAACAGGTTGAAAAGGTTAAGACAGTTCAAAACCATGCACATGCAGAAGCTAGAATAAATCAATTAGGCCCCAAAGACTTTCATAAAAAGCTATGGTTTAGCATGAATATGAGATGGTGTGTGTGTGTGTGTGTGTGTGTGTGTGTGGCAAAACTTTGCAGGGCTTTGTTGGGAATGACGAAGAATTTGTGCTGGGTCCAGAAGCAGGCTGGAAGCCAATGTTTTGTCATCTGAGTATCAGGAGAGCGATTCATTTTGGCAGCAGATTTCTAGATAGAGGTGAGGAGGCCAAAGTTTGGCAGATGACCTAAGAAATTTTCTATTGTATTGTAGATCATAAAGGATTCCCTTATTTCCATGATTCCACAAGAAAGAGTGATAGACTTTTTCAGAACCAGAAAAATCTAAAGGGATTGTTTATTTCTTTTTTTTCAAAAAGTGCTTCTAGTATAGCAGTGTTAATGTAGAATATGTGTGCATACATACATGACTACAAAACAAATTGCCTCAAGTGTCATGAGGGTCACTTACATCAAGGATTGAAAATGACTGATGGACAATCCTACTTTGGGAGAAAAGGCAGGATATAAAGCCAATGAATCCAGTAAATAAAAATAAAAGTTGTGAGAACTGTATAAAGACTTGAGTAGACAGATGGATATGTACATAGATGGATAGGCTGGTTCTGGAGCTTGTTGGAATAAAACCACAAGAATATATTTAAAAGACTGGTGTGTGCACTCGTCTGCTGGTATTCAACATGTCTTAGTGGACCCTATCCCACCATTTCACCCACACCCACCCCACTCAAACCAAGGGCCACAACTGTGGCATGACAACACTTCCCTCATTTATGCTGTTTATGCCTGTAGAACAAAATATGAAAATAAATTAGGCAGTGCTACTCTGAGGAAAGGTTGTCTTCAAAGCTGTTTCCCACCAAAGCCTAGAGTCACCTGAACAGTTGAGAAATTTGGCTGCATCCATTCTACTGTAAGCTTCCAGTTTGTTTTGTTTTTGCATGCTGTCAAGTCATTACTGACTTATGGTAATCCTACAGTGAGACCATCATGGGATTTTCTTGGTAGAATTTGTTCAGAGGGAGTTTGCCTTTGCCTGTCTCTGTGACTGACAGCATGTGACTTGTCCCAAGGCCAACCAGGGGGTTTCCGTGGCCAAGTGGGAATTCAAATCCTGGTCTCCCGGTATCCTAGCCCGGCACTCCAACCAGTACAACATGGTGGTGATACAACTGTTATTGGGCAATCATCCTGCCTCATTCACATTATTTTACTGGGGAGAGGAAGAGAGTCCAGGCATTCTCATCTTTTTCCTGTAGCCCTCTTGTGTCTTTTCTTCTTTTCACAAAATCTGAAAAAGCAGAATGCCTTTCAACTCAAGGCAAGGAGAAATTGAAGACTTAGAAGATAAGAAATAATAATAATAACAATTTTGAAAGAAGATGGAGCAAATTAAAATATTAACATGGAACATACAGGGGATGAATACCCCGCAGAAGATATTTCATACACTACAAAAACAAAAATTAGATATTGTTTGCCTTGAAGAAACAAGAATAAGGGGGGAAAAGACACTGAACACTTGAGAAATACACAACTTGGTTTGGAATTTGTCTCTGCTTCAGATTCTAAAAAAAGGATAATATATGTAAACTTAAACTACAAGGCCAAAGAAGTAAAGTGCAACCCAAAAGGGAATTATGTAATGGTTGAGATATCAATTCAGGGGGGAAAAATACCTTTGTATAGGAATTTATGGACCATTGGAGAATAAAGGACACTTTTATAGAAATTTAATGAAGGAAATAAAAGAAATTAACCATGAAAATCTAATTCTGATGGGGGATTGGAATGGAGTAATGGACCCCCTACAAGACAGACATTCTGACACTCAAATAAAGAAGAATCGGGGAAACTACCCAAGGAATTATTTGAACTAACGGAAATGATGTAATTACAAAATGCATGGTGTTTTAAATATGGAAATTCAAAGGACTTTACTTTTTTTCTAACAGCCACAAGTCATGGTCAAGAATTGATTTCTTCTTATTATCTTCCCAGCTATGTCCAAGTCTTAAGAAAATTGACTATGGCCCGTTCCGCATGGGCAAAAAGTACATGCTCAGCATGTACAAGGGTTAGAAAGGGGCGTCCTTTCCGGACGCCCCTAACCCTAGTACGTGCTGAGCACGTACAAAATGGTGGTGCCCATTCTACATGGGCGCCGCCATCTTGACGTAGCAGACGCTTAGCGTCCTCATGTCTCGGCACCATTATGATGCTGCCAGTGCACCATTGGCGCTTTGCGGCATCATAATGGCGCCGCAAAAAGAAGCTGCTTTTTGTGGCTTCTTTTTGCTGCATGGAGCAGCCGCAAACTCCGCGCAGCAAACACCGGCGCTGGCAGACCACCCTTTTGGGTGGTCTGGAAAGTGCCATATTGCCTAAAACTTGGTCAGTCCATAACCCAGTGTTAATGTGGATGAATACAAACAAAAAAGAGTTTCAATGCAGATTAAATGTCAGTTTGTTTAAAAACCAGAAAATGATAAAGGAGATTTCAGAAGAAATAATTTTTTTTCAAAAAAGATATGGACAATGAAGATCCAACACAGATTGTATGGGATAGTTTTAAGGTGGTGTTAAGAAAACACCTGATTAAAAAATGTTCCGAACTTAAAAAGAAAAAAGAAAGCTTGGCTAACAAAATAAGAGGAGAAATATTACACAGAGAAACTTATTTCAAGATCCACCCAAAGAATGAGGAGAAAGTCAAAGAAATTCAGCTTTTACAAAAACAACTGTCACATATAGTAATGGAAGAGATTGAGAATAAAATAAGATACACCAAGCAAATTTTTGTTGAGAATGCAAACAAACCAGGAAAGATGTTGGCTTACTTATTGAGAAAAGAAAGAGCGTAAAGGACGATTATGAAGATAAAGGTGGGAGATCAAGTAATTACAGAGACAAAGAAAATCAAACAAGTGTTTCAACAATTTTATTCAAATTTATATAAAGAACAACCAATCAATAAGGAGAAAATGGGAAAAAAATTAAATGGATGTAAAATTCCAAAATTAACGGCTGAACAAAACAAAAAGTTAAATAGAAGAATAACAACAGAAGAATTATTATTGGCAATTAGAAGAGGAAAATCTGGGAAGAGCCCTGGTCCTGATGGCTTCCCCATAGAATTTTATAAAATTATCTTACAGCACATATTAAGACCATTAACTAGAGTAATGAATTAAATTATAGAGGGTAATATGCCCCCAACTTGGATTTCTTCAAATATAACAATCATACCTAAGGACAATAAAGACACAACTGACCCTGCAAACTATAGGCCGATATCACTACTAAACGTAGACTACAAGTTGTTTACATCTATACTAGCGGAAAGATTAAAAGTAGTGCTATGCGAGTATATCCACGAAGACCAAAACGGGTTTTTACCCAAGAGAATGATAAAGGGGAACATATGGACTATTCTAAATCTGATTGAACATCATGAGAAGAATATCGACAAACAATTACTTCTTATTTTTTTAGACACCGAGAAGGCTTTTGATAAGGTAAATTGGAGATTCATCAAAGAAGTATTACAGAGAATGGATATCGGTCAAACATTTCTAACTTGGTTAAATAAAATTTATAATAAACAAGAAGCAAGTATTCTAATTAATGGAACCAAAACAGACATTTTTCAAGTATAAACAGGAGTCCATCAAGGATGTCCATTATCACCTTTACTGTTTCTAACAACCCTTGAAATTGTATTATCGCAAATAAGAGAAGAAAGGAAAATTGGAGGAGTGAAAAAAAGAGGATGGGAATACAAAATAAGTGCATTTGCGGATGACCTGGCCATCTTTCTGGGTAAACCGATGGAAGATATAGATGTATTGATGGAAAAGCTAGAAAGCTATGGCGAGGTCTCAGGTTTCAGGGTGAATAAACAAAAAACCAAAATATTAATAATGAATTTATCAGATAAAGAAAGACAAGAGATTAAAACAAAAAGTGGATTTCAACTGGAAAAAAAGTTAAATACTTAGGAATTGAAGTAACAATGAAAAATACGGACTTATATAAAAACAATTATGAGACAGCATGGAGGGAGATAAAAAAAGGAAATGAGCAGACGGAAAAATGTGAAAATCTCATGGATGGGCAGGGTCTCTGTGATTAAAATGTCGATGTTCCCCAAAGTATTATACTTATATCAAAATTTACCTATTATTATGAATGAAATACCCTTCAAGAATTGGAATAAAGACTTGTCAGGGATGATGGGAGTTGTAGCTCTTCACCTCTGACTCAGTCTTTTCCAGGTTAATATTCTCTGAAGATGCCAGCCACAGAGGCTGGTGAAATGTCATGAATAAACTCTTCTAGAACATGGCCACATAGCCCGAAAAACCCACAAAAAAAACTATGGATGCTGGCCATGAAAGCCTTTGGCTTCACAGTAAGGTAAGAAGTACAAAGTTGTTGCAAAATATTGACTTTGATGCGTTCTACTACAGCAGACTAGGGCATTTTGGTCCTCCAAATGTTGTTGGATAGCAGCACCCATCAGCTTTAGTCATCATAATCATATCACCATGGTGGCACAGTTGTGAAAGACAATGGGAATTGCAGTTTGACAGCATCTGGAAATCCACATATTCTCCAGCCTTGATATACAGGATTCCATTAGCACACAGCAAAATGGCAACCATGCCCTTTGCCTGCTAGTCCTAGATGGCTACCTATTCCTTGGCTGAGGACTAAATGTCTGCAGTGGAGTTCTCTGGGCAGCATGGAATTAATTTCTGGAATATTTGTTACAGGGTGGTTTGGGTTTTGTTTTTGTTTTTTGCTTTTCCTTTCAAAGAGATGGCTGAAGAAAGGCAGAAATGCCAGATGTATAATAAAATGGACAGAAAACTAAACAAAAAGAGCACTTTCCTCTTTTTAAGAAAGCAGTAAATGCAATTGTTTGAACTTGCACGGAAAAAGTTAAGCAAAGGTAATTGAATTTTTTTTAATGCAATAAGCCAGAGACAATAGCTAACATGAGCAGGAGGAGGATGTAAAGACTCATGCGTGAAAGAATTGATGAGCAATAACAAGAAACAGCTGAAGATCTGCTCCCAGCCCCCCATCTTCCTCCATTTGCCCTTGGGGTCAGTCCACATTTTTTTTTGAATCCTGATTGCCGAGAAATTGGAGGCTTGTGTTCTGCTCAAGGTCTGACTTGTTAATGGGAGGCCTGAGGCTGAGTGCATTGAAACATGAGGAACTGTATTACAAATGCCAGCCTAGAAGTTCCAGTAAAGTTTTAAAGATTTGGGGAGGAGGGAGGGAGTCTTTCTATGACCATATAGAATAGCCGAACAGCTGCAGAGTAAAACCTTAGGGACTCCCCTGGTTTCCCCTTACTGAGAAAACATATGGTGCTTTAGACACATGTACTTCCCATGTGGAGGCTACATTTCATGCATGGATTTTATGTGTCTTAAGTGAGTGCAGTTTGGCTCAAAGCTGTCACATAGGTGACCTGTTCAAAAGGAAACAGAATATAGAAAGCCCTTTGAACTACAATGAGCAGTAGGCCATGTGAGAATTTATCCTTGAATGGAACTATTGAACGTTGGCTGTTTGAGAGCTTCCAGCAAAGTATTCTTTCAACCTTTTTAATGCCTGTGATTTAAACCTAGATTCAGCTATCCTGGGAGAAGATGTAGATGCCCCAGCATAACTATTCATGCTCCATAACTAACATGAGATTTAACACACTGATGAATCAAACTCAACCTGCAGGACTTCAAACATTTAAAGTAAATATGTGATTACCACCCATCTATTGTTCAGTAAAAGGTATTTCTACTCTATGCAGACTAACACAGGCATCTGAGATTAAAACTATAATCTATCTGGACAGGATTTAACTCAGGCCAGGTCCACATGGGCCAGAATGCTTTGGGAGCAGCCTGGATGATTCTGTCCCCAAAGCTACCCCATTGTTTCCCCATTATCTTGGGCACTCTGTTGGGATGCAGGGTGGCTGTTTGCGCATCCTACTGTGCTGCCCAGTCCCAGTGCCACCACTGTGAATAACTCAGTCTGAGGTCAAATCCCTAGACTTGTTGTGTTTTGAGGTCTGGAGTTCTTTGAAGCAACAATGGAGACTCATCAGATGCTTAAAAAGGATGTTGGTTTTATTGTTCTGTGTTTTCCTTTCTGAATAAGGCCACAGGGAACTATTCTAGCCTTTCCAGACTCCTAATAGAAACCCTGGGTTGGACAGTTTACACTTAGAATTTTATCATATCAGCCTGCTGTCCTGCCACAATCATACTGTTTTAAGAATGGAAGGATACAGTTTCGGCATAATTTCTTATAACATGTTCCCCCATGATAGTGCTTTGGCACTGCTTGGGCAATCCGTTGTTACACTATCTGTTTTCTGTACTGTCAAATGTTGTCTTTCAGGAGGAAGGGGACAAACAGTCACCATGGAACCAATTGTCTCTTGAAGCCAGCTTCTGTGTACATGGGAGTGGAAAACAGGAACAGAATCACACTCACTCACACCATGTGCCTGCCTGAGAAGCAGAGATGCAGAAGGGACCTCTTGCATCAAGGTAGAAATGGAATAATAGTGAGATTGAGAAGCTTCTGACAGGTTTTGCCCATAGTGAAAAGGTGCACTACAATAATAAACGGAATGCAAGGCAACAACAGGACAGACACAATGCTGTGTGATACGTGTGATTTTCCTACAAGGTGCATTAACATGCTAAAATTTGATAACTTGGACTTCCCCACTGTTCCTCTGAAGTGAGTCTTGTGGATAAGTCTCTCAGTTCCTATGTAATAAGTCTATGTTGCACAAGACTAGACAGGAGTGATCATGGCATCTCTCCTAGCAAATAAGTGGAAATAAGTCAGTTCCAGAGGCAACCCTGAAGAACTAAGTGCTAGTAGACCATGCAGATACAGACTTTTGAGTAAATAGTTGGTTAAGGGAACTATTAATTTTTTTAAAAAGCTCTTTAAACTAAAAATATTTTGTGTCAGTGCTGGTGTTTCCCATACTAAAAAACTTGAGAGCAAGCTGGGTAGAGGCAAATATAAAATGAGAGAAATGGGAGAAACATCCTCTTGACTTCAAATGATGTTCTTGTCAGTGCTGACTGTCATTTGTAATCCTAATATAAAGACATTGACAGGAAAGATAACCTAGGAACATAGCCTTTGTCATTTATCTGGACAGGGTTTATTTTTCCTATTCAGAGAGAGTTAGTCTGAGCAGGAAAGGCAGAAGCCTTCAACATGGGCAGTTTATTAGCTGCAAAGAAACTTCTTGCTAAAAGAGAATGCCTTTTGAAGACTGTCCAGATAAATGTTCTGTCATGATGAGGTGACAAGAGATTTAAATGGCTGACAGTGAGTGTATAAACACAAAGTAATAGCTCATGTGCCATCTCTTCCATCTCTTTCCTCAATAATCCAGGAAGTAGCAGTCACTGTCTCATCCATCCCATGAAAAGCTTCACCTGCTGAATTTCTGCTTACTTACTATCCAAAATACTGGAGTGTGTTTATTGATAAGGGAAGCTACACAGCTACAACAAACGCACCAGCCAGCACCATCTGTGAAAAAGCAACAGGAATGTTTCCAAAGGGATTTGATCTCTGAAATAACAATTATTACCTCAGTTTTTCCCTGCTCTGCAATGTCAGGAGATCTTTGGAACAGTTGCTGTTCTTTGAAATTGAAGGGGAATGCAGAGGAATGTTTGCCGGAGTTAGGCCTCACTGGGTGGAAGGACTGTTAATTAAAGGAAATTTATTAACCATAACTGTCTCTTGTCAATGTTTGTTCCTCTGGTAACACAGCAGCCTCCCCATTACTAGCACAACTGAGCTGGCCCCCTGTTCTAGCCTCTACAAGTTGATTTGGGGTGCATCTTCTACACTATAGAAATACAGTGGAGCCTTGTTATATGCTGGGGTTTGGTTCCAAGATCACCCGTGGATAACAAAATCCGTGGATGCTCAAGTCCCATTAAATATAATGACATACCAAAATGGTGCCCCTTATAAAAAATGGAAAATCAAGGTTTGATATTTGAAATTTATACTTTTTTGAACATTTTCAAACTGTGGATGCTTGGATCCATGTATAAAAAATCCGTTTATAAGAAGGGCTGACTATAATGCAGTTTGATGACACGTTTAGTGCTGTAGCTCCAACCTATGGAATCCTGGGATTTGTAGGCTTAGAAGGTCTTTAGCTTTCTCTGCCAAAAAGCACTGGTGCCTTGCAAAACTACAAATCCCAGGATTCTGTAGGATGAAGCCAGGGCAGCTAAAGTGTTGTCAAATTGCATTATTTCTGCAGTGTAGATGCACCCTTAGACCTTCTCTGCACTTGCAAGGATACTCTGGGGGCAGCCTGGAGTATTCTGTCCTGGCTCTGCAGCTGCTCCAACCAGCCCCTGATACATTGGTCTCTGTTCCTGCGCCATAGTGGCAGTCTGCACAGACATCCCACTGAGCTGTCCAGCACATCTGCCACCACCATGGCTCACTTGCTTCTGAGGTCAGAACAAGGCTGGGTGCCTTGTTTTGACTTCAAAATGAGCAACTCATGGTGGCAGACAACCACTGTGGTCCAGGAATGGAGGCCAAGGTAACAAGGGTCTTTTACATTCAACCATTCCTGGGCACCTCGTTCTGACCTCAGAAGTGAATGACCCAGGATGGCAGACATGCCAAGCAGCTTATAATGTCAATGCAGACAGCTGGCATGGTGTGGAAACTGAGGGATCCAGATCTTCCTCGAAGATTCAAAGTAACAGTTAAGGTTTTTTTAGTGCATTTTAAAGCTGTTTTACCTCATTCTGGTGCGGAATGTGCTGGATGTTGTTCAGAGTGGTAATACCTGAACTAGGGTTTGGGATGTGCATAGTCTGAACAGGACAATGCTAGAATGCACTGGGGGAACAGGCCCTTTGGCCTGTGCTGGCAAGGCCCCTGTCACTTTATGATATCAATATAAGATCCACATAGCTACTCAAAACAAAATTTTGTTCCAAACTTTTCTTAGCAGTCAGAATTTACTTATGTTTACTTATCTGTTTAGGACTTCTGTATCAAAAGCTGCTAGTGATAATGCAAAAGGAGATGCCAAATGTTTTTGCTGAGATGAAGAAAAAGATCTAAATGAAACAGTATCTTTAATAAAGCTCTTAATAACTATTTTACCTAATAAGGGCATCCAGTTGCTGTGCCTTGCTGTCTAAGGAGATCATTGCATGCGCCTTATCCCATCTTTTTCAACATGTGTTAAAGTGTCAAAGATGAGTCATAGAGTCATAGAATCAAAGAGTTGGAAGAGACCACAAGGTCCATCCAGTCCAACTCCCTGCCATGCAGGAACTCTCAATCAAATCATACCTGACAGATGGCCATCCAGCCTCTGCCTAAAGACCTCTAAGGAAGGAGACTCCACCACTCTCCGAGGGAGTGTGTTCCACTGTCGAACAGCCCTTACTGTCAGGAAGTTCCTCCAAATGTTGAAGTGGAATCTCTTTTCCTGTAGCTTGCATCCATTGTTCTGGGTCCTGTTCTCTGGAGCAGCCTTATCGCATTATCCCAGTGCCGGACGTATGCAGCATGCATGCAATTTGGGCTTATCATGCGGTGTTTCAAGGATGGGATTTTCATTGGGAAAAAGACAGGATAAGGTGCATGTGACAATCTCCTGAAACAACAAGAATAGTACCATGTACAAAATTAGCCTTAATGTGTATATTCTGTAAGTCACTTCTGACAACACTTTGAATACACATTTCTATGACATCAGTTATGAATGATGCACATGGGAGTGATTCATAGTGTTTCTTTTGAAACATTAAAAAAGCAAAGTGCAGGAGAGGATTACAGGGCTTCACTTATAGTTAGCTGAGACCAAATTATATATACACTAATTATTCATGAGAAATGCAAAATGTTAGGACATAAGGGCACAATGGAACCCCAATACCAACATTTGGTAAGAAATAGCCCTGAGCTTTTTACTGTGGAAGAAGACAGTAAGTTTAGGGAGCTAGGCCGAGCATACAATATAAGAAACAAAGGGTTCACAGAGAGTTGATAGATAACAAGGGAATGGATCTGGTCAGCAAGATAAGTATTGTGGTCAGCATTACAACTTTATCTCTGCAAACATCATAGCCACAGTGGTTTATACAGAGGGATTTGGGAAAGAACAAAGAAGTGGCTCTAGTGTTATTATGAAGAGATTCCATTCCGCAGTAACAAAGAAGTAGCATAGAATATTTATCATATGTGGAATATATGATTCTATGCAGCTAGACATATTATGAAGTGTGAGAGATAGACCATGAGGGCCTGTAAATCTTCAGCTTTGAAAAGGTCTGGCTCGTTGGTGCAGGACTATAGCCCCTGGAATAAGTTGAAAAGATAATGCTAAACTCCTTCTCTGTTTCCCTGGGTTTCTTTCCTCCTTCGTTCTTGTACTACTTCAGTTTCTGCAAACCGAGTTCAAAGTGCAACAGCAATCTGCACTCTGTTAAGTGAGTAGAGGAGGAGTGTGAAATATGTTGCTTTTTAAAGTAATTGTAGCGTGCTTTCAAATAATTTCTGACTTGTGACAACCCTAAGGTGAGCCTTCTCATGGGTTTTCTTGACAAGATTTGTTCAAATGGACTTTGCCTTTGCCTTTCTAAGCAGCTGAGAGTGTGTGACTTGTGCAAGGTCACTCAGTGGATTTCCATGGCCAAGCAGGCATTCAAACCCTGGTCTCTAGAGACATGGTCCAATGCTCAGACCACTGTACCATGCTGGTTCTGTCCTTTTTAGTAGGCTCAAGCAAAAACAAATTGCTGCAGCTATTCCTAGCTTATGTGTTCATGTTTACTAATAACATTTGCCATCTTGACCACACTGATATTGTTTGGCCATATGTGGCCCAGTTTTCATTTGTGAGATTTTGGCACATATGAGACTATGAAGTCCAAGATCTAGAAGTGGGAGGAGTGCAACCCAAGGGCCAAATGTGTCCTAAAGACCATTCCTCCCTGTTCCCCACTAAGGGAAACTGGGAGACCAAAAAAGGTTTTTCATCCTAAAATTGCCACTAGCACCCTCTGTATAACTAGTAATATACACAGAGACAGCAGTAAAATGTACATTTGAAGGTTTATTATACGCTACTGGCAATTTTGTGACAAAAAAAGTTGGAGAACTCCAAAATTTTATGGTGAGTGGGGGGGGCATTTCTAGGGTAAAATGGGGACTGGCAATGCCATCACTGAGGTGGAGATGAACTTGGAGTGCATCAGATGACACCCCAGAGGAGGGGTGACACCTGCTTGAGCCCTCCTCCCTCTTTAGTGTGCCCTTCCTGGCTTCTCTGTCATCTGGCTTTCTTTCTTGGGAGGACACCCAGTGACTGAGCAGCAGGAAGGATGAACATATGTCCTTCCTGGGTGACACCCTCCACATCTAGCTAGTGAAGCCAGCGGGGTTAATGCAACCCTCTATTGACTGGCAGTTCTCCACTCTGACCTAGGCACATAGCTGCCCCACAGCCTGTTTTAGTTGGGAATGCACAAACCCTCTCCTCATGTGTCCATGCCTTTACTGCATTTTGGATGTGTAGCCACAACTCACACAGAGGACAAATGGTGCATCTAAAAGGAATCTATTTCATATCCATGGCCTTAAGTTTCCAAAGGGGGCTAGAGGAGTTCCCCTCCTTGCCTGAGGAATTGGAGAACTACTTTGATTCAAAGAAGATAGTACTGGTCTAGCAATATATTTGCAAGTCTGGGATGAATCCTCTGGGGGGGGGGGGGGGACCTAGCAAACAGGGCAGAATAAAGGCTCCAGCATGTATAACTGGACTTGGAATTGCTGAAAGGATTTTCAGTGGAACTGAACGCAATGAGTTTCAGCAAATGATTGCAGCTTTCATCAAGCTTTGGTGCAGGCATTATTCAAATACACAGCTGGACACATTTTGTGCAGTAAGAAAATAAAATGTGCAGTAGGAAATAGGGTTTTTATTTTGTTTTGTTATTTTGTGCTGTTAGCTGTGTGGGCTTTAATCCAAAACAATATTATTTTCTGAAACAAGTAGATGAGGAAAAAGGTAAAGCAACAGGTATTTAAAATGACTGATGTTATCTTTCGGTCTTCAGAACCACATATTATTATCAGGACCAATTACTTGACTGCTTTATCTATGACCAGGAATATTCACCCATGAAGATATGTCTAGCTGCTTTGGACCCAACAGTGCTGCTGCCTCCCTTTTTCACTAGACCTGCAAGATTCATTAACAATTAGGCCCTGTCTCCATGGGCCTCCCGGCTTCTTGTTGGAGAGACTAGACAATGTATGCCCAAAATCCAAGTTTGGCACAAACAGACTGAATGACATGCAGACCATTCAGCCCCAAACCTGGAGAACATCCCTGTTAAAATGGGTTTAAATAGCCTTGCTTGCTCTGGATCTTCCGGAAGTTCTGGGCCCTCCATTCTGATGCCAAATGGCTGTTTAAAATGCATCCCACTCTGCTACCCAGTGCAGCTGCTGCTGGCATGTGTCTCTCAATTTTAGGTCAAAACAAGCCATGTAATCATGAACTCTAGAGTGAATGACTTACCACTGCCATGGCTACACCAGGTGGCACAGCAAGCCCCCCATGTGAAGAGCCGCAGCACCAGTGCAAAGGGCACCAGGTAATGGGGGGAGGTTGGGGTTGCATTGAGACCAGGATAGTCTGGGCTGCCCCCCAAAGTATCCTGGCCAATTCAGACAGTATTCCAGAAATTTCTGCTTTTTGTCACCAAATTTTGTAATGACTTTCACCATTACATACATTTTGTCAATTCTGGTTTAGTCTTCCATGCCAGCATGGCTCAGAGATAGTGTCAATGTATCTTTAGTCACTGTCTCAGGGAAGCTGTCTCTGTGACTTTCTATGATGCACTATGTAGTCATACAAAATAACACACAGTGCTGGGTGGATTGAGGGAAAGAATATCTTTGGTTCTAGCCCTTTGTTTTCTTGTGCAATAAAATAACAAATGGCTTAGAAGCAATCCTGCTTCGTAGGCAGGTTGGAGTGGGATGGGGAGTATGGAAGGCCACATGTTCCTACTGCAAAGGAGGTATATTAAAACTTGTATGAAAATGCTCACAATACCTCCCACCCCCATTCCCCCTGAGCATGCTTTTATTAACACTATCAGGTACTGGGAAAAGGAGTTATGGAACATGTATTTCTTTTTGAAGATGCAGACGACTGTTAATAGAACTAATCACAAACAATAAACCAGGGAACTGTATAACCTCAGCTAGGATGTTGCACCCATAGTGGTTGGTGGCTTCCATGCCAGTGGAGTGGGAAATCCATGCTGGAGTTTCATCTAAACTTTAAATGAACTATGCAAGATGCTGATCCCTGTCCCCAGATTAGATTGAGTAGCTCTTTGAAAATTCAGATTGGGTTTACCACTAGCTACCAGTGCCATTGTACTGCACAGTCTTCTCTGTGGAACACACCTTTTTAACTAGAGAGGTGGAAGACACAACATACATTTTGCTCGGAGCACAGGTGATTTGTTGGAATTGTGTGGCCTGAATGAATGTGTCTCTTAGTGCTTCCCAACAAAGGAAAATTCCAACCAGGAAAGCAGCAGAACAGAAAAATGTGAATGGGGGTGGGATTACTTTGGGCATGTGTAAACAACTCAGGCTGTTGCTCCTTGCCACCAGACTCAGACTGGGTCAGTCAGGCGAACAGTTCAGTCTGTTTACAGAAACAATCCTTAAGTTTACCAAGAAATACATCTCCCATTTCCTGTCTGTTGCACTGAGCCAAATGTTGAACAGAGACAGATGGACACAACATCTTTATAAATCAAACAAATGAGCTTCCTAATTTTTATTTAGTAAATGAGAGGCAAAATAGTGGTTTGTACTGCCATCAATCTTGAAAGCCAGTTCATGGGACTTGGAAAGGAAGGAGGGCACATTATTTTCAGATTAGGTTGTCTTTTTTCTATCCTAACACAGACTGAGTTTTTAATTTTTTTGTAAACTAATCTCTCACAGTTCTGGGATCCTGCTTGAATTACTCTTCTTAGCAGCAGATATTTTAATAGTTCTTTGTCAACAAGGGTAATCAAGACACAATGTAGATAGAGTTTGTCCTTTACTGTCTCCCAGTGTGACCTCTTCTTATTCCAATCTAACAGGGGTAAGAGAATCACTTGAATGCCTGTCCACTTACTCCATCCTTGGTCCAATCTGAGAGCAATAAGCTTGGAAAGAAGTAGGTGTGATTGAGGAGGTCCTTAGTATTTGAACCATCATTCTGTCTTTAGAGAAAAGGAGTGCTAAGACAGGGATCATATATATATTTGCTTTTGCCTACTCTGGGAAGACTACTACCACATCTCCACTGCTGAGTTAATAGAGCGGGAACTACGTTTGAACTGTCAATTCAGGGGCTGTGCAGATGGGTGGCAGCATGCTGCCTGGTTTTGCCCCAGAAGGAGGCCTTGGCAACCAGATGGGTTCTTCCTGGCAGATTCTTTTTGTGTCCCTGAAAGGGCGCCATAGGTGCACTTGCATGCCATGATGACACCCCTTGTGTGTAGTGCTGTTTGCGCGTTGTGCCTGAGGGACATCATCATGGCACACTCCATGTGTACAGGTGCATGCCAAGATGGCACCTGGGTGGCAGAACTAGGGCTTGGAGCATGTGCACAGTCTACCCTAGTTCAGCCCTAGCATACAGTCAGGCCGGCTCAAAGTGCCGGTCTGTTCTGGCTCTCAACTTACAGCAATTATGGATAAAAAGCAGAAGTGGGAGAAGGAGAGAGAAAGCTGTTGAAAAAGTGGGATGACAGAAAAATAATTAAGACTGTCCCTGCCAAATTGGGGGTAGTTGGAAGGTATGGGTTACTGCCATAGCCATTGCCCACCTTGGATCTCTGGAACAGTGACAGTGTAAATGGAAGCCTTAGGCTCCCTTAAATTGCATGCTCCAGGCCCAGGGGGAAAATAGGAAGTTACTTTCAGAGACTTTGAGTTTTTTTAAAAAAAGCATCACCCAGTCCTAAAAAAATACATGGGGAAAATACTCTCTATGCCCCCCCTCAGAGGGCATGTGGATGCAAAACCTTGGGGGGGGCATCAGTCCAATGAGGGGAGTGAGTCCCTCCAAGGTCTCCAAAGGAGTAATGTGGCCCCCTAGTCTCCCACAGTTGCCCACCACTATAGTAGAGAAACTGACTGGGGTGTGCATTTCCAAATTTACCTCAGCACTCCAACGAGAAGCATGGTATAATTTGGATGAAATTGATAATTTGAACAAAAGAACATAAGAAGAGGCAAAGGTCTATCTAGACTGTCTGGTTCAGATCAGAGGTCTCTCTGTACCAGCATTCTGCTCCTCAAGCAGCCAGCCAGATCAGGGCAACACCATATTCCAGCCCATGCTCCTGAGCAACTGCTATTCAGAAGCATCCTATCTGTGGTCTTGAAGCTCCATTCATTTTCATTGGGTGGCCCTGCATTCTAATATTATGGGGAAAAGAAAAGAAAAACTTCTACTATTCACTTTCTCTACAGTGTACATAATTTTATATGCCTCCATCATGGCCCCCCTTAATATACCCATTTTCTAAGCTAAAGAGTCCCAATCTAGATGTTCCTCATAATGCAGTGGCTCCAGCACCCCTTCATCATTTTGTTTGCCCTTTTTAATCACTTTTCCAGCTTTATAATATTCTTTCTGAGGTACAGTGAGCAGAACTTTGCACAATATTTCAAGGGTGGCTGCACCTTAGATTTGTATAACATCATTATGGTGTTCATAGTTATATATTATATTCCTTTCCTAATGATCCCTAAGATGGAGAGGTTGGCCTTTTCACAGCAGTCACAGACTGGGTTAATATGTTCATCAAACTGTTGATCTCAGCTCCAGAATCCTTTTCCCAAGAGTCGCCACCAACTCAGATCTCAATCAACCTAGATTTGAAAGCTGGCAAGGTTATATCGCTTCATTCTTACTTACATCACATTTGCCATATTAATAGCTATTTCCCCAGTTTAGAGAGATTCTTTGGAGCTTTTTTTGTCCCCCCCCCCCCCCCCCCCCACACCTTTGACTGCCCTAAATTATTGGGTACCATCAGCAAACATGGCCAAACTGCTTGTCCCCAACTCTAATCATTTATGAACAAATGTAAACATTCTGGTGCAGCCCCTATCTCTCTCTCCCCACAATATGAGCAATGAAACAAATCAAACATTATGACTTAAATACAGTTATTACTCCAGTTATTACAAGAGCCTGACTACAGTAGACCTAAACCTGGGGGAAGGGCGAGGGGGTGTGTGTCCAGTGAGAGCGGCACATATTAACCGGCTTGCCGGCTCCCTCCTCATCCACACCCCCCAAGAAAGGCCCCTGGACTGTGCTGTTTGCTGGACTGTACCTCTGCTGCCTTGGTTGTTGTGTCCTGTGCAACTCTGCAGTTTGGAGGACTCCCTGCCGGACCATCTACAGCACTGCCACTGCGCAGTTGCGCAGTGGCACACATGTGCAGTAGGGGATGCCAGAGCCACCCCCCCACAACACCAGGGACTGCGCCCAGAGAGCGCCAAGACTCTGTTTTTGCCGCTCCCCTTCTGAAGGGGAGGAGGAGGAGCCGGTGGGAGTACGCGGGGTTTTGTTTTGTTTTGTTTTTTAGTGTGTTTGTAATTGTATTTTTAACTGTTTATATTGTACTATGGCTTCGGTCATAATTTGATTGTTGTTAGCCGCTTTGATCTCTAGGAAAAGCGGGATACAAATAAAAATTGTTTACTATTGGATCAAGGGAACATATATAAGCATTTTCTTTTACCAAGTTCTCTTTGATTCCATGCATCTCTTCTTCTCATTGTTATTTGCCATCACTTGACCTTTTTCAGTTATGGTGATCTTATGGATGAGAGACCTTCATGAGGCCTGGTCTTAGAAGGCCCCATTCAGGGCTTGCAAATACAGAGTTGTGGCTTCCTTGATTTAATCTATATGTATTGTGGTCTTTCTCTTTTCCTACCAGCTTGAATTTACCAGGCGTTACTGTCTTTTCTATTGAGGCATGTCTTCTCTTGACATTCCAAAGTATAATTGCTTCTGTTTTATCCATTTGACTTCCCATAAGAGTTCAGACTTAATTTGCTCTCAGACCCATTTATTTATCTTTGTGGCAGTATATGGTATCTGTAGAATTTTTCTCCAGCACCACATTTTAAATTAGTTGATTTTCCTCCTGTTAAGCTTTAGTACAAACAATAGTTAGATTTAGTGCCACTGCCATTTTCTCCATGAGTGTCAGTCCCCACACACACATACACTCACATACTACTGATGCTCAGTAGCTGTTTAGCACCTTTAATATGGCTTCTCAGCAAAAGTCTGACATGGGCTACCATACCAGCAGCAGTGCTACCATAGGAGCACACAATCCCACCACCATGGAAAGATAGTGTTTCGGTGGTGTCTGCATGGGCCAGAATACTCCAGGAGGAGCCGGTAGTATTCTGGCCCCAACATCCCCTTTTTATCTGGGCACTCCAGAGTGACTCTGGGGAGCTTTCAGCATAATGCATTAAGCATCAACCATAGTTGCAGAATATGTTATGCAAATAAAAAATATCAAGTCTATGTAATGAGGAAAATCACCCTGAGAATCCTCCTCACCATGCTGAAGACCAGAGAAAAAATTCCAAACCCTAAAATCTGGGAGCTGTAGATAGATGTGGGGTTTATCACGCTATATCTTTCTTGATTCATTTCATTTTGTGTGGCCGCTGGATTTAAGCATTATGCATTATTTTTGCTCACCCATCCCATTTTCTCTTAATAACAACCCTGCGAAGTAGGGCCCCATTCCCACTGGCATTTTGAAGTGGAAGGAACTGGGCAGATTCGGGGGGCTCCCTCCCAAATCTCTCCGGAAGCAAGTGCCCACTACAAAATGAGGGGCATTTAAACCCGAATGCCCTCAGAGAGAAATCGGGTTTAAAATGAAGTTGCCTGGCTGTCAATCAAATTTAGTTCCACGATCATCATAGGTGATGCTTCCAGCACTCATTGGGGCATCGGAAGTGTTTTCCCCCCATCCTTTTTTTTAAAGGGCCATGCGCCAGAATGCACACATTTTGCCAAATTTAAAAACCTCTTGTGTGTATTTGTGTGTTTTGGGTATTTGGGTCAGTGCAGGTTATGATCTCCCCTTGGTCTCATTTTCAACCCCAAAATGCAAGCTAATGCATCCTGTATTCCCCCCCCTCCATGCCACCCCAGAATGCTTCTTATACAGGTAATAATAATACAGTGGGTCCTCGCCTTACGCGGGAATCCGTTCCAGATCCCTCCGCGTAAGGCGAATTCCGCCTATGCTCAAGCCCCATTGTAAACAATGGGGCTCGTGCACAGTGGCGCGGTGGCGCATGGGGTGCAACGGGCGCATGCGCCCATTCAATTGAATGGGATGTGCCGCCCCTTCGGCCCCGTGCATGCCCCACAGCTTGAGCGCATATGCTCAAGCCGCGTAAGGCGCGCCTGCGTATGACGCAGGTGCGCTGTAATAACAATTATAATAAATTCCTCACCTCGGAAATGCCAGAAAAGGATGTGATTGCCATGCATTCTTTTTTGCTTTTAAAAGCAATTCAGGGCTACCCCTGAATTCCTTAGAGACAATAGCAAAAGCATGTATCAATTTGCCAATTTGCCAAATTGACAAGAGCAACATTGTAACATTTGGATTGTAGCATTCATTCGCAAAGGAAAAAAAGTCTTGCCCTTTGCAACTTTTCCCCTTTGCTGGAAGCGAGCAAATGAAAGGGAACAAGCAGCTACCCACGTTCTATCCATCTATATATCTGCCTCAAGAAAAAAAATGTGCATATTTTGTAAAAAATAATTTTAAAAAATAAAAAAAGGGGGGGAGAAGGTGCCTGATGGGAGCTCCGTTCATGTCCTGACTTTGACCTGAACTGAACTGACCCTTTTCCTCCTGCTTACATTCTCTTCAGAGGAGCTTTGCCATTGCCTTCAACTGAGGCTGAGAAAGAGTGACCTGTCAGTTCCAACTAAAGTAGACCCATGGGATCAATTGGGAATAAAAGGGAAATGCAGCGCAGGCATTCTGACTGTAGCATCCGCATATAACACAAATAATAATAATAATAATCCAGGAGCAAGAGGAAATGAAAGTAGCACAAGCAAGCACACAAACATGTCACCCAAAAAATCATGCACATAGATTGTCAAAAATAAAAGAAGTTCCTTCTACAGCCTGATTTCCCTACATCCCTCCTCCGGCTTGGCCCTGCAGCCCAATTTCCCTTGGCAATCCTCCTCCTCCTCCTTCCTTCTGACCCTCCCCTCCCTCTGAGCTGCCCTGGCTCCTTCATCCTCATCCTCCTGCTCCGTTATAGAATGCCCTCCATGGCTCCCTTCTTCCCATGGCTCCTTCATCCGCTTCCTCCGTCACTTTCTCCTGTCCCTCCTGCCCTCCCTCTGACAGCCCTTTGCAACCCTCGTCACCCTGATTTCCCCTTTTAGCCTTCTGTCACCCTTGAGCCTCCGATTCCCCTTTCTGCATCCAGGATCTTTCCTCCTCCTCCTCCTCCTCCTCCTCCTCCTCCCCCTTCTCCGATGAAAGGGAGGGAATGCCCTGCCCTCTGCCCTCCCCTGGACTTAAATCCCTCCCTGAACTTGGCCCGATCATGATTGGGGCAAGTTCATATTCAGCAGAACCCGGGGTTTCCCAAAAGAAACCCTATTTGCCCCGATTTCTTTTAACCTACTGTAAGGGCCATTTACTGCGGAACGGGTGTGCAAGCCTCTGATTCGCTTGTGGGGGATTTGGGGTGAATATGAACTTCATGTGCAAGGATCGAATCCTGATCCAGGTTAAAATGTAGTTTGAATGGGCCCTAGGCTAGTCTAAGAGGTTATGATTTGCTCAAAGCATCCACATGAGTGTTATATTATTGGGAAGCAGAGTTTTGACCTGATATGTAGTGTGTATTGGGCAATTGGGTGGGTGTGAACTCAGAGCTCAGGCAATGACAGTCTGAAAAAAGAGTCTAAAAAAGACACTGTGAGTCTACAGTAACATAATATATAATATTGTAATCATGCTGCATGTACAGGCATATACATTTACTTATTTGGATTATTCCTTCTTTCAGACTTTCCTAAACTGAATAGATAAATTCCAAGGTCCCTGCTTAATCAGTAGTTTTGAATGTTCTTCCATATTAAAAAAAATGTTTTGTGTTCTTCTTGCCTTACCACATCCTTCTGACTACACTTTGATGTTCCTTGGCCACATGTTTCCCAGTTTTTATCTGAGAAATGTTGGAGGGTATGCCTGACCTACTGTAAATGTTCTCTTTTTCTTTTTCTTTTTTTTTGGGGGGGCACATCATGAAAAGAGGAGATTTAAACTCAGCTCTGACACTAATGTCTGTAAGTGGATTCAAGTGCCTCTGCTTCAATATCTTCTTCCAAAACAAGAATAAACCCTCTCAGAACCTCCTTCATGCAAGGCCACTGTGGCAGAATTTCTGAGCAAGGAAACCGTGATGTGCTATAGTTCTTAGCTAATACTTCCTCCCCCTTTTTATGTAGCTATCTGTCAGACTATTTCTTTTGTTCAGTTGTTCAATATCTAACATTTAGTGAAACCTTGTTACATTTTCTCCCTTCAGTCCCACTGAAGGCTGAGCTATGTTGATACTTTTGCAGAAGCGTGTGGAGTTTGTGTAATGTGTTGGAGGAAGCTGCTGTGCTCTGCCTGAGTCAGCCTTTGTCATAAATGCTAAAAACCAAAGCAAGGGGTGTGTGATTTTGGAAACCACCTTATTTTCCTCAGTTTCATGTGATTTAGGATTGAAGTGGTAGGCAGATTATCTCATCTTTTTCACTTGTTAAGTATGCCAAGGGTTTTATATGCCAAAACAGGAGAAGCCATCTGCCCAGCAGAAGTAACTTTCTGTCCTCAGTTCCTTCAGCCTATTCTAGATTGCATTTAACATGCCTTTCCCTGGAAAGGGCAAGCTGAATAAAGCTCCTCACTCCTTATATCACAGCCCTCATCAGTTTGTTTGCAGAGAACCAAATGTAGTGTGGAGGAGTGAAGTTGATGGCTGCAACTATGCCACCAGAAAGGTGATCCTGATGGGTGCATGAGAGGGACAAGACAAGGTATGGTGGCCATACGTTGTGTGGCCTACAACTATTACAGATGTTCCAGGTATTGCCTGTGAACCTGGTAAGAAAGGCCCCATGTTTTAAAAAAAATTAAAACCAGCTTTCGGAGGGTTGGATTTGAAGCATTTAACCCTATATCTACTCATTCTTTCTTTGCTACTAATAATAACCCACCTCCTTACAACATCACATTTGGAAACCCATTGGTAAAGCCACCTAGAAGTGTGAATTTAAAATGGAGAAGAGGCTGGAAGGGGTGAAACGCATGCTTCCCAACTAGCTGATGTCCAGCTCATTCCCCCCCCCCCATCTGAAGTCACTTCTCTCTCTCTCTCTCTCTCATTCTTTTTCTCCTGAATGGCACCTGAGCATTGCCACACATACGTTTTATTAATTATTCTAGACACTTTCTGTTCCATCCTTTAACTACAATCCCAAGGTGATTTACAAGGAAGAATAAAACAATGAAAAAGTAAATACAGGCAAAGCATAATAAACTAACAATTACTAAAATAAATAAATAAATAACCACATTCATGCAGCCAGTAGATTAATCTTGTATCTAAAAAGGTTGAGAACATTAAAAGGTCCTTGCCAAAGAGGAAATAGTACGGCAAAGGTGGCCCAGGACTTTTTGACAGTTTTAGAAATACTGTAATGTGCTGCCTTGCAAGAGATTATTTGTTGAATAACAATGTTACCAATGTTGCTGTTTTTTAAAAGAAACATAATGGCTGGTAAAGCTGAATCTTTCTTTTGCTGTAATAAGTAACATATTGCTCACTCTTAAGACATTGTTTTTTGGAGTATTTTAACCATATGAGACCATTTTCTTTTGTTTGTTTGTTTGTTTTTAAATAAAACTTTTCAGCAGCAGGCTATTAAAAAACCACACACCACAGTGCAATGGAGGATTATTAACCAATTACTTTTTTTAAAATGACAACCAAATTCTGCATTTTGCTGTCTGAGCCTGAGGCAAAATACTATTTCAGATACAGGATCTCACTGATATGCTATTGAATCATACTTCACCGCTTCTGGTGATGAGACAGGAGGGTCCCCTACCATAGTTGGAAGCATAAGGCTGGCTTTCAGGGCAGGTGGCAGAATAGCCATTGGGGCTCAGGGGAAAGGGTGGGAGGGTGCCCACCGTCACCTGCCACATGAGGCTACTGCTTCAGCCTACCTACTGGTAGGCAAACACTTCTGGGCAGTCAGCCTAGCTGCTCTCAAGTGAGGAGAGCCCACGAAGACTGACTTCTCTGCAGACATCTACCTCATTTCACATGGCAAGGACACATATCTCACAACAGTCCCAGTTTGGAAAGAACACTCCTGATTTAGCCTCTGTTATCCCACTTTTGCAGCAGTTTATTAAATATCCCAGTTTCCCTTTCCACCTCCCATTTTCCCCTTTGTCATCAGCTTACTTTGGTTGTTGCAAACTGAGGAACTATACAGACCACCCCTTTTAGCCCCAATCTCACCTTTCCACAGTGCAAAAAGGAGCTGCAATAAGCAGCTCCTTTCTGCGCCCTGGAAAGAGTGCCATAGCTGTGGCACCATGGCTTTTCAGTACTCCATTGGTGCTGCATCATGTAGATGCAGCACCAGAGGAGTACCGTGATCCTGCCCATCATGTACTGCAGTGTGTGGTGTCACACCGGCCTGGGAGCAGAGTTGGGGCATGTGTCATGTAGATGTCACACCCCAACTCTGCCCCCAGGCCAGCCAAAGATGCCCATCTGCACAGCCCCTGAGTTCAAGATGCAGTTTGTATTAACTGAACTCAGAAGCAGGGGAGAGGAAGTAGTGGAATCTTGCCCTTCACAGTAGGCTCAGCCAAAAGCAAACTGTGACAGCCTCTCTGTATGTATGTTCTTCCTCATTAGTAACATTTGCCATGTTGACCATAGTCTGATGATCGTTCGCCATGCATGTTCCAGTTTTCGTCTATAAAATGTTAGAAGGTATGGGGACACTTGCAGCAGGACCTCCAATGAAGATCATACATATTAGACTAGGGGGCGTATGTTGAAGCAAGCCCAGAAGTCATAATTGAAATGACAGCTTCCTGCATTCTTCGCATAACTTCGGCAAGCAATGCCTTGAGTTGGGTCTCTGAACTTTCTCCTCATAAGTTTGTGGATCAAATGTTCTTCCTAGTCTTGGGACATAATGCCCCCAGTGGAGCACCAGTGGGTCAGGCAAACCAATTTGGATTTTATAGGGAAACAATACTTAATGTGTTCATCAGCTGCTTCAGAATTTTTCCACTGCTTTGGGTCATAAGTGCAGATTGTTATAATTGTTAGGGCTTGGGTAATTTAGCATGCAGTATTTATTCTGGCTTGCAGAGAAATTCAGTTCATAGAGGTCTCCCTATTTGGTAAAAACGATGTTGGGATGGAAAGTGAATCTTTATAAATGTAGGAATGAATGTATGGAAGGAAGCTAGATGTACACTGTAAAGGCTTTAAATGTTGATTCACTGATATGATTGTGGTGTCAGGACTTTGTATTCCAGAATCCATTTATCATTTTAGATTACTATGGTCCCTTTTACCTGTTTCCTGACAAAAATAAGGAGTAACGTAAATAAACAGGCAACATGCCTAAAATGTTAAGAATCCACTAACATGGACATGCAGGGAGCCAGTGTAGTCTGGATCCTCTGCACTTTCTAATGATGGCTCTACCTTTGAGACTGAGGTTCTGTCTGCATGGACCAGGTTGTTCCAGATGGCTTCCAGAATATCCTGGTCTCCCTCCATTACTATAGCTCCCTGTTCCAATGCCAGGCAGCTGTTTTTAAAGGCATCCTGCAGTGACATCCAGAGCAGCTGCCGCCTCAGCAAATCACTTGTTTTTGAGATCAGAACAAGGCACCCACCCTTGATCACAGCATTTGTACCTCATTCTGACCCGTAGTAGCAGTGGCTACATCAGGAGGCAGAGCAGGATGCCTGTACGAACAGCCACCTGACATGAGAAGAGAAGGTTCTGAAACTTCCAGTGAGATCTAGAGCAACTTGGGGATTTTTAAAATTCACAGTAGGAGGGGTATGGCACTGAATGGCTTGGGTGCTGTTTGGACTGTTTGCACCAGAGGCAGGGACTGGGCCAGATTGTCATCCGGTTTCCCTGCCAAAAGGAGCAGGGAGGACTTTTTATTTGGCCTGTGCAGAAAAAGTTGTAGCATAAGATGGGACCCATGGGGGTCTCCCTCCCCCCTGCCATGGCTGGATGGGGTGATCTCTCCCCCCCCCCTGCCACTGATGTACAGATGATTGACAGGCATTTTGAAGCCGTGCAACTAGTGGGGACGACAACCAGGCCAAAAAAAAAAAAAAAGCAATTACACTGGGGTAAGAAAAAGATCTGCTTTATGGTGAGAACCAGGGACTTTTTTGAAGTGATTTCCAACAAGGGGTGAGGGCGAATCAGGAAGCGATTTAAACTGCAAGTGGGAATGAGCCTCAGACTAATTCCTCAAATGCATGGAGAATGAGAGTAAGAGAAAGAGACTTTCCTGGGTTTTCTAGGCTGTCCTTTATCTTCCCCTGACCCATATTAAAATGTCCCTTGGGTAAACAGTCCAAAGACAGCTAAATTTTAGGGTTGTTGGTGTCACTCCCCTCTTTTTGTTCACACTGGCAGAGGAGATATCTTGGCTTTGTTCTCAAAGGGTGTGGATAAGCATGGCTCCTTGCATGTCCATATTAGTGGGTTCCTAACATATTTCCTATCAGAAACATGTTAATGTCTTACTTTTCTAAGTGAAGAGTCTAAGCATGATTGTTTTCCAGAGATAATATATCCCCCTTCAAGCATTCTGATATTTCAGAGTGCTTGATTGTTTATAAGGCTGCCCACTCAAACTCTGCTAACAGACATTTGGGGCAATGGCTCTGGTCCTA
This sequence comes from Sceloporus undulatus, assembly GCF_019175285.1. Taxonomy (NCBI): domain Eukaryota; kingdom Metazoa; phylum Chordata; class Lepidosauria; order Squamata; family Phrynosomatidae; genus Sceloporus; species Sceloporus undulatus. The sequence goes on from NC_056523.1 coordinate 90,946,472, forward strand.
TGTTTAGAGGGAAAGAGAGGAAAGGATTAATTCCTTGGGGGTGCAATATGAAGCACAGGATAGGAACTGCTTTTGTTCTGCCTCTTTGGCATTCCAGACAGCTATTTGGGCTGCAAGGTCACTAGCCATGACTCTGATTTTCAGCCAGCCAATCCATGGGGACTATAGAAAATTCCTACACTATTATTACTGACCTAAGCTCAAATACAGGCATTTTGCTTTTGCTGTGAACTGCAGCTGCTTCTTCACCCTTCGATGTTTGCAAATGTCTTTCAGAAAACCTAGACAGCTATGAACAGTCTGGTTTAGGTAATTGTTCTCCCAGCCTCCTTACTCTACCAGCATTTTGAGAAACTCAAACATCTGGATACTGTTTGGGCTAGCTCCAATTCCTCTAACCCTCTGGTGCAGAGGCAACACCATCAATCACTGCTCTAAGCCCTGCTGGAGCAAGCATACATGATGTGTGGACAACAGTGGACAACACAAGACATTCCAGGGCACCCAAACATCCTTTCCTCCTCCACTTGCTCTCAAAGCATAGAGGTTGCTGCTCCAAGGAATAGAGGGGCCTTCAGAGAAGGCATTTGTCCAAACTCCCTGTCTCTGGAAGGAGTAGGATGTCTTCTGTTAAGCAAGACACCAAAAATGAAAGTGGGGGTTGTTTGTTTTGCTTGAGATGGGGGATATTAATGATCAGTCTGTTTCCCATCTCCTGCTCCATAGGTTATAAATGTGTATGTACTGGAAGACTTCTATATAAAATTGGCCGCCCCCTCTGATCTAACTCCTCTGATCACACTGCTGATGGTTCTTAGCTCTTCCCATCTAACATATTGGAAAATGTTACAGTGAGGGCAGCCAACAAATTTTGGCAGCAGTAGTAGCCTTTGAGTAGGTTTCTCTTGGGATCACAATGTGGGATTTCTCATTTATCTCAAGTCTCCTAGCCAGTACTGACTGCTTCGCTTCACTACCATCTTGAATTAGATTGTCCATGTGTGAGGTCTGCCAGTGGGGTGGGGTGCTTGTCACTAATGCAATAATGCAAACAATACCCTTGGACCTCTGTGAAGTAAGCTGTCAACACTTTCATTATCAAAGCCCAAAACCTGAAAACTTTACTTTTTTAATCACAGCTTTCAGAACCCTCCAACCAGTCTGTTCATATTCTGCTCAAAAGCCCTACCACTTGATTGTTGCAGAAACAAAAATAGTTTTCAATAGCATGTAAGTTTAAAAAATGGCCATTGATTTCTGGAATTTTGGCTCAGGTAGCTATGTAGATCCATCCTTTCCTGAGCTGAATGGGATTTAAAATCAGCAAAGAAGACTCGGCTTCCAGAGCCCCAGAGTACTATGACTTATATGGCTACAACATCTAATGGGGTTTCTTAGTGATAGCATCCCAGCTAGAAACTCTCTTCCATTAGGTATCTAATCCCACTTCTACATTTGTGTCTTTCAAGTGTCAGTGAAAAACATATCTATTTGTACAAGCTTTCAGGGAATAGACAAATGTTTGATCTGCCCTTTGTTAACATTTTAATGGATTTGGGGCTTTATCACATGAGGCTATACCAGCAGAATTTTTACAGGTTAAAAAAGTCTTTGGCCAGTAGTTTTCACATGACATCGTGTCCATCCTGCTGCTGCCTTCCATTCATTACTTCAGTACACTTTTCACTGATGGGCAAAATCTATCAATAGGCTCTTGATCTTGCTGCTTTCTCCATTAGTGCCTTTGTGTGATAGGTCTCTTCTGATGCAGTTTCACTTCTCAGTCATGTGGTGTGAGTGGGCATGATTCTGTTCCTATGTTCCTCTCCCCCTCCTCCTCACAGCAATTGCAGCTGTCAGCAGTTAGTTTCCCAAAGCTGGCTGTTGTGTGCACATTCAGGCAGCAGACAGCATGCAATTGGCAGCTTGCATGAGGTTGCTGTGAGAATGTGCATACAGCAGCCCCCACTTTGGGAGGGGAGGAGAAGTGATCACAGCTGCCAACTGCCTCTCAAAGCCAGCTGCTGCGTGCACCTTCACAGAGCAGCTGGGTTCAGGAGACAATTGGAGTTCATGGTCGCTTCCCTTCCTGCTTCCCCCCAGAAAGTGGCATTTGGCAGTGTGGCAAACTGATCAGATGACCATAGATTGCCAAGGCACTATCACAGGTGAAAGTGTGATAAGAAATTATGCCAAACCAGTATGCTTCAATTCTTAAACTAGAATGTTTAAGAATGTGGTGGAACAGCAGGCTGGTGTGATAAAGTCCTTAATAATTTATTATTACATGTACTTGCAATTTGTGGTTTTAGCTGCATGTTTTTGTGTAGATTGTTGTGTAACAGTGGCATCGCCACATTAAAATAAAAGTTTTTAAAATGTTAAAACATTTGACAAATCACAGTCCCAGGCTGCAATGGGAATCACCACTAATAGTGCAAGGTTCTACCTGGGGTCCTTTTATTATTGTTGTTGTGGTGGTGGTGGTGGTGGTGATAGTGGTGGTGATATGCTTTCAAATCATTTCCAGTTATGGCAACCCTAAGCAAACTTATTGCGGGGTTTCTTGGCAAGATTTGTTCAGAAGGAGTTTGCCATTGCCTTCCCTTGAGGCCCTGGCTGTGCCCTATGGAATAATGGAATTTGCAGTTTCCTAGGGCATTAGAGCTCTATGCCCTGAGAATTCCAGGATTCCAGAGGATGTTGCCATGGTAAGTGGAATTGTAATGCTATAATTATGAAGTGTGGAATGCAAATAAATAGATAAGTGTGTTGGTGGTCAAGAGTGTGTGTGTGCGTGCATGTTAGAGAGGCAGAGAGAGATAGAGAGAGAATGTGGTACTGAATGTAGAAGAAAGGTATCTTCTTTCATTAGAATGAGACTTCTGATTGATGTGTGGGTTTTATTTTTACTGCAAGACCACTTCTGATTATTGAAATGTGAGTTTTCTTCATTTGCCTTGAATAAAACTTGCCACAGTAATTATTTTAAGGCTCTACCTACAACAAGCTGACTGCATTGATTTGAGAGACCCGCTACAAAATGTGTTGGAGTTGACAGTACCGAGTTAGACTTTGGACTCTTGCTAGTCAGTTTGGAACCAGGTGGAGGATCATATTTACCCGCTGAGCTAGCTTTGGGTGTCAGTTTTAATGACATGCACTCAGCTGTGCACAGCAGCTTGGTTTTTAGCATCAGATATTTCATAACACTGGAATCTGTCAGTTCCTTCAGCCAAAAGTGTAACACTGATTCAAAAACAAATGATGTAACACCTAGGACAGACTCTGTGGGGTCCCTAAACTCTGAAAGAACACTGCTAACGAAACAGAAGAAAAGAAAACATGACAGAAAACTCTTTGGTTAAAATATAGGTCAAGAATTCTATTCAGATGGCACTCAAGTTGCTTTCAACCACAAGTTACTTCATTCCTCATATACACTCCATCTGCTACTCCTGTCCAGCAAATTTCAGTTCAGTGGTTTGCATTTTGTTTCCAGTTCATATATTCTGCAGCTAAATGACTGTGGTTTCTATTCAAATATTTTATATTTGGTGTTTCAAGGAAAAATAGAAAAAGAAAAGAAGTCATGTAATTATTTTAAATCTTTAAATAAAATAGAATACATACACTATACACACAATTTTAGTTTATGATTATGTCCCTCCCCACCTCCTACCTTTTCTCCTATTCTCCCTTAATGCTTCTCCCTTAATGCAACTGAAAACACCTATATATGCCTTGAGTCCTCATTCCACTTTCTTGCTAGTCAAAGTTGATTATTACATGTGATTTACCTCTCCTTCATATACACAAAGTAGATTTATCTTGAATCAGCCTTATTTGTTTTTGTGTGCCTTCGAGTCATTTCTTACTTATGGCAACCTGAAGGTGACCCTATCATGGGGTTTTCTTGGTGCATTTCTTCAAAGGAGGTTTGCCATTGCCTCCTTCTGAAGCTGAGAGAGTGTGACTTGCCCAAGCTCACCCAGTAGATTTCCACGGCTGAGCAGGGATTCAAACCCTGGTCTCCTATTTAACAACTATCAAATCCCATAGTACTGATAACCTTCACTTGTTTGTTCTAAATACTCCATAAAAGGTCTCCAAGTTGTTGTTGTTGTTTTTAATTCCTTTGGGTTCCTTTTTATTAAATTTTGCTTTCAAGTATTGTGAAGTCAAAGGCTGAATCTCCCCATGTTGCAAAGCAGTCATAGAACAGCTTTCTAAATTCTAATGTAGGGTCGGGAATTGTGCAGCCTTCAAGATACTGTTGGACTACAGCTACCAACTTTTCTTGCTGTTGGCAATGCTGGCTAAAGCTGCTGGGGATTGTAGTCTAATAACAACTGGAGGGTCACATGATTCTTATGGCTGGAAACAGCTATACACATGCATTTCTCTCTCCACCTGTTAAATGCTCTCTTCACAACTAGATAAGGTTTCTGGATGAAGAACTGCATGGTTTATTAAATTTTTATTCATTTATTTATATTTGTTTATTTTATTTTTATCCCGCCTTTCTCCCAGAATGGGACCCAAGGCGGCGAACATATATAAACATAAGTTAAAATTGTACAATTAAAATCATAAATGGCTATACAGACTTGCTTTTCAGACTTCTGCATTATCACTGGCCCAGCAGTGTACCACGTCTGGGAGAAGAAGTGACTACAACCTCAGTAATTGTTTTCAGGTGGGATGGGAGGGAGAAATCCTGTCTCTATGCTTGTTGTACAACATTTATGGAAAGAACAATCAGAATCTGCATACATCCAGGGAGAATGCAAAACATATGTTAACTATTGTCCCTAGGCCCAGAAATATGAACCAGATCAGCTGGCACATGGCTAATATGCTGCTGCCTCTGTGAGGGTGGATATCATGGGTGGTCTCATAAAGAGGCGGCATGCTTGCAATTCATGTAGACTCTTCATCGTATCAGAAAAGAGATGGAGCCACTGCTTGAGTTTGCCTCCCTGGCAGATGAGAAGCACTCTCCTGAAAGCAAAAAATGAACAATGTACAACAACCCTTTGGTATGCCTAGTCAGAACTAAGTCCCACTGATTCCAGTTAAAGCAATTCCCAAGTAAGTGTGTATAGTAGCCTTCTCTGATATGGTACTCTGCAGGATGAGAACCCCCCATTATCCCCTGACCTGCTTTGTTGTTGTTATCTGCCATCAAGTTGACTTCGACTGATGGTGACTTTGTGGACGAAACACCTTCAAGAATCCCTATCTTCCACTTCTCTACTGTAGCCAAGAGTCTAGTATGGGGGAATTTTACTTAGCTCAAATTGAGAGGGGGTCAGCTACAAGGACCCTGCGAAACCATCTCCCACCTGTATACCAAGAGAACGTTAGATCTAAGAAATGATTCAGAGGCAGAATTCTCCAATTAAAGTATTATTTTATTAAGGGGGGAAATCACAGCAATTCACTACCATACACTCATTAATTCAAGGCTCAGGAAAACAGGGGTTATCTTGGAATACTTACTATGATTGGGGCTTGCTTCCAGAATCCAAAGGGTGAAGTAATGTGGGACACTGCCATTCTGAGAGAGCTGGGTGAACAGAAATGTCAGAACTAGACTAGAGATCACAGTGACATAGTGTCCTCATGAAGTCCAAACTAGCACACTGAGGGGAATTTCCAGAGGTTTATAAGGGCTAAAACTAGCTGCAGGGCAAAGGTGTTAGATTGTATGGGGTGAGGTAATCTGGCCTGGTAATATTCAAGGGAAATGGGAAGGGGATTAAGTTGTTAGCTGGCCCGTCATGTGAGATATCTATTTGTTTTATTTTATTTTATTTTTATCCTGCCTTTCTTCCAAAGTGGGACCCAAGGCGGCTAATAACATATATAAAATGCAACAATTAAAACTGTACAATTAAAATTGTAAAAATACAGTATTTAAAAAATACAAAACATATAAAGTTAAAATTAATAATCTAAGACCAGCCCTCTCATCCCTCAATAAAACCAAGCCTGCCAGATCTTAAAAGGCCTGTTTAAATAAAAATGTCTCCGCTTGCCTGCAAAAAGCCACCAGGGAGGGAGCCAGTCTAGCCTCCTGTACACAGAGTAGGAGCAGCCACTGAGAAGGCTCTCTCTCATGTCTTCACAAGGTGAGCCTGGAACAGTGGTGGGACTGAGAGAAAGTCTTTTCCTGTGGTTCTTAGGGCTCTAGGTGGTTCATATGGGGAGATACGGTCTCTCAAATAGTCTGGACCTAAGCCATGTAGGGCTTTATAGGTCATGACCAGCACTTTGAGTTGTGCTTGGAAATGAGCTGGTACCCTAGGCAATCATCAGCCATTTTTCTGGTTATGGAGGTGATGATGATCCCATTTGCAATTCCCAAACTGCCTTCCTGCCTTGGGGTGGTATTTTCCAGGTGGCCTTGGTGTGACCTGCCTGGCACAGATGGTCTTGGAAGGTGACCCAGGTCGAACTGGGGTCATCTACAGGGTACATCTGGGGACATGTGGAATGCCACCGTCCACCCCCCAAATTCAGAAAAATGCACTTTGGCTAACACTACTAAGTTCCTGCAAGCCTATGTCTGTGTCCACACTGATTGAATCTATCCATCTGGCCATCTATGTTTTTTGTCTTTTTGGCTGTCCATGGTATCCTCAGCAATCTTCTCCAACACCACATTTCAGATGAGTTGATTTTCCTTCTGCCTCCTTCCTTGACTGTCCCACTCTCACATCCATACATGGTGATGGGGATTACAATGACTTAGACCATTCTAACCTTTGTGCTCAGTTGTATATATATATATATTTTGTATTTGTAATTTGCGATTGTTTGATATGTTGTACACCGCCCTGATTGTAAGAAGGGCGGTATAAAAATAAAACTTTTATTTATTATTATTATTATATTTTTACTCTCCAGGAGCCCCTCTAGTTCTTTCATAGCTGCCCTCCCCTTTCCTAATCTTCATATTATTTCTTGACTGCAGTCACCTTCCAATCTATATTTAATCCTAGCCAGCCAGCCTGCTAGCTAAAGGTAAAGGGTGGTGTAGTCTGGAAGGTATGAGGTTCAGGATGCATGGTACAGAAGAATTCAGTCTTTGACTGCTAACCTAAGCATATTTAGCAAAAAGATAGGCCCCATTGAAATCACTGGGGTTTGTTTCTGAGTAAGCAGATTAAGCACTGGTATAGTTACCAGAAATGGTAACTCTGCATTCATCTGCTACCTACCAATACCAGTATCTACTGATATCTGTAAATGGAAAAGTGCCCTCTACCAAAAAATACATGTGCTGTTTGAGTAAAATGAAAGATGGCATTGCATTCAGATTGGGCACAGATTGTCTATACAGAGAAATGTTTTCCAGCAGTGCTTTTGAAGTTGTGTGGGAAGCAAAGATGTGCTCATGTGAAGAAAGTCTTGCTAAAAAGAAACATCTATAAGCAAAAAAAAAATATGCCAAAGGAAAGACAGAAGAGTGTACTTCTCTTAGGAGATCATTGGACTTTCACTGAAATCCAAGAGATAAAGTAACTAGGTGCTAGGTCATTCTGGTGGTGGTGCTTTAAATATACAAACAGATTTTACTTAATTGTTTACTTAATTATTGTGTGTGTGTGTGGGGGGGGGGGGGAGTTGAACAAGAAATGTCTGAATGAAGCAAGGAAAAGTTGCACACATAATCATCATTGGTGCCACTATTCTAAGCCTTCAAGTTGATTCTGGCTTAAGGCAACCCTATCATGGAGTTTTCTTGGCAAGGTTCATTCAGTGAGGTATCTGGGGCCTTTCTGGCAGATACATGACCCTGCTGATAGAGCTTCTGCCTGCAAAATGTGGGGTTTTCTACCCCATCTTAATCCCTTTCAGAAAGCCTTCCCAGCAGTTCAAATTAGAAATCATTCATGTTTCCTCATAGGTATACTGCATTGATTCCACCCCACCATCCAACCAACACTGCTTTTGGGTTAGACATCGTTTGCAGATATCTTGATAAGCCTGATTCAGTTCCTGCTAGTCTTCTACCCTTTCCTCTCTTATATTGATTTTCCACTCCTTTTATTCTGTTTAAAATAGAAACTAAGGCACTTTCACCAGGAACAGATGATATCCCAATTGAACTGCTACAGACAAATGCAACTTTAGTGCTAACTGAAATATGCCAACAAATATGGAAAACAAAGCAATGGCCAACAGACTGGAAATGCTTGATATACATACCAGTCCACAAGAAAGGAGATACAAATGACTGCGGCAACTATAGGACAATAGCACTAATCTCACATGCAAATGAAATAATGCTCAAAATTCTGCAGCATAGACTCCAACCATACATTGAGAGAGAAATTCCAGAGGTACAAGCAGGATTCAGAAAAGGAAGAGGCACTAGGGATCACATTGCAAATGTGCGATGGCTGGTGGAGCACACAAAAGAATTCCAAAAAAGAATCAGCATGTGTTTCATAGACTACAGCAAAGCATTTGATTGTATAGATCACAAAAAGCTATGGAATGCGTTCAAGCTTGCTCCCTCACTTCATTCTTACAAACTAAAGGTTCCGCAATATTTCCCCCTCATTCCCTGCTAATGCAGAGTTTTATCCATTTTATCATGCTTTGTCATGCTTCTGTTGTATCGTAATTTATATTGTATTCTGTTTTGCATTAATAGCCAATTGTTTTTGTTTACAATTGCTTACTCTGTCCTCTGATCATCTGAGAATTTCATGCTGGTCTACAAGCCTTATATTATTTTCTACAGTGCTATTATAATATATTTATTGGGAAGATTATCATCCATCCAGTCAATCAATCAAAATTAAGGGTTGGTCCAGCTTTAGTCATACTTAAGAGCAGACCCCATGAAATCAATGTAGATCTAACTGGAGTACAGGGGCTTAGTGACACATGTTTCAATGACGGGTAAAGACAAAAACGGGGGGCAGAGAATTGAATCACTGGGCACTATAAAAGCTTCTATAGAAAAAATGTTATCATAGGTAATAAGAAAATAACTCCAATTAATGCATTTTAATTATAAACTTTGTTGTGAAATTAACAAAAACATTAAGCCAATTTAAAATATTGTACAATATTTTACATATGCAAAATATTTTTATAAACTAAATAACACTAAGTAGGAAGTCAGTTACACTCACTCTCTCTCACTGTATATCTTCAAACTGGGTTCAGAAAAGGAAAAGCCTTTCTGGCTGAAGAGTGGGGTATAAATACATCAAACAAACAAACAAGAGGTACTATGGATCATATTGAAAAAATACATTGAATAATGGAGTAGACCAAAGCATTTGTGAAGAAAATCACCAAAATACTTCAGAGATTATAGCAAATCCTTTGATTGTGTAGGTCATGAAATACTAGCAATTGCTTAAAAAAAAAAAAAGAGGGTGTACCACAACCTTTATCCCAAAGCATAACTGGTACTCAGGACAAAAGGCTACTGTTAAGACAGAATATGGAGAAACAGAATGGTTTCCACTAGGCAAGGCTGCATTTATCACCCTATCTGTTCCTCCTGTCGGTCATGAATTTCACTGGATGATTTACATCTAGTTGCTATTTCTTTGCCTAATCCTCCTCATAAATTTATTGTTAGAATAAAAGAGTGGAGCATTTGCCACCCTGTTTGGTTTAAGAAAAAAACAGTCCAAACATAATAAAGAGAGAGGATGGTTCTGTATGAACAACATGGAATGTTGGTGGAATGGTGCAAAAGTTTGTGAAACAAAACTATATATGATTTTACAATGTGATAGCTTCCTACAAAGAACAGCATTTAGATAAATAAGTCTGGCTTTGCATTTTTCTTTGGCTTGCACAGCCAGGCAAATCTCAGAAGCTGCTTTGCACATCCAAACCCACAGCATTTTGGATTCTGTTTTGGAAAATGAGCTGCATCGTAGGGTAATATTAATGGTTTCTGTACCACTGAAGACTTATTTTTTTAAAGGCAGTGGGTGATGAGATTGGGTAAACAGCTCAGATTTTGGCTCATTCTTCATTTCTTACAGAATTCTTTTGTTTTACATGACTGTTATAAAACTATTTTGAAATAATCCCAGAATTCACCCACTCTGTTTTGCACTGTGGAATACATTGTGCAAATTTTAAAAAGTGCTTTTAGTATTGCATCAATAACTTAACACTATACAGTCTCAGGATAGGGGGAATAGTCGATTTGAGACTGTGCCACCTACCTGCTAGAAACATGGAATTTATGGGAGATAGGTAGCTTAAGACCTGGAAAGGAGAGTTGAAACTCAGGTCTGTAGAAATAAACCAGGAACCATGAAAAGCCAGGGAGGGAATCCTTTAGCCTAATAAGCTTAAATTTCTATTAGCCTCTTCTTAAATTTTACTACAGTATTGTCTTTGCTTGTTAAAGGGTATCTTTGCAATCACAGCCTCAAGCCTAAACGTGGAGTACTAGCTGGACTTAGGCATCAGTGGGCTTGTAAGAGTGTTCTCAAGTTCAAACAAACTCTGGCTGGCTTTGTCCTCTTTCTGTCATTAGGGACTGGACAGCTGGTTCACATGTATATAAGACACAGTCTTACTTTAATCCACCACACAGTCTTTAAATCAGCTCCCTGGTTCAGGGATGAATAATTATGCAAATGACGGTGACATTATGCTTCAATATGCTGGAGTAGGTGGAATGAAGTGTTATCACAGCAATGCAGTGACCTGTAAATAAATGTAGGACTTTATCGCACAAAGCAGTAAATCAGAATTAAAGTAAGGTATTAGCACATTTGCCCAGTAATTATTACACAACATCTTATCTCAGGGGTAGGCAACCTTTTTGAGCCGGAGGCCAGGTTGCTGTCACTCAGATAACTGGGGGGCCGAAGCCGGGGGGAGCTTCCACCCTCCGAGGGCGGGGCCGTGTGCCAGGGGTGGAGCTTCCACCCTCCGGGGGCGGAGCCGCATGCCGAGGGCGGAGCTTCCACCCTCCAGGGGCTTGGACGCCCATCCCTTTGGCCCTTCCCTTTGGCCCTTCCCTTTGGCCGAAAGGGCTCCAAGGGGCCCTTTCGGCCGAAGGGAAGGGCTTGGGCATCCATTCCAGGCCCTTCCCTTCGGCTTTTCCCTTCGGCCAAAGTGAAGGGCAGCTGCCGGAGCCCTGCTGGAGGGCTCCGGCGACCGCAGCAGGCCTCCTACAGGCCCGCTGCGACCCCTGGAGCCCTCCTGGAGGGCTCCGGCGACCGCACTAGGCCTCCTACAGGCCCACCACATGGCCTCTTGTGCGAGAGGCCAAAGGATCCGCATGTGGGGTCCTGCCACCGATTGCCCCACACCAGCGGCAATCGGTGGCAGGACCAGGCTGGGGCCGGACCCAAGGCCTCGATGGGCCGGATCTGGCCCACGGGCCAGAGGTTGCCTACCTCTGTCTTATCTGTTCGGTTGCAATTTTACATTTCCTTTGTTTCTCTAGTGGAACTTTTCATTGATGGGGAAAACTTGTCAATGGGCTGCTTATAATGCTCCTATTCCATTAGTCCACCAGATGTGATAGGTCCCCCTTCCAAAGCAGTAATGATTGACAGCTGTCACAAGGCATGAGGGGACATGATTCTCCTTCTCTCCCTCACTATTCCCAAGCAGGCCGAGATTGGTTTTACTTTCAGTTTTTTTTTAATTTTAATTTTTGTTCTTATTGTGTAATTACAGCAAAAATTAAAAAAACAAATAAAAAGGATTGGAGTAAAAAAAAAACTCAGCAAAGGCACATTTGTGCTGAGGGGCATAAAAGTTGGGTTTATGGAGCTGGTGTGGAAGGGACCAGAGATTGCCAAAGCAGCACATTTACGTGATTGAACAGAAGTGTGATATATTCCTTCAATTAATTATTATCTTGAAACTCTTATAAGACTGTCCTGCCAGCACAATGCAACAAAAATTGGGTTTGTCAATCAAAGGGAAAAATATTAAAAGTATATTTAGATATTGCTAATTTTTTGCAGTTCATGGTTTTTCAAATCCATCTCATAAATGAGCTAGGAAAGAAGGGCTGGCTGGACCAATCTGATGAAGAGTTAGCCTTGCTCACTTGCTGTTTCTGTGTCTGTCCTAAACTTTCTTTTAAAATATATATTCTTGCCACTACATTTGCTCATAAAAAAGCCAGCAACCTTCCTTAACAGTACCAGAGGGCCAAATAACATTGTGAAGCATCCTTGATTGTGCATGTCCAGAAAGCTTTCAGAAAGGAGACATGCCTAGTTTTGATTCTCCTAGCAGTGTTCACCTCTTCCAGAATACCTTACTTTCATTCCAGATTTTTGAACTGGTGTTTTCTCTCTCTGCAACCGCAGGGCCTGGGGACTGATGGACATGTTTCTGCCAGCTCCAGATCTGGGCTGCTTGGACTGAACAATACCAAGCAGTGTTCTGGGTGTCTAGACTCTTACTGTTATTACAGATGGAGTGAGAATATAGACCATGACTGTAGTTCAGGCACTATGTGCCTCATTGTGAGCAGCCTACCCCAGCTGGAAGAAAGCTAGCAGAACTGGTGTGTGCCAAGGAAACTATGGGGAGGGGAGAAGGGAGGGAAGCCATGGAAAACTAATCTTGACAGTACTGCACTCAACTTATGGGAAGTTTACTTTTCCAGCTTGAAAATTTCTGATGAGAGATTGTTGAGTGGTGTGAGGAGGGCAAACTTGCATTCCATTTTTTTCCTCATGCAGTTTGTGTGCACCTGTTTGTTGAGATTGTGTTCCAAATCAGCTTGATTTTATGGCTTTGTTATTTGCTTGTTTTAGTTTGAATGAGATTCATCACTGTGTGCTCCCAGGTGATGATGGCCTAGTTAACATGGTGATCTCAAAGTCAATCAAGATTTGATGGTGTGATGACATCACTGAGAGAAAACAGAATGAACCCCATCACCATCCCATTGTCTTTACTTTGGATGTGAAGTGTAAGAACAGGGAGCTTTATTGCATAGGTAGCCAAGATGACACTCAGTCTTCAAAGACTGCCCTGCCAGCACAATGCAGCAAAACTTTCCCTCTGATCCAGTACTTGTCATGTGTCATTATTCATGACTAATTGGGACAGAATGGAGGATGACCATGCTCTTTCAGATGCCCTTTCAGGCAGAATGTATTGAGTCAGACCACAGGTGGACAATATATGGCCTGCGTGGACCAAATATGGTTCCCCAGGGCCATTTTCACACAGAGTTCAAAAACACTGAAAAATTCACACCACAGAATGTTGGTGGCTCATGGCATAATAATAATAATAATAATAATAATAATAATAATAACAACAACAACAACAACAACAACAACAACAATAGTGGTGCTTTGCTATCCACTGGCTTGCTATCTGTGAATTTAAGCAATCGCAGACAGCAAGCCCCATTGTCTCCAATGCCAGTGCGTGCATGCAGCCATGCTGCTGTTTGGGACAATGGGACTTGAGGTCCTGCAGGTTTTTTTATCCTGGGATGTGTATGTCAAACAGATACCCCACAGATACCAAAGTCTGACTGTATTATTTATTAATATAAAGCCATGAAGAGAAGTTTTTCTTTTCTCCGTGTCGAAGTACTTGACGGATTCCCCCCCCCCCAGAGCAGGTTTAGGAGAACTCTTGTGTCATCCCTAAATTTAGCTATCTTTGGGTCTGTCTGCACTGGCCAAAAAGTCCATGTTCCCCCCAGCCTCCCATTGTTCTGTTTGGATGACATAGCCAAACTCCTAGGGCCAGGATTATGCCAAATCCTGACAGATTGGACACTGATCTGGTAGATCCACCCCAATTCCAGGATAAACAGCACTTAATGTGGGTCAGTTTGACCCTGGGTCTGCTGTGGAGTTTGCCAAAAACTCTGTGGCAAACCCTGGCTGTCTAGATGCCCTACACATTCCTTACTTTGCCCCTGCATCTCCACTAGTGGGCAGACCCCCATCACCATGCCCAATGTGGAAACAGGGCACCTGGCTGCACCCACGTGGCCAGGAACCTCATTTTTGCATCAGGCATGGTGACAGGAGTCTACTCACTTGTGGAGATGCAGCGGAAGGTAAGGAGTGAGTGCTGGGACAGTGCAGGGACCAAGCCAGGTTAGCACCTGCTTACATAGTCATCATACATGTAAGAAACTAAATTCAAATTTTAAGTCTCTTTAGCATTACCTTCTGAAATATAAGCCATTTCACATAAAAACAGAACTAACATCTAACAGCTTTTATGATCAGCAGAATCTGGATCTGTTTATTATAACTTGCTATGTGTTTTTAATTTTTGTATGATTTTATGTTAACCTATATTTGCTTTAAATAGATGGTTTTAATTTTTTTTTTAAATTTGCTGTGAAGTTTTTGACATGTTTTTATCTTGTAAACTGCCTTTGGTCCCTTTTTGGGAGAAAGGCAGCATAGGAATGAAATGAAATGGAATATATAAGGCTTCCTGTCAGCTGACTCAAATCTCTCTGTATATTTTTCAAATCTCCTCCCTGCTGCAGTTTACCAGTAATTAACAGTCAGGCATCATGTTCTTGCAGCAAAAAGGGGAAGACAGGAAATCTTTGTTTGTCCTTCCTGCCTTCTAATATTTCACCTGTTTCTTTTTACACAGCCTCCTTGTGGCAAAGGTGTTGGGTTCTGGGAAGGCTGAAACAAACTTGTTACAGCTTGTACAAATGGAGCTGAGTATTAAAATATCACTGCGCCCAGGTCATTCCATTTCCCATTACAGAATCAGAAGACAGCTGCAAGTCTTGTTGACAGATCAAAACTTCCCCAGAGTTGCATTCCTGTTTGGATCCAGAGCTTCAATTGTTTGGCATGTAAAAATTACCAGGAATTTGGGGGAGAGGGATAGACAGAGAGGGAACAGCAATTTTTGCTGCCAGCTACCCATCAAACATCTTAACCCTACCAAATGTTAACCTGCCCGCATATATTAAAAAAATGCCTTTTAAGAGACTGAGGGCTAGACACTGAGACTGAGTAATGTTTTTAAATATAGATAACAATACGGCACCCCCATACATCAAAGCAATGAGTAGTATATAGATAACAGTCTTTTTTTAAAAAAAACTAGGGTTTTCTAAAACTACGATTATCTCTGAGACTGGTATTTATAGATAGAAAATTACCTAATGAGAGAGAAGAAAAATACTGTAAATCTATATTCCATTTAAAAGAAAAAGAACTGAAATGGTTTTACTTGGAGAATGAGCCTTTCTCCTGGTTTCTAGGAAGAAAAGATGCTTATGAATTTAAACAGAACAGCTTGAAAGCAATACCCTCCTCAAAATAAAAATAAACCATAGCAACATAGCACCTGCCATAGGGAAACTTTCCAAATCCTTTTCCTAGTAGTTTGGCTGGAGTTTATAGTTTGTATAAACATGTTTTTGCCTATGGATCAGCTATAGAAGTGTGGGGCAGATTCTTCCATGTGACAAAGATAACGTTCAGCAAAATATGACACAAAGGAGTGTCTTTCTTATAGAACTCTATGCATCACCTTACCCCAGGCAAGTCTTTGGCTAGATAAGCAGAGAGGTTCAGCAATGCATGCAGAGTTTTGACTGGGTACCAGACACCTTGTTTAGGATGGTGCATCGGCTGCGTCCCTCTGCCTCTCATGTAGGAAGAATAACCATATTTTTGGTGACTCTAAAATTATGCTCTTTACATGCAGCTGCCTTTGAAAAAAATGTTCAGAAACCACAACTGATCCAGGATCCCTCTTTGAAGGTTTTAGCTGTCAACCACTATATGGATCATATTACCAGAGCTTGGAAATATATTTTTCAGAAGTATTTTGTTTGTGTTACTCATTATAGGATTCAGAATGTAATTTGTTCCCTAGGACTCATTTTTAAAATGGAAAAAATAATTTGTTGCAATGCTCATTCCCCCTGCCGTTTTCTGTCATTTATAGCCCTGTTTAAATATTTGAAAGGATATCATATTGCAACCAGAAAAACATTACTTATTATACTAGTCTAGTAACAGTGATGTTACTCCTTCCATTAATTTTGAAATGTGACTAGTTAGGAAGTTTCTAATTAGGGGAATTTCTTAATATTTCAAATTGCCGAGAGGGAGGGTTAATAATGCCCTCACAAGATTGTGTCCTTTGATGTATACCAAAAGACCAAATAATCCCTTAAGAGATGATGCAGAGGCAGACTTCTCCAATTGAAGTTCAAATGTTTATTAAAGGGAAAACAATCATTCAGCAAAGGGCACACACACACACATAGTCAATGTTCAATGAAAGTAAAGGAGGGAAATGTGGGAATAGATTGAGAAAGGCAGTACTACGGACGATACTTCTGAAGGCTTTTCCGGGAATCCAATGCAGATTTGGATGATGAATGAGACAGCCGCCGGAACGTGGGGGGAAATGGCTGGCTTCCTCATGAACAACTCTCAAGCTACCTTTTGGGAATTTCTGTGTATATTGTTTGCTAGGGATCCTGCCTCTTCCCTGGCAAGCTGCCTACGTGGTCTCCTCACTTCAGCAAAATGGCAGGTCCTCTAGGAGGTCAGTTTGAGGTCAGAGTGAACTCCACGCTCCAAAATTTTATTTAAAAGGAATTATTCTAACATTACTGCCTCACTAAAAATATGGTAACAGGTGATTACATTACTTTGAACTCATTGCTTCCATGCATTGCATATTAGCCTTCATTTGGGCCATCCGACTGCCTCACAGCTGGTTTGGGGGGCACAATTAATAGAGATAATATTGTTCTTTAAAGCCCTAAATATTCTGAGGGTCAGAAAATCTCAAGGACCACCTTATTCCATAGGATAATCTGTTTGCTCTCATATCATCTTTGAAAAGCCATGCTCCATATAACCTTCACTGTCAATGGCAGACTGCACATCCATAAGAGACACTCTTCTGTCATTGGTAGCTCCCTGATTCTGGAACTCTTTTCCTGGAGACTTCCATTTGGTTTTAACGTTTCAGAGTTTCAGTTTAAGATTATTTTTATTGCTTTTGTAGAGAAAACTCTGGGATACTTTGATCTGATTTGTTATCCTTTCATATTTGCTACTTTATGGCTTAGTAGGTTTTACTTTTTATACTTTGTCATATGATTTATACCATCTCTTAGATTATTTAATATTTTAGGATTTTATGTAAGCTATTTTATGATTTATTTATTTATTTTAATTTTTGTTGGGAGAAAGGTAATATACAAATATTTTTAATAAAATATTTCAATAAATAAGTTTAAACTCAGTTATTTACATTCCTTTTTCCTTGGTAGCAAAAATATAACAGAGAGATTACAGAGAGTAGATTGTCTAATACTGAGTAACAGGAAGGGTCATTTTAACTAGAAGAAGAAGAAGAAAAAATGAACACCCATTGACTAGATTATTATACTGCTCTGTTTCAGAGCCAGTGTAGTATAGTGGTTTGAGTGTTGAACTAGGACACTGGGAGACCACGGTTTGAATCGCTGCTTGACCACGGAAACTTACTGGCTGACCTTGGACAAGTCACACTCTCTCAGCCCCAAGGGAAGGCAAAGACAAACCTCCCCCCTCAAAACAAACTTAGCTAGAAATACAATAAAGTGGTGTGGTTTCTCATGGCATGGTCCTCAATAATTTTCAATTGATTAATTTGATTGATTGATTGATTGATTGATGTGTTACATCCTAGAGCATCAGTTACAAGGTTTACTCTGGAAAGACACACTAACTTGATGAAGGAATACATTTATTTTCTGCCCCTTCTCTGAGAGTAATTGAACAGTGATGGTATAGCCGTTAATCTCCTGAAATGTACATCTGGCTTGCAGTGATATTTTTTGTGATGATTTTAATAAAATTTATCATAAAGAAACCATGTGGGATCAAAACTGACACTTCATACTGATAGCAAGATGGACAACCTGTAGTTATCAAAATGTTGTTGTGCTGTATCTCCCATCAACCTGAGTCATACAGGGCAGATGGGCACTGCAGTATCTTGGGGGAATAAATATCATCCAATTTTTCCTGATCCTTACAGATCTCCTTTCTTGATGAGGATTAATTACCTCAAGCACATTTGAAAAACACTCAGTTCTGTCCATTTTCAAGGTAGAAATATGGCAGTTTTTACTGTTCCGCCATTTTCATAACATTATCTCCCCCATCCTCAAAATATGCAACATCTGAGCAATCACTTGCCCTTGTTCATGTGATATTACATTGGTTCTCAGTGTGGTGAAGAGGTTTGAGTTTTGGACTAGGACTCTGGAGACCAGGGTTTGAATCCCGACTCAGCCATGGAAACCCACTGGACAAGACACATTATCTCAACCTCAAGGGAAGGAAATGGTGAACCTCTTCTGAACAAATATTGCCAAGAAAACCCTATGATAGGGTCATCTTAGGGTTGCCATAAGTCAACAACTTGAAGACATACAACAACAAAGTCAGAATTTTGGGAACATGATCCAGGTCTCAAAAGAACTAGGCTTCCCTGACTGGTGAAGGCCTTGTACCTAGGCTCTCAGGCCTTTTCCATATAGGCTGTGTTTTTGCAAGTGAAGAAAGACTGAGAAGGAAGTGGTCTCTTGTCCCTTGCAGGCTTCTTAGAGTTAATGAGCAAACATGTCTCTAGGCCCAGAGCCCATTTTAACACGTGGTTTCAATAAGTGGCACAGGGAGGGACAATAGCTTCTTGTGAGAGGAGCATATGGTTCATTTCAGCCAGAAGGAAATAGCAGGTGGGAATGGTGGGAAGTGAGATGCTGAGGTTTGCAGAAGGAGGGGTTGAGAAGTTGCAAAGAAGGGAAAACCCTTTTTCTTCCAGCCCATAAATTTAACAGTGCTGTAGATGAAAATGCATATTTTAATTGCTATTCAGTTTAAAAGAAAAGAGAGCTCTATGGTCTTGCTAAGGAAAGGTGTCCCACTATTTTTAATCAAACATATGAGGCTGAAAAATCTCAAATGACAGCTGCAGTTCATAGGCAAAGAGATGGGGCAATGAACCAACTTCAGCCCTTTGAAAGACCTCATGGGGAGTTTGCAAGAGCCAGTTAATCACATTTTATAGATGCTGTGGAAGTAACAATAAAATAATAGAAAACATGTAAGAGAAAACATGTATGTACTGACAGTCTGTGAACATCACTCTGTGTGTGTAAGTATGTGTGTGTGTTTCCAGATTAAGCCCCTTTTGAATATCAGACTGGTTATAGAGAACTTGCCCTTTCCCCTGGAAGGCATATTCACATCCAAGTAAAAAAGCTCATCTTTATTAACAAAAATACACTGAGGGAATAAAGCAGAAATACAACAGTTTGATACTACTTTAATTCCATGACATCTATCCTGCAAGATTTGTAGTTTGGTGAGACACCAGAGATCTCTGACAGACCTGACTGAATACCTCACTAAACTAAAGATCCCAAGATTCAGCAAGATGGAGCCATGACAGTTACACGTGGTGTCAAACAGCTTTATTTCTGCAATGTGGCAGATCTCTGAGATAGAAAGGTAAGATAGAAGAAGGAAGAGCCCTCCCTCCAATCCATCTGCCTTGGTCCAGGCCTCAGAGGGAGAGAAGAACCACTGGACCTCATCCCCTTTCCCTCCACCATTCCCTTCTCCTTTTGTGTTGTGTGTTTTAGATTGTAAGCCTGAGGGCAGGGAACTGTCTGATTAAAAATAATAATTGTAAGCTGCCCTGAGAGCCATTAGGGCTGAAGGGCGGGATATAAATACCTAAATAAATAAATAAGACAGATCTAGATATAGCTCACCAGGCTGAAGAGACAGGGATCTCCTTAGAAGATCAACATAAAAGAAGAAATGAAAAAGATGACATCAGCAAGCCTGAGATTATCCGTCTAAATCAGAAAAAAAAGCCTGCATAGGTTCAGCAGACAAAGGATAATTTATTAACCTGAGGAAGCCTGACTGTCTTCTCCTATCTGTGCATGCAAATACACCTGTACCTCTTCATTTGCAGCTTTGACTTTAGTAAATTTGGTTATTTGTGGATTTGATTAATATGCTGTCTCCTTAGGGATCTCTAGGTCCTCCAGAGAAATTCTGCTGTAAATTGACCATAGAGTTGCACTGGAGGACCTAAATATTACTAGAGAAAACACTTCACAAGGGATTTGTAGGTCCTGCAACATGATTCTGTGGTCAAATTCTGGCAGATGTTGACCACATAGTTCTGCTAGAGGACCTAAAAATCCCTAGAGAACTGTTCTCTCAGGTTAAAAAAGTACTGTTTATTTATTTGCAGTTTTTTCACTTTCACAGGAGTCATTTGTTCCTAACCCCAGCAAATGCGGCGGCAGAAGTGTCCACACAACTTCAGTGTAAGCTGCTTTGCATCTGTCTCATCTCCACAGTATAGTATGTTACTGAAATGGCACTAAATAGAAACCATGAAAGAGGAAGACAGTTTCTACCTTGGTACAAAAAACTGAAACTTATAAGGTTAAATTCTAGGGAGTCATGTTTTGGATAAAATTTCCACATTCCACTGTACCTCCAAAATCACATGCTGATATGGGTCCTTAATCAGTTGGTAGGTCTTGCTTTGTTGTGTTCCTTAGCGACCCAGTATGGTGTAGTGGTTTGAGCACTGCACTACGACTCTGAAGACCAGAGTTTGATTCCCAACTTGGCCATGAAACTCACTGGGTGACCTTGGGCAGGTCACACTCTCTCAGCCCTAGGGAAAGGCAATGGCAAACCTCCTATGAACAAATCTTGCCAAGAAAACCCCATGGTAGGTTTGCCCTAGGGTCATCATAAATCGGAAATGACTTGAAGGTACACAACAACAAAAGTCTTATTTGCTGCTTTGAAGGGGGAAAAGTCTTATTGAATTTGATAGGTTCTAGTACTCACAAATTCTGAGAACTTGTGCTACAACTGGAAACTGGGGAGCCAGCTAAATGACCAAAACTTTTACTTTGCATTTGCTAGATGAACAGGCACTGGTTTTCATGAAAGAGACCATTAGAATTTTTCAAGATGGGAGAAGTTATTAATGACGAAGAATACACAAGGCAGGAGAGGCTGCAACAGTTTGCTTTTGCAGAGTCTACTGGAAAGGGCAAGATTCTGCCTCCTTCCCTCCCCTCCCTCCGGCTGACTTACAAGAGTGCAAACTGCTTTTGTACTTTCAGCTCAGTTTGCACCAATGGAAGTACGCTGAGGAAAGTAGGAGGTGGAAAAAGGAACTTGGACAGTTTAAAGGCAGCTGAAAAAGTGGGATGCCAAAGTATCAACTAGGACTGTCCTTACCATATCAGGACAGTTGGAGGGTATGTGAAGGCCCTCCAGCTCACTAAAGTTTGAATCTCCCTTATCTGGAATTCCCAAATCCAAAATATTCCAAAAACCAAAAGCTGTTTTTGTGCATGACTGAGATAGTGACACTTTTACTTTCTGATGGTTCAATGTACACAAATTTTGCTTCATGTACAAAAGTATTAAAAATATTGTATAAAATTACCTACTGGCAATGTGTATAAGGTGTACATGAAACATAAATGAATTCTGTGTTCAGACTTGGGTCTCATCTCTAAGATATTCCATTATGTATACAAATGCAGGTATTCCAAAATCCGGGGAAAAAATCCAAAATCCAAAACACTTTCGATTCCAAACATTTTAGGTAAGGGAGACTCAACCTGTATTGTAAATCTCTGAATAAAATGACTTAGTGACTTCCCTAAAGTCACACATATTGACCACTGAGTAGTCAACCAAAGACAGACTTAGAGGTGTTCAGTCTTCAGCTGAAATTCTAGGCACCTTGCAGGGTCAAGTGTTGCTCACATAAGGATTGACTTACCAAGTTCCCATATGAAGTTCTGATCCTAACTCTGATCTTCTACAGACCTAAAATAGAAATGTCTTCTATCATATAAAGTGAATTACTTCACAGTGAAGCCTGAGAAACTGAAGCAAATACTTCAAGCAGTTGCCATTGAAGATCACAGTCAATAGTGGAATGCCTTCAAATTAGACAGCATTTTTCTTGGACAGTTATCAGAAAGGGGGATATATCACTCCAGCTGGATTTTTTAAATGTTCATTTATTATAACAGGTACAGAATACTTACCCTTACATGAATATAACAAGAAGTGAAGGTTGACTTAGATAACAGGGCTTTAGGTAATCATATCTGAAGGAAAAGATGACCTTTCCCCCTGTATGGTGGAATGCATTCATGTGGTGTTCAGGATGTAATTCCAGAAATCAAGTGGGGGTCTTTCCAGACAATTGTGATCATAAATACCAGAAAATTGCTTTGCATGGCTCCTAAGAATCTCAGCAATGTCAACATTCTTCCTTCTTGTTGACTTTTTATTGTCTCACCACATTGTCTAGACATTATTTCCTTCAAACGACCCAGCTCCTATCTTCCCACAAGATAGAGATGCAATAAAGAGATAAGGCAAAGGCAATCATGCAACCCTAAATACAGTAACAGAGGCTGCTGTTTAAGAAAACAGATATGTTCCACTGTAATGTATGAACATCATCAAATTCCAGAAGGCCAAGGGCTAACCTCCCCTACACACAAGCTGCTAATTCAGACCCAGCCAAGCAATGGCTGGTCTTCTTACTAAGGCATACTTCCATGTGCAATGGTCATTGAGGACTAACAACCCAATGACTCCTTGGATCTTAGGTAAGTCAGGTGACAGAACCAGGGATAGGGAATGCATAACTCACCACGTGTTGCAGGATTATGCTTTGCATCATCCCTTGCCATTAGCTATGCTATTTAGGAGGACTGATGGAAGTTGTGGTCCCATCAGTGTTTGGGTGTCATTTGTTCTCAAACTCTAGATTGTATAGTGTTTATTCTAAATAAATATTCTTTCAACTGGTGATTACACTGGTCTATTATCACACTAGTGGCCATCCACTAGTATGATTGAACTTTCCTCCAACTCCCCAGGCTCTGCAACGCTCCACATAACTCACAACCCTTCTTTGGAGGCTTTAACTGAATAGGTTTTCAGGTTGTACAGGGCTGCAGGGGGATGTAGTAATCAGTCCTTCACTCTTGGTTCTGACAATACAAGCAGTTCTGGCAGTGAAAGAGCCTTGTCAGATCTTGGCCAATGTTAGTGATAGAAAATGTAGTTAAAACTAGGGGAGATAGACTTATGAATCAGTCTCCTCTTAGAATGCCAGTGAGAAAATTGTTGTTGTTAAGTGTGTGATCATGTCAG
Source organism: Sceloporus undulatus (assembly GCF_019175285.1). Classification (NCBI taxonomy): domain Eukaryota; kingdom Metazoa; phylum Chordata; class Lepidosauria; order Squamata; family Phrynosomatidae; genus Sceloporus; species Sceloporus undulatus. The sequence goes on from NC_056523.1 coordinate 90,969,700, forward strand.
CTTCGATTTATGGCTACCCTATGAATGAGAGTCCTCCTTTAGCTCCTGTCATCAACTGCCCTTCCTGTTCAGGATTTGCAAATGCAGGACTGTAGCTGAATCAGTCCACCTGTTATGTAGTCTTCCTCATTTCCTCCTGCCATCATCTTTATCAATCATTATCTTTTCCAGTGACATGTCTTCTGATGATATATCCAAAGTGTGATAGCTTTAGTTTAGTCTGTCACTGGCTTCTCATGAGAGTTCAGTAAAAAATAGGAAATGGAAAATTCTCAATGAGCAAACATGGGCCTAAAAAACATTGTAAGTCCCAATTATAGTAGACCTATTGAATTGCTAGCATCCTTATTCCATTACTAGGACACCCTCATGTTACTGATGAAGAAGAAAGCACAAGCCAGGAGTGGCTGCAGCAGTTTGCTTTTGTCTGAGCCTACTATGAAAAGCAAGATTCCACCTCCTCCTCTTGTTCTCTCCCCCTGCTGAGTTGATTGCATACTACTTTTGCACATTGAACTCAGTTGGTAGCAATTGAAATAAGCCTCGAAAAATGTGGGGATGTTGGAGGAAGAGAGAGAAATCTGAGACATTTTAAAAGCAGATGAAAAAATGGGGTGACAGAAGAATAACTGGGATTATCTCTGCCAAACTGGAACAGTTGAAGGGTATAGAAACTGGCTGGATGATCTTGGGCTAACAATTTTCTTCCTGCCTGATCTAGCTCATGTTGTGAGGGTGACGCAGGGAGGAGGGTGGGGGAGAGGAGCACATGCCCCACTTTGAGTTCTACTACTATATTATCCCCACTATATTATAGTAATAATATAAATGTAATCAATAAAGAAGATATCAGTAGCCTTTCTAGTTGAAGAACAAAATTCAAGACATCTGGAGTGCATTGGAGAAGGCTGACAAAAAGTTTTTTTTTAAAAAAAACCCACAAATTCAGTACTATTTCTCCATTTTTGTGAGAAAAACCATTGTGTTCTATGTGTTATGCCTCTAGGGAGGCTCAAGACACAAGTGGATTTTCTAGTAGCAGATGGAATCAGCAGCAAAATCCTACTAGTAACCACTCATAAATCTTTTTCCTGCTCCCCCACCTCCAGGCTTTCCACAATAGGAACACTGGAATCTCTCACCTTCTTTCTTCCACCATAGCTGTCTCTTTATATTGCAAACTCTCTAATAGAGGGACTTGGTTCTCTTTTCTCTCTCTCCTCAGAAACCCTCTGCCAAAGGTTTGCTTAATCTTTCCTGGCAAATGTACATAAGGCAGAAAGGAAGCAAAGGGCCAGCTGCTACTCAGGAAGTAGCCAGTCATTCCTGCCAGTTCACAGTCTTTAATGCAAAAACTTTGGTAAAATCAAAACAAATCCAGTGGCTTTAAACTGGGTAGTACTTAAGAATAGCAACAGCATGTACATTTCTATACCACTTATCGGAACTAGCACTCCCTAAGTGGTTTACAATGTGTAAGAACAACTGTGTGTATGTTTAACAGCTAACCTAACAATGGAGACTATCACACGGGGGGAGATCAGGGGATTAAAAGGGCATTTTCCTGGGAAAGTCGTGTGATCATGGTGAAGATTTTCACACACATTGCAATGAGAGGACTTATCCTGAGAAGAACCAGGAATGCTCCTTCCTTGGAGATCTTTAAACAGAGGCTTGATGGCCTTCTGTCAGGGATGCTTTGATTGAGAATTCCTGCATGGCAGGGGGTTGGACTGGATGGCCCTTGTGGTCTCTTCCAACTCTACAATTCTATGATTCTATGAAACCATTCACAGGGAAATGCCGTGAATTGCTTGTTGCTGGAGCATTCCTGGTTCTTCCCAGGATAAGTCCTCTTGGGGGCCATTCAGACTACCTTTTACCCAGGTTCAGAAACCTGAATTTGAGGCTTGCACACCCATTGAGGGGCAAATGCCCCTTGGTGTGAGTCTTTTGAAAGCAGAGTTTTACCTGTATCTTTTGAGGAAAAACCGGGTCCCGGCAAATGTGAACTTGGCCCTGGTCATGTTCGGGTTAAGTTCAGGGGAGGGATTAGGTCAGAGGGAGGGCAGAGGGCGGAACATGCCTCCCCTTCATCGGGGTGAAGGAGGAGGAGGAGGAAGGAGCAGGAGGAAGGGTGCCATGAAGGGCAGAATCGGAGCGAAGGAGGAGGAGGAGGAGGAATGAGCAAGTTCAGGGGAGGGATTAGGTCAGAGGGAGGGCAGAGGGTGGAACATGCCTCCCCTCGCGCAGGTAGCTTTATCTCTCTCTCTCTCTTTGGAATTTTTATTTTTGAAAGACTATGCGAATAGTTCTACAGGTTGATACATATTGATAGAATGTGTCTGCTTGTGCTACATTTCTCTTTCCTTTGCTTGCTGCCGGCACGGCAGGTCACTTTGCAAGTGGCTTTTTTTAAATTATTTTTTTGTCTGTAATATGCAAATGCTATAATGCAAATGTTACAAATGTTTCCCTTTCAATTTGGCAAATTGATACAATATGTGAATGCTTTTGCTACTTATGTAAAGGCATTTTGGGGTTGCAGTCAGGGGGAAAGCAAAGCAAGAAGATGCAGAGATGGCATTCTGGGGTGAGGAATTATTATTATTATTATTATTATTATTATTATTATTATTATTATGACGGGAAGAGGATGGCATGGGGGGAGGCAAGGACTTTGGAGGTAAGCAGCATTGGTCTGGAAGCGAAGGGGAAGCTAGGGGCTGGAAGGCTGTGGAAACCCATGACTTTGGGGGAGTCACACTCTCTCAGCCTCAGGAGAAAGGCAATGACAAATCTCCTTGGAACCAATCTTGCCAAGAAAACCCCAGGATGGAGTTGTTTTAGGGTTGCCATAATCTGTAATGACCCAAATACACACAACACACACACACCTGGAGGTTTTTAAATTTGACAAGTTGACAGAATATGCAAACACTGCCGCCAGTTTTTTTTTAAAAAAAAGGAGGGGGAAAGCACCCATTCAGTTGGCCAATGACTGTAGGATACGTCACCTTTGACGAAAGCGGAAGTGAATTTGATTGACAACAGAGGAGGCTCCATTTTAAACCGGTACCGCAAATGTGAACTTCAAAGGGGTAAATTGCCTTTTTAATCCCATAATTTCCCCTGTGTTATAGTCTCCATAATTAAATCAAACTTTTAACACAGAAGAAATGAGTGAACCAGAGAGGTGGTTCATTCAAAGAAAGAAAAACACCAAACAGGGCATTATTATCAAAACCTGGAAAGCATATTTTTCTTTCTCCCCTTGAAGTACCTTAGCAATGGCGGTGTATGGTAGGCTGTCAGTCCTAAACAGCTAGCAATAGTGATATTGAAAATGTACTATAGGTCAATAGATGTGGATAGAATAATAAAATCTTAGAGTTGGAAGTGGCCACAAGGGCCATCTACTCCAATCCCTGTTGTTGTTGTTGTTGTTGTTGTTGTTGTTGTTGTTTATGACAATGATGATGATGATGATGATGATGATGATGATGATGATGCTATTGTAGTTGATGCTGCTGCTACTGTTGCCTCCCTTCAAGCCATTTATAATATGGCAAAACTACAGTGAACCTATCACAGGGTTTTGCTGGCAAGTTGTGTTCAGAGTGGGTTTGCCTTTTTGCCTTCCTCTGAGATTAAGAGTGTGACTTGACCAATGTCACCCAATGGGTGTCCATGGCTGAGTGGGGATTCAAACCTAGGTCTCCAGAGTTGTCAAATGTTCAAACCACTACACCATGCTGGTGCTCACTCCAACCCCCTGCCACATAGGAATACACACATAAAGCACTCCTGCGAGATACCTGTCCAAGGTCTATTTTACAAGATGGAGAGTCCCCCCCTCAATCCTCTGAGGCTGTCTGTTCCACTGTTGAACAGCTTTTGCCACTGGGAAATTCTTCCTAATGTTTGGGGTGGGAAAAATCTCTTTTCTTGTACTTTAGTTGGTGTTCTGCTCTCTAGAACAAGAGAAAATAAGCTCACTCCATCTTCTACACCAGTGCTTCCCAAGTTATCAGATAACAGGACCAGCACTTTTCTCTTAATGTGGTAGGGATTTGCATCATATTTGGGTACACTGGCTACAACTGTTTCATCCTTTCCTCCCAGAAACTCTCTGTGAATGGCTCATGGACTGCCACCAATCGAGGGATCACCACTTTCAGTAGCACTGTTCTATAAGACACCTGTTCAGTTATTTAAATATAGCTATGATACCCAGCTCCCTAATTTCTTCTTCATAGGGCTTGATTTCCTGACCTTCCACCATCTTGGTTGCCCTCCTCTGGGCACATTCAGGCTTGTCAACATCCTTCTTGAATTGTGGAGCCCAGAATTGGACACAGTATTCCAGGTGACTCAGGAAAAGGCTTGATTTAAAAAAATAAAAATAAAAATCTACTTCTAATAAAATGATTATTTTTCTCTCTCCCTCCTCCCCATCATGTCAAGGGAAACATTTCCATGGGGCAGAATGGATAGACTGTATGGCATTGAAATAGGGGTGGAAGGTGGTGGTCATGGCATCATAGGTGGTAGCAGCAACAGCCTTGGGTCTTGGTCCCCTTCAGCTGTAAAAAAATCCCTAATCTTAAACATGACTATGCTTGCTCCTTACCAATTCCCCATAGGCAAAAGACTAGTGTGTATAATGTACAAACAGATGCCTCTCCACTATCTCTTTCTTCCTCAGAGGAAGCAGAATCCGAAATAAGGGAGGTGACACACAGACAGACAAACTAGGGAACTTCTGAGGTTAGATCCAGCAATCTTCAGCTCTGTATACAGTTGCCCTGTATACAAGAACTACAGCTACAGACTGGACCACTTTCCTGGCATGAAATGTTCCCAGGCTCTAGACTGGTCCTGGGTGGACAGGAAGGGGATATAAATGACTTCCTCTTTGGACTGAGACCTTGACTGACTCTGGCGCTAGTGTATTTCTGCATGTTTTCCAGCTCTGGCTCAAGGTTTTCAATTTCCCTAGCTTCTAGGTTCCTGGATTACCTCAAACAGTTGCTGCAGCCCTGAAACAAACAGCCCAAAAATAACAGTCTCATCTAGCACAGCACTTCTTAAGCTATCTCATATGGAAAACTGGTAGCCACCCCACCCACCCCATATGCCAGCAAGTAGCCTCATATCTGTGCCCATAGACTACAACTGTTTCTTTGTTTACTGGAAAACTCACTATGGACCAGTAGCAAGAACTAGTGTACCAGCCCCAGTCCATTGACCACCACTTTGGGTAGCAATGATCTAGAGGCACAGACCAAGCACCTTATTGTGCAGACAGCAAGGCATTTCTAACATAATAGTCATGTGGTCAAATGGAGACCCATGCCTAGCTTTGGGACACACCTGGAGATAAACAGGCACATACAATTTAATCAGTCAACCACACAATTCCCACTCCTATTTCAATGCCTTCTGCAAGTCAGTGCAAACCAAAGAAATAATAAAAAAGACATCTCTTCTGCAATCCCTGATCAGTTGTGTGTCTTTGAATAAATTCAGTCAAATATATATAGTCGGCCCTCCACATTTGTGGTTTTGACTTTTGGATCATGGCCTCCTCATTTTTATTTCACTCTGGAAGAGCATAGAAAGGTAGCATGTGGAAGTTAAAGAATCTGAGGAAAGTCACTTGGTGATCCAAGTAAAACAACTCCGGTGTGTGCCAGAATCCCAACTGCTGCCATGTGGTTTTGGACGCTATATTCTTTGTGCTTCAGAGCTTAATGTCCACTGATGGGCACAACCTTTCACAAGGGTGTGGTTTGCAGAGTTCTGGGAAGCTCAGCTAGAAGATGCTGTTTGGAACACAACATATATTCTGTATTGTTGTTGGCAAAGCACAACGGTTTCATTTTTGGCAATGCTTGAAGGGGCCCAGTAGGCAAGATCATGGAAAGTTGGCAGGTTGGGAGGCAAGATTCAGTAGGCTTGGAAAAAGAACAGGAATAATAGAAATGAGCTGACTAAACAATGCTTGGAAATACACACACACACACGCACACACAGAGAGAGAGAGTCCCTGCACTTAATTAGCTCCAAAACTATATTTGACTTCGGCATGCCAGATCATTAGCCCTAAAGTATATGCTTTCAAACAGGTTTCTTGAGTTTTGTGGAGTTATATCTTAGGGTAGCCTCTCTCAACCTGGGGTTTTCCAGATGTGCTGGAGTACAGCTTCCAGAAGCCCCCACATTCTGGTTATTGCAGGCCAACAAATTTGGAAGGCATCAAGTTGGGAAAGCCTATCATGGAATCATAGAATGACAAAATCTTAGAGATAGGAGACTGCAAGGGTTATATAGTCCAACCCCATGCCATACAGGGCAGTACTCCTTGAAAAATGCCCATTCAACCTCTGTTTAAAGACCTCCAAAGATGAAGAGTCCACCACCCTCTGAAATAGTCTATTACACTGCTGAAGAGTTTATAAAGTAAAAAAGTTCTTCCTAATGTTCAGGCAGAATCTCTTTTCCTATAGCTTGAATCCATTGCTCCTAGTCTCTGGAGTAGCAGTAAACAAGCTTGCTCCATCCTCAATATGACATCCCTTCAAATATTTAAATGTGGCTACCATGTCATCTCTTTCCCAGGCTAAACATATCCAGCTGTCTGAGCCACTCCTCATAGGGCATGGTTTCCAGATTGTTCACCATTTTGGTTGCCCTCCTCTGGACACACTCCAGCTCCCCAATATCATTTTTGAACTGTGGTGTCCAGAACTGGACACTTTAGTCCAGGTGAGTTTTGACCAGGTTGGAGACATCAGAAAGGTCCATCTGGGTCTTCCTCCAATTGAATGCAGGAAGATAAGAAAGTCTGGATGGCTCTTCTCTCACCGTCACTCATCAATTTTGGACTACAATATATTCTAAGGATTTGAAAAAGAATTGGTTCCACCTTGCAGTTGTCATGAGCCAGGCACAAAATGTTTTGATGATTCTCAAAGAAGTCACTGTGAATTCACAGGGAATGAGGTTTAGAGGACTTAAATCCAATTTCTAAAAAAAGAAAGAATACAAGAAAAAATAAGCCTGGCCTTTCATTTTCCTGGTCCCCAATGATTCTGCAGTGACCCTGTTAATGCCACACACTAACAGACTCAGCGAGGCCACACATTTCCCCATAGTAAACTCACTTTGGTAGTAAACTCACTTAGGTCCTCTCCTTCACATTATTTTTGGCCAGTTGGTTGTGTCTGCTCCACTGTTTTTTGCCTCCCTAGCATGCATCAACCTATCAACCAATAGCTGTTGTTTGCCTGTCAATCTAGACCTCCTTGCATTTCAATTGGATGCCTCCCCATACAACCCCCCCTTTGTTGCTCCAGTGAGTGAGTGAGGGAATTTTAAATGTACATGTGCATACACACAAACACACAAGAGGAAGAGAGAAAAAATAAAATTTCATTTTACTCATTTTTTATATATAAAATTGTTCAGCCATGAGATCAATGGTGAGGGGTTACATCAGGCCACTCCTCCCTCTTCCTCTCCCCATGCCCAAGTGTTGAGTATGTATTTATTGCTTTTATTCTTCCCATTTCCAATCCTCTCCCCAATCACCATTGTGCTGTCTTTGGTTTTACTTCAGTGAATGAAGCATGCACATTCCTTTCCCCCCACATCTGTCCGCCCCCCATCATTCACTTGCTCATTTGTGCAGACATCTCACACGCTCCCTCCTCCAGTCCCCCAGTCATTCACATGATCATTCATGTGGATGTCTGCATATATACATCACTGCAGAAATGTTGGGGACTAGGAAAATGCAAGGCAAGAACCATTTTTCCTTCCTTCGTTCCTTCGTTCTTTCTTTTCTTTCTTTTAATATTATTATAACACATAAAATCATATAGAAGTCACACATCATTCAGCTAGAATCAAACTCAATTACTTACATTGAGTTCTTCCCTAGCAGGGCTTGGTGCATGACTACATTCATTGTATGGCCCCTTAATTAAAAATGAAAATATATGTTGGATGATAACATAATGGTTAAAGATGTTTTCAATTGAAATATATGACATAATTCTTGTCATCTTGAATCCATAAGCTCCATGGTAATAATATTTCCCCATCTATTACTTACATAATTTATTACATGTTTCTGGTCATTTGCAAATTTCTCTACATTTTTGGTCTTCTGAAGGCATGTTGATTTATCCAATAATTTATACTTACCTGACAAGGGATATAATATGATTGTGAGGCCAATTATTTTCAGCAGTGTAGACATGCCCTCAGTCATAATATAGGGTAATATTCACCCAATCCTTCTGGGCTTTAGGGGGCACCTGTCCTTATTTGCAAAATCTCTTCTCTTACCTCTCCCAAAATGGTAGGGGACAGCTCTTGGCTATTATTATTTATAGCCTGCCTCTCCCTGGAGGACTGGGGTAGGTTAGAATAAAAAATAAAACATAGTAAAATAATAACACAATCCCTAACCCACAATTTAAAATACAACAGGATAAAAATCAGTTATTAAAATTGCATTAAAATTAGAATAAAATTTAATCCCCATTACAATGAAGCGATTTAAGGGAGAGTCAAGGAGGCACAGTTGTGGGACAGTGGAGAGGGCCCATGTATTAGTCTGGGAATATAGATGCTTGGAGAACCCAATTACTTCTCTGAATTATGTATATGGAGCTTATTGCTCAGCATTTTAAACTGGCTCCAGCCTCCCATGCTGGAGCTGGGACATGGGATAGAGTGGGGATTATCATTCACTAAATTGCCACTGAACTGCCAGTCACCATCAGCCCATGTCTCAGACATGCTTTGCCAGCACTTTTTAGAATTATTTGGAATTTTAGATTGGCTGCTTTCCAACTTCTAAAAAGTGCTGGCGGAGTGTGGCTTCGACCCAGATGGGACCTGGTCTGATGGCGGCTGGTGGTTCAGCAGTGATTTAGTGAGCAATAATCCCTGCCTCCATCCCGCATCCCAGCTCCAGCCCAGGAGGCTGTAGCCTGTTTAAAATGCTGAGCGATAAGCTCCTATGATGGGGGCGCCAATACCAGTGCTGCAACATTTCTGTTGTTATTATTATCTGGAATTCTAGATTGGCTACTTAGTGAAGGAGATGTAACTGTCCACTGGCCCAACCCTTCCAGTCCATTTTAAGAGCCAGATACCTTACTGGGCAAAGGAAGTCCACTCAGCTGGCAATCAGGGTGCAAGAAGGATGTCATTCCACCCCTCCTACCAGCAAGCAAGGTTACAACAGGGGCCATGCTTCTGATGGCTATGGAAAAAGGCAGCCAATGTTCTTGGATAGCTACAGACTCGTTTTAGCTGCATTCTTTCTCCCCCTACCTATACACACACTGATGTTTCCAGTGTGGGCTGGGGTATCTCCTCCGCCTTCCCACTGCTGGAGACTTTCTCCCCACAATATCTCCTCAAAAACTGTATACAGTGGTACCTCGGGATACGAAATACCCAGGTTACGAATTTTTCAGGATACGAAAAAATCCCATAGGGATTTATTGTTTCGGGTTACGAAAGTTTTTTCGGGTTACGAAAAAACTCCGGCGCTATTTTAAATGGAGCCGCGGCAGAGCCGCGGCTTTTTTCCCCATTAGCGCCTATGGGTTTTCGGCTTACGAAGGCTTTTCGGGTTACGAAAGCGGCCGCGGAACGAATTATTTTCGTAACCCGAGGCACCACTGTAGTGTGGCAGTCAGGAGGAAAATGGATTAAATGCTTCATTCTTCTTTGCAGGGACAAATAATTTAACATGGCACATCCTCAGCTCCAAGACATCAACAAGATTCCATCCTGAGCTACATACACCTGAATCAGGAATGGGAAAGTGTAGCTCTGGGTCCTTCATGCAGCCACCAAGGCTGGCTTGGAGCCTCTCAACCTTTCCACATGCCCTGGATTGTTCAGTGTATGTAGCAGGGACAAAACAGAGATGACTTGCCTCTGCCTCTGCTAGAAGCTTCCTGAATTATTTCACATTAAAAATTACCTGTTTTTCAAAAACAGAAGTGGATGTCAAACTCAGCAACAGGCCACTTTGGGCTGCTTCCCCCACACTATTTTGAGAGTATTTTTGGCAGTCCATACAGCCTCCAAATTATCTTGGGGGGGGGGGGGGGGTAGAAAATTAACACCCAGATCTTCTGCAATTACCCACCTCGGTCCTACTGTGAAATTTCTAGGTAGAAATAGCCTCACAGCTGGGCCTAAACATCCCAAAGCCACCATATCCTGCCTGATATGAAAAAGTAAGCAGTGTCAGCCCAGATTAGTACTTGGATGGGAGGTCACCAATGAATACCAGGTGATGCCGCTTTGATCAAAGTTGGAAAAGCGGGATAAAAATAAACTTATTGTTGTTGTTGTTGTTGTTGTTGTTGTTGTTGTTATGTAGGCTGTGTTTCAGAGGAAGGAACTGGCAAAACCACCTCTGAGGTATTCCCTGCATCAGAAAACCCTATGAACCTCATGTGGTCTTGAACGTTGACAGATGACTTGAAAGCACATGCGTGCACACACACAGCCTTAGGACAATCAGTTAGAGTGCATTATATACTACAAGACAGAGCCTGGATCTGCTGAAAAACAAACGAACAAAAAACCAAGTGTAGATTGCCCCTTGGTACCTCTCTGGTACAAAGAGATCCAGATGGTTACATCTGCAAATGTTTTGGGACAAATGAGCTGAAGCATACGCCTCTAGGCTCCTCCTCCCAGCTCTGTTTCCTGAGTTCTTACTGGAACTGTGTTGAATGTGGATTAATCGTTCTGGTCTATTGCTACTTGAAGCCATGGAATACTGAATGCTGGAAACCACAGAACTAAAACAGGCCAGCAAGGAAAATGGGCAGGAATGTAGCAGGCTGAGAAGGAACAGAAATAGTAACTGGGAGAATGTCAATGTTGCACAACCCCATAAGCAATTCCCAGGATTTTACTCAGGGGAAAGCAGCATCAGGCATGCCCCTGACACAGCAGGCATCCAATTATCTTTATAGTCCTGCCCCAGGAATAAAGTTAATAATTTTGGAGTTTATATTCACAAATGCATTTTTTTCAGGCAATACAATGGCTTTATATATTCTTGTTGGTATATAGCAAGCTATTACACTGCCAGCATAACTGAAAAGCAGTGCTTGCTGGAACCTGCCTATTTGTGTGTGTGTGTTTGTGTTTTCCAATGAACAACCTGCCAATTTCTCTGTCTGCATAGCCATTTGACAGATTTATTTTAGGCCGGACCAGGTTTCCTGAGTCTCCAATCCCCTCAGGCAAGTGGTAAGAAACTCAGGGTGAGAGCATTGCTTAGAAATGCGTGTGTGCATGTATGTGTGAGTGCATGTGCATCTGTTTCCCCCCTCATTACATAGACTTGATGTTATTTATTTACAAGGTGTACTGTGTGCAATGGTGACTGATGCTGAATGTATCGTGCATAATGATATTGTCAAGGTCTGCCCCTTGTATTATCATGAGAATCTGCCATCTATGAAATCACAAGAGATTATTGCAGGGCCTCCTGTGACACCACAACGCCTCCAGTGAATAACATTGACAGGCCCGATGCCATCAGGCCTAAAGAGGAAGAGCCCTCCCCTCCCTCCTTCCAACTGTCATCTTCTGGCCTTAGAGTGAGCGAAAGGACAGGCTCAGTGCCATCAGGCCTGAAGAAGAAGAGCCCTCCCCTCCCTCCTTCCAACTGTCATCTTCTGGCCAGGGAGGGAGTGAAAGGACAGGCCCAATGCCATTGGGCCTGAAGAGGAAGAGCCCTACCCTCCCTCCTTCCAACTGTCATCTTCTGGCCTGGGAGAGTGAAAGGACAGGCCCAACACCATCGGCCGGCCTCGATTAAGAAAAAGAGCCCTCCCTCCAGTCCATCTGCCTTGGTCCAGGCCTCAGAGGGAGAGAAGAATGCTGGGCCTGATCCCCTCCCCCCTCACCATTCCCTTATCCTTTTGTGTTGTGTCTTTTTAGATTGTAAGCCTGAGGGCAATCGTCTGTTATCCCCCTCTGTTGTAAACCGCCCGGATTCCCAGTGATTAGGCGTCATATAAATAAATCCTATTATTATTATCATCACAAGAAGTCATGAAGACCTGCCTCCTGTGATATCACAAGGGCACATCACTAGGAAATTTCAGGACATGGGACAGTCCTAACTTGGCAACCATAGCCCAGACTCCATTTAACTAGGAATTACAAGTGCTGCAGATTATGTGCTTGCTGCTGCATTCAGCATTTCAGAGCACACTTTGGTCCTGCATTTACCCCAGATCCTGGAAGCAAGAGAATTCCTTGTGGACATTCCTTCCTACTTCCTGCCTCTGGATTAAGTTTTTCACTGATCATTCTTCATGTGGGGGTGGGGCTAAAGTCACCAGTGAATTGGACTAGTGCTGTTAGTTGTCAGTAGACACAGAGACACCTCCTTCTCATTCTGTCTCTCTCTCCTTCCTCTCTACTTATTGAACTACTGGGGAGGGCTGAGATTCATCTTATAGAGCCCTGCTCTAATATACCTTCCAACAGTTCACAGATGAAAATCAGGATATGTGTGGCCAAGCAACATCACAGTATGGTCAAGGAGACAAAATACAATTAAGGGGGAAGAACATACCAACTAAGAGAAGCTGCTGTTACCCAAAAATAGGTGTGTGTGTGGGGGGGGGGGGACTGGGAAGCAACTGTCAGTGTTACTTCAAATTTTGAGGAAATTAGTTTTGCAAGAAGTTTGTGTAACTTTTGGATCATTTTCACAAGTGTGTTCCAGTACTAACTGGGGAGGACTCCAGGTCTTGGGTGAATTAAAAAGGTTTCATTTAGAAACATGCAGAGTGCAATCAAACACAAAAGATAGCAATTTACACAGATACAGCATACAGGGCTAACCAAAATAGAAATATGGAAAGAGGATAGTGGGGTTTTTAGAGGTTTGCAGTGGGGTTATAATTACTGTATATAATCATGTATAGGTATAGACATTTTAGTCAAAAGATTGACGTAAAAAATCTGAGTTGACTTATCCATAGGTCAATGGAAGTATTGTACTTTAACTTATTTAAAAAGAAATAATCTCTTGGTGAAAGGGAAGAGCATAATCTGTCCTGGAAACATTGACCCTCTCTCCATTCTTTCATCAACCTTTAGCCTTTAATATGAGCACAGTTATACTTGCTAGAATTTTGTGAGTTCTTTGGCATTGTTTTCCTATGCTTCATCTTTTAGATCCTGTGTTACATGCCCCTAGGTTGACATCCATGGGACCCTTGACATCCATGGGACGCATCAAAATCTGTAATTCTGTCCCCAAAACCTGCTCTTGACTTATACATGAAATTGATTTATAGCCAAGTATAGTTGAGTATCTGTCCAGTGAGTAGACTATGGAAAGCTGGACTGGCTGGGAGGTCCAAGGGTGACACACAATATACACAGAGTGCAGGTGTGTATGAGGCTGTGTGTGCAGAAATTACATTTTGAAACCATATTTATACTTTAAAACTAACCCTAGGCAATGGGCTATCTGGCCAGGTAACAGAGTCTGGATGACTTATCCCAGGAATTGACAATGAGATCACAAACTGGTTGATGGCTTTAACTTTAGTGTGATGAAACAGTGATTGGACTGGGATATCCTTGAGATGGATGGATGGGAAAATTTGGTTGAGCACACAGCAGGGGGTAGGCAGAGAGAATAGCTTACTACTTTAGGTGTGAAAAGATCTTTGTCTCAATTTTCCAGAGTAATGCAGTTTACTTGGCGGAAGGAAGAAAGCACTTTAGATCTGATAGTTTTGTTTACCTGATGTACACATGCCTCAGTGAAAGCAATCCTTTATTCTTGGGAACCTGACCTAGTGTTCCCGAAAGGTCACCGATCTCTCAAAAACATGCTGTCTCTAGATATGAGATATAAAAATATGAGGACACCAAAATACAGTGTGGGTATGCTTAACATTGCAGAAGTGTACTTTTTCCTTGAGTCTAGTGGGAAGGGCAAAATTTTGCCTACTCCTCTCCTTTTTTGCAATTTGAACTCTGTTGGGAGCAACTGAAGTAAGGTAAGAACAAAGAGGGAAAGTGGGAGAAAAGAACAGGGACAGCGCAAAAAGTGGGGTGACAGAAGATTAATCAGGACTGTTCCTGAAAAATCCGAACATTTGGAGGGTATGCACTATTCATTTGCAATGGCCTTTCATGCATTAGATTTAGAATCACATGATTCTGTAGGCCATAGGTTACGCATTTGTGCAGTAAATCTTGCCACTTCTTTTTTGCTAACTCTAACTGTAGTCTTATTTCAGGGCGTTGACTCCAAATACAGCAATCAACAAGTGGGAACAAGTGCACTCTTGACAACGTGCACACCACCAGCATCCTGCCACAGGGCAACTTGTGACTAAAAGAAGGGGTCTGTATTTGCGTCTGTAAGGTTTACTGAGACAAAAACCTTTTTTGAGAAGGATTTCTGTTCTGATGCTGGAAGTTTTTCATGCACAGAAATGACTCCCTTTAAATTGATGCAAAAAGGGCATTGCTGAGTTATGCACCAAGGAGCTGTGGGTAACCTTGGTACTTCCCAGACCCCAAACAGGATTCTTAGTTAATTAAAATGAATTTTATGATGGCAACTGGGCTCCTGTGAGTTATTTGATGGTCTTGTACTAGAAAAGCCAGGTAACTTGGCTAAACTAGGCAGGAATGATTCAGTAGTCCACTATGGGAGAATTAAGGTGGAAAAACAATATGCTCTAAAGTCGGCCCTTCTTATACATGGATTTTTTATACACGGATTCAAGCATCCATGGTTTGAAAATGTTCCAAAAAAGTATAAATTTCAAATATCAAACCTTGATTTTCCATTTTATAAGGAACACCATTTTGCTATGTCATTATATTTAATGGGACTTGAGCATTCACGGACTTTGTTATCCACAGGGGATCTTGGAACCAAACCCCAGTGTATAACAAGGGTCCACTGTACTTGTCTTATATATATATATAAAAAGGGAATGTCAAGTGCTTTCCTGTTGTATTTCTCATTTCAGTGCCTAACTAAGCAATCAGCAAAATATTTACAACTTTTCCTGTTTAAACTGTAATGGAATTTTGCTACAATCCTATATATGTCTACACTTAAGTAAGTCTCATTTCATTAAATGGGCTTGTTCATGAGTTGTCATGTATAGGATTCCATGCTTAATTACTTAAGCATTAGAGCCATCCCTAGGGTCAGGCTGACTTTGATAGCCATAGGCTCCTGGGTGCCTGACAGGAGACCAGAGGAAGACCAGACCAGTTTGTTCTTAGGCCTGGGAATGTCCTAGTTATGGAGTCCTGTGGAATAAACACAGATCAATTAGGATGTCCAAAGTATGACAGAGAAACCAAAGCTCCAGTAAGATTTGCAGACAGGTTTCAGACATTGCCCCAAGTGAGAGTTTTAACCGGTGGTGGTTTGGATGGAGTAATCTGAAACTGGGACAGATGCCGAGAATAACACTGGTAAATTTCAAAGTTTGGGGGTAGGATATGAGTGCTGTTTACTCAACGGCCTTTAAATCCTCTCAGCAGCCCTGCTCTTGGTGTGTATGCAGGGTCAATTCCTATTATTCTGGATTAATTAATACACTCTGCTTCAAGTCTGGCAGAAGGTTCTACAAACTGCCCCCCTACCAGCACAGCAAACATGTTTATATAGCAAGCTTTCCAAAGAAAATATGGCCCCTGCACACAGCTCTTGCAAAGGATGAAAAGCTGCTCTCAGTCAAATGTTTATTTTTCCTTGCGCCCCTTCCCCGTGGCATCCTCAGTGAAAGAATAGCCATCTATTTGCCTCAGCTGGGCCAGATGTCTCCTTCCATCCTGTCCTGTCCCAGGCACACAACAAGGCCCTTCTGTTGCAGGCATGTCAGCGAGAGAGCAGCCAAATAGAGCACAAATCAGTGCTTCACCTTCCCTCGGCCTCCAAAATACAGTGTTTGAAATCCATTTCCTTTTCAGGCCTAGAAAATGTTTGCATTACCCTCCTATTTTCCCCTTCTACCTTGCCAATTACAGAGAGAGGTTCCAGTAGGCAGAAGCAAACAGGATCCTTTATACCTGTGCACTCAGTCATCTCCTGCCACATGCAAAATAGCACTAGTCTAGAGGAAAGGGCAACATAGAGGGCCCTTCCTTTTCAACTAAAAGCAGATCAACATGTCAAGAAATTGGTCAGGCAATGAGTTAGGGATGAGAAGGAACATCAGGAGTCAGCAACAGTTGCTACCCTTCATCTCTTCTTTAGTTTTGTTCCCTGAGCCGAACAACATACACTATTGCCAAACAGCCACACTATATAATACCAAGGAAGGTATCAAAAGCCTACAAATCTTTTACGTCATATTTTATCCAAATGAAGGAAGTCATCTTGATGTATTCCTTCTCTGAAAGCTTAATCCATGAAAGAGTATACTGTAATACAAGGCTCTCTGTTGTTTTTCTGCAGCAGACTAACATGACTGGCTGTCTGGAAATTGTAAACCACTTGCTTTATCAATGGCTTTTAAAAGGATAAGACAAATATCCCACAAATTAAGATTGGAGGGCTGAGTTAAACCAGCTGTGGAACTTTTTTTTCAGAGTAGATACTTTATGACTCAATAACTGGGGGAAATAGGGGTGTGCCATGAAATCTAACCTTGTGTGGAAAGCGGGTTACTTCCTTTGCAAGTACCAGGACTCTGCTTACTATTTTTATAGCTTATTTCTGAAACAAACAAAGTTTTAAATTGGGTGGGTAAGAGCTCACAGAATAACCATTCCAGATGGAACAGAATCCTATATTTTGGGAGGTCACGCCCATTTCATAAACAGAATTAAGACTACCTTCAGATTTTGTATCCAGGGCATCTTACAATTAAAAAAAATTCTTAAATTTTTATTTCAATTTTAAAATTTACACATTCTTATTCATTCATTCTTTCAGTATTTATTTAGTCAAGACTCTTCCATACCTATAAGAACTAAGAAAGAAAACAGATTAAAGACAACAAATAAAGCAACATAACAACATACATCAATCATTTCCCTTTATAACAAAGCATACATCACTTCTCATCTCATTCGTGACTTCCTTAAACCTTCCTTATACCAATTCATATATGATTTTTTTCCTGCCTACCTCTTCATCTGTTGAATTTAATGTCTGGTCTTCCATTGAGATTAAGTGTATTTCCATTTTGAAAGTCTATTTATTTCCTCTTTTGTGCTTTATCTTCTTTGAATTTGTGATTTTAAACTACTTAAGCATTAGAGCCATCCCTAGGGTCAGGCTGACTTTGATAGCCATTGGCTCCTGAGTGCCTGACAGGAGACCAGAGGAAGACCAGACCAGTTTGTTCTTAGGCCTGGGAATGTCCTAGTTATGGAGTCCTGTGGAATAAACACAGATCAATTAGGATGTCCAAAGTGTGACAGAGAAACCAAAGCCCCAGTAAGATTTGCAGACAGATTTCAGACATTGCCCCAAGTGAGTGTTTTGACCAGTGGTGGTTTGGAAGGAGCTGTCTGAAACTGGGACAGATGCTGAGAATAACACTGGTAAATTTCAGTTTAATCTGTATTTAACTCTTCAATTTTCCCTTAATGTTTTTCCATAATACTTATAGTTATTGTATTTTCCCATTTTTCCTTTAAATAGTTATATGTTTTTCCCCAATTTTCCATTATAATCTCTTTTTTCTGTTCATTTATTTGTTGAGATAATATATCCATCTGCATCATATCAAAAAGTTTTAGTTGCCACTCTTCTATTTTTATGTCTCTCTTAACTTTCCAATATCTGGCATAGGCTAATCTAGCCGCTGTTAACATATAGAAAATGACTCTTCCATATTTTTTTCAGTTTCATCATCATGTAACAAACATAACAAAAGTACGTCTGGGTTTTTTTTTCTACTTTGATATTCAGTATTTCATTTATATTAGTGTAAATTTCCCCCCAGAATTTTTTGGCCTCAGTGCAGGTCCACTATAGGTGGAAGAGGTACCTTTCTTTTCCTCACATTTCCAACAGCGGTCTGTCCCTGTCCCATACATTTTGTGTAATCTGTCCGGTGAAAGATACAATCTGTATAATATCTTGGAGTAGTTTTCCTTAACGTCTTGACTAATTGTGTATCTTAATCTGATGTTCCAACATTGTTACCATTGCTTTAATTCTATGGCTTTCCCACAATTTTGGGCCCAAGCAATCATAGTTTCTTTAATTAAGTCTTCCTCATTAATAAATTCTAGTAAATTTTTATACATTACAATAAAAATATTAAAGCCGATGTGTTACTGTTGTTCTTGTTATTAACTGACATCAACTCAGCTTCTACTTATGGCAACCGTATGAGTGAGAGGCCTCCAAGTCAACCTGTCATCAACTGCTCAGGTCTTGCAGACTTAGGACTGTGGCCCCCTTGGAATCATAGAATCGTAGAGTTGGAAGAGACCACAAGGGCCATCCAGTCCAACCCCCTGCCATGCAGGAAATCTCAATCAAAGCATCCCCAACAGATGGCCATCCAGCCTCTGTTTAAAGACCTCTAAGGAAGGAGACTCCACTACACTCTGAGGGAGTTTGTTCCACTGTTGAACAGCCCTTACTGTCAGGCAGTTCCTCCTAATGGTGAGGTGGAATCTCTTTTCCTGGAGCTTGCATTCATTGCTCCAGGTCCTAGTCTCTGGAGCAGCAGAAAACAAGCTTGTTCCCTCCTCAATATGACATCTTTTTAAGTATTTAAACAGGGCTATCATATCACCTGTTAATCATCTCTTCTGCAGGCTAAACATCCCCAGCTCCCTAAGTCGTTCCTCATAGGACATGGTTTCCAGACCCTTCACCATTTTAGTCACGCTCCTTTGGACGTGCTCCAGTTTTTGAACATCCTTTATAAATGTGGTGCCCAGAACTGGACACAATATTCCAGGTGGGGCCTGAACAGAACAGATTAGAGTGGAACTACTACTTCCCTTGATTTAGACACTATACTTCTATTGATGCAGCCTAAAATCGCATTGGCCTTGTCAGCTGCCGCATCGCACTGTTGACTCATGTTCAATTTGTGGTCTATTTTCATTCCCAGATCCCTTTCACACGTAGTCTCGTTCAGCCAGGTGTCACCCATCCTATATCTGTGCATTTCATTTTTCCAACTTAAGTGCAGTACCTTACATTTCTCCATGTTGAAATTCATTTTGTTAGCCTTGGCCCAGCTTTCCAATCTATCAAGGTCATTTTGAATCTTGATCCTGTCCTCTGGAGTATTAGCTACTCCTAATTTGGTGTCATCTGCAAATTTGATAAGTATGCCCCCAATTCTGTCATCCAAGTCATTGATAAAGATGTTGAATAGCACTGGCCCCAGGACAGAGCCCTGTGGGACCCCACTGGTCACTTATCTCCAGGATGAAAAAGAGCCATTGTTGAGCACCCTTTGGGTTCGGCCAGTCAACCAATTACAGATCCATTTAACAGTTCCTTTGTCTAGCCCACATTTTACAAGCTTGTTTGCAAGAATATCATGGGAAACCTTGTCAAAGGCCTTACTGAAATCAAGATATACTATATCCACAGCATTCCCTTCATCTACCAAGCTGGTAATTTTATCAAAAAAAGAGATTAGATTTGTCTGGCATGACTTGTTTCTTTGAAACCCGTGTTAATGTTTTGTGATTATGGAATTGCCTTCTAGATGTTCACACACTCTCTGTTTAATGATCTGTTCTAGAATCTTTCCTGATATTGATGTCAGACTAACTGGACGATAATTGTTGGGATCCTCTTTTTTTCCCCTTTTTGAAGATCATTGCCAATGGCTCCGATATTACATTAGCCAGCTCTTTTAATACTTTTTGATATAGTTCATCAGATCCTGGAGATTTATATTCATTTAGATTAACCAGGTATTCTTGTACTGTTTCTTTACTTATTCTGTGCTGAAATTCCTCTATTCTGTCCTCTGCTCCATTATCCTCAGGTTGAGCACCCTTTTCTTTTTCTGAGAAGACTGAGGCAAAGAAGGTGTTGAGTAATTCTGCCTTTTTTCTGTCTTCTGTTAGCATTTTGCCATCTTCTCCACGCAGTGGCCCTACCGTTTCCTTCTTCTTCCTTTTTTCCCCATTTTTGCTGTGGACATACCCAAAAAAGTCCTTTTTGTTGTTCTTCACCTCTCTCTAGCAAGCCAGAGTTCATTCTGCACTTTAGCTTTTCTGACTTTATCCCTACATGTGCTTGCTATTTGTTTGAATTCCTCTTTGGTGATTTCCACGTTTTTCCATTTCTTATACATGTTCTGTATAAAACTTAGCTCAGTTGAAAGTTCCTTAGTTATCCATTCTGGTTTCTTGAGACATCTCCCATTTTTCTTCCTCATTGGAACTGAATGAAATTGTGCCTTCAGTATCTCCCTTTTGAGAAACTCCCATCCATCTTGAACTCCCTTCTCTTTTAGTATTCCTGACCATGGGATTACCCCCAGTATTGCTCTCTTTCTCTTTTCCTACTGCTGTCTATCTTAGCAAACATAGCTGTCTTTTCTAATTAATTATTTCTTCTCACAATATGTCCAAACTACAATAGTCTCAGTTTAGTCAACCTGGCTTCCAGGGAGACTTAAAGTTATAGATCAACAATATTGTGATTACCAGTTCTCAGGACCAACCATGACCATATCATGTACATGATGTGCATATAATTTATAATGTTATTGTTAATGTATTGGATTGGGACTAGGGAAATCTAGATTCCAGACCACAATGAACCATGAAACTCACTAGTTGAGCTTGGGCTAGTCACAGTTGGGAGGAGGAAAGTAATGTATAGCATCTTGAGCTCACTGAAGGAAAGGCAGATATAAATGTACTTAATAAATGTCATAGAACAGTAAATCTGCAGTTCACTCCAATAAGAAGCCTCCCTGTTGCAATTATATATTAGAAGCCTGTTTTAAAAAGAAAAGTTTTTGCTTGCCAGCAAAAGGAGAGCAGGTATGAGCCAGCTTAGCCTTTTGTGGGAGGGAGTTCTAGATGGAGCGAACAACCACTGAGAAGGTTTTCTCTTGTGTTCTTACAAAGTGAGCCTGTGATGTTGGCAGAACTGAAATAAAGTCTTCCCCTGAAGATTGTAGCAATCTTACATGTTTCTATGAGGAGATACCATCTTTTAAATAGTCTGGACTTTCTAGGTCATAACCAGCCCTTTGAACTGTGCCCAGAAATGAACCAGTTGCTAGTAAAGTTGTTTGAACAATGGAGTTATATGTTCCCTATAACTATTCTTAGTCAGCATTCTTGGCTGCATTATTTTGGACCCACTGAAGTTTCCAAACAGTTTCCAAAGACAGTCCCATATAGAGTAGTAGTAGTAGTAGTAGTAGAAGGCCCTCCCTCCCTCCACCATCATCCAGAGGGAGGGAAGGGAAGGCCAGCTCCATCGGGCCAATCAGAGTAAGAAGAAGGGTCCTCCCTCGAGTCCATCTGCCATGGTCCAGGCCTCCGAGGGACAGAAGATCTGCTGGACTTTCCCCCTTCCCCACTGCCATTCCCTTCTCCTTTTGTGTCCCGTCTTTTTAGATTGTAAGCCTGAGGGCAGGGGAATGTCTAATTAATAAATTGTATGCCTATTATTATTATTATTATTATTATTATTTCAAACGGGATATAATCAAGGCATGTGTCACCATAGTCAGATCTGACTTACCAAGTAATACGTGTAGGTGATGCATTTTAACTGTGCAAATGTTGCACAGGTTGCACAGCCTGGATATCCAGGTTACACTGCTAAAACCTGGGCATCCAGACTCCAAGCTGCAAGTCTGGGATTTCAAGAGGAGTGTAGCTTTGCCAAATATTCCTTTAAACAATTGTGTGTGTGTGTGGGGGGGGGGGGATTGATTGACAGACAGCATTGTATCCTGTGGACTACTATAGAATACTGAGTCAAAGCACATGCCATGATGCAATCTTGCTGTAGAGGTTGCATCATGTTGTGTGGCACCAGATGATGACTCATACCCAACACAGTATATACGTGGACTAGGAGACAGGTCACATGTGGATTGATGTGGATTTATTGGATGGACAGGTTGTTTACCTGTAACAGTATTTCGTTCGAGTGGTCATCTGCGAATACATACAAATGGGTTGTACTGTGCCTGCGCAGTGCTGTTTGGAAAACTTCTAGAATCACTGGGCAAAGTTTACTTTGCATATTTTAGCAACTTTTTGGCGGTAGCTCCGCCCATCCCTTATAAAGCCCCTGCGTTCCTGCTCTTTCCCCAGTTCTGCAATTGACGCCGTGTAAGCAACATGAGAATGAGCCAATGAAAAGCAGGACATTGAGGGGAGGACGGGCAGGATTTGTATGTATTCTCAGATGACCACTCAAAGAAATACTGTTACAGGTAAGAAACCTGTCCTTCTTCTTCGTGGTCTCTGCAAATCATACAAATGGGTTGAGACTGACAAGCTTAGGTTAGCGGCGGAGGGAGTGTCATGAAACCCAAGCAAGGTTAAAATAAAAATGTGTTTATTAATTACAATAAATTGTCTGAACCAAAAACTGTGTCAGTCATTTTTTGGTACCTCAGTAAATAGCACTTAACCTGTGTAAGACATAAGGCACATAAACAACACATTAGGTTGTGGTAAACCTGTTATTAGTGCTTCAATAAAGAGTACTTAAATTTGTGTTCAAAGACATAAGTAGAGAACAACACATTAGGTCATGCAAGACCCATGTAAACCATATGAACGCTGTAAACCCAGCCAATTTGGCCAAAGACATTCATGTCAGCAATGTAACAATAGAATGCAGTATAAGGACATTCATTTCAGAACATAGAAACAAATAGAAATGCAGTGCAATCAATGTAACCCTGAAACCAACACTGCCCTTCCAAAGGCTGCATCCCGTTTGGCACTGGTGTCCAGCCTGTAATGTTTAATGAAAGTCAAGGGCTGAGACCAAACAGCAGCTTTACAGACAACCTCCAAGGAGACCCCAGTCAAGAATGCGGAGGATGCCACTACCGCCCTAGTTGCATGGGACTGAAACCTGGCTGGGAGAGGTCTGCCCAATAGTTCATAGCAGAGGTGGATAGTACTAGCCACCCATTTGGAAAGCCTCTGCGCAGTCACAGGCAGTCCCTTTTTCGGTACTGAGTAACATTGGAAAAGTCTCTCGGAATGGCTCGACCCTGCAGTTCTGTCCAAATAGAAGGCCAAAGCCCTCCGAACGTCCAAGGTGTGCAAACCGTTCAACCTCAGTGGTCAGGTTCGAGGCCAGGGTCAGAAGGACAATGTCTTGACACATGTGAAGACACCACCTTAGGCAGAAAGGTAATGTCGGTACAGAGGACAACCTTATCCTTATGAAACCTAAGGAAGGGCTGATCCCTCTGCAAAGCACAAAGTTCGCCCACACGGCGGGCAGAGGTGATGGCCACAAGGAAGGCAGTCTTCCAAGTCAATAGTTTCAAGTCTGTTGTGGCCATGGGTTTGAAGGGCTTGGATTGCAGAGCAGACAGCACAGCATCCAGGCTCCAAGCCGGGGCTGGTACCGAGACTGGGGGGTGAAGGTTGGAACAACCTTTCAGGAAATTCTTCACAAGAGGGTTCCTGAAAAAAGAAGGTTTGCCATCAAACTGAAAGTGGGAACAAATGGCAGAAAGGTAACACGTAATGGATGTGAGGCACAGCCCCGAATCCAGAAGTGTCATCAGGAACTCCAGCACCATCGGTGTCATCACCTGGGCTGGAGAAATGCCTCTCTCAGAGAGGAACAGAAACCTTTTCCACTTTGAAGCATAGGACTTCTGGGTTGCCGGTTTCTGGGCAGCCAGAATCACAGTCCGTACCAAGGGGGGTAGCAAGGCTAGGGACAGAGACTCCAAGCTACCATCGGCAAGGTCTCAATGTCTGGATGATGAACCTGGCCATTCTGGAGGGTGAGGAGGTTGGGAAGGAACTCAAGACGGAGGAAGTGTCTCCTGGAGAGGTGGAGCAGGGACAGGAACCACGGCTGTCTCAGCCACCAGGGAGTGATGAGAATGGCATTTGAGCGGTCCGCTGTCATCTTGGACACCACCCTGGTGATCAATGGGAACAGAGGGAAGGCGTAGAGCATCTCTCCTGACCAAGCAAAGCCTAACACGTCTCCGAGGGAGTTCGCGTTGTGTGCCTGGGAGCAGAACTGGGGACAGTGGCTGTTGCGGGCAGTCGCGAAGAAGTCAATCCGGGGAGTTATCCACTGATTGAAGAGGTCACTGACCATCTTGGGATGGAGCCTCCACTCATGGCAGACGGTGGAGGACCTGCTGAGCTGGTTGGCCAAGTCGTTCTCCTCTCCTGGCAAGTGGACTGCTTCGAGGAGAATCCATCTGGGGATGCACCAGTCCCAGATCCGAAGTGTGATGTCCAGTAAGGTTCGAGATCTGGTGCCACCCTGCTTGTTTAGGTAGTACATGACAGTGGTGTTGTCTGTCAATAACTGAACTACCTTGCCGGAGAGGCTGGTCTCGAATGCTCTCAAGGCTTTCTCCACCGGCAGCATCTAGAAGGCATTGATGTGGAGGGATTGTTTGTCTAGGGACCACTTGTCCTTGACCAGGAGCCCCGACATGTGGGCACCTCAGCCCTCCATGGAGGCGTCCGTGGTTAGGACAACCTTGGGCTGAGGAGGTGAAAAAGGCATGCCAATGTAGACGTTGTGGGAGTCGAGCCACCACTGAAGGGAGTAGGCGACCGGCCTCACAATGGTGAGCCACTTGGAAGGCTGGTCCTCCATGGCATCGAACACTGACAGGAACCACGACTGGAATGGTCAGAACTGGAGCCTTGCCCACGGGGTCACGAACGTCATTGAAGCCATGTGTCCTAGGGCTACCTGGACATCTCTGGCCTTCACGCATCTGTGTGCTAAGCAGGTCCTGACGGAGGAGCAGAGAGCAAGGAAACGGTCCCGAGGGAGATAGGCGATGCAATCTTTGGAGTTGAGGATGGTGTCTATGAACTTGATCTGTCTAGATGGAGTGAGGTGCGACTTCTCCAGATTGACCACGAGCCCAAGGGATGAAAGGAGCGACAAAGTGAACTCAACATCTCTTTGGAGCTCTTCCACGGGAGGGGCTGAGAGGAGCCAGTTGTCCAGGTGGGGGAAGACCCTGGAGCCGTGCTGGTGGAGGTATGCCACGATCGGAGCCATGCACTTGGTAAAGACCCTTGGAGCTGTAGAGAGGCTGAAGGGAAGAACATTTTAGTGGTACATGTCAGATCCGACACCAAAGGCCAGGAACCTCTGGTGACTCTCTCGAATCCCCACATGAAAATAAGCGTCCTTCAAGTTGATGGTTGCAAACCACAGGCCCTGATGCAACAAGGGTAAGATGGAAGCAAGGGTTACCATACGGAACCGGCGGTATGACAAAAAGGCATTGAGGGACATTAGATCTAGGATCGGTCATATGCCCTCATCAGCTTTAGGCACCGTAAAGTATCTGGAGAAGAAACATCAGAGTCAATTGGCAAGATAGTGCCTTTAGACAAAAGAGTGCGTACTTTGTCGAGAAGGGTGTCCGAGGGGTGGTGGAAACAACAGCTCCAGTTGGAGGGAGCTCTTCGAACTCGAGGGCATAACCCCTACAGACAATGTCAAAGACCCAAGAGTCAGAAGTCACAGAGGCCCAGGTGTTATAGAACGGCCTCAGTCTGTCAAGGAAGGAGAAAGGCGGGAGGATGGAGCACGCAGGAATGTTTCAGGACCTCTTCTTTCTCTGGTCAGTAACTTGGCAGCGATTCTTCCGGTACCGAGCAGGGGCCTAGCATCGGCCAGAAGAAGAGGAAGACTGGGAAGGATAGTGCTGCCTCTGGTGTTCCTGCTGTTGGTACGGGCGATCCTGCTGGAACAACCGCTGCTCTTGGCCCTGCCATTGACGGTGGCACTTTTTGAAGGGGGTCTGGGAAGGAGTGAACATACTGTTCTTCTTGACCGCTGCCTTCATCCGGTACTTGTAATTGAGCCGTTCATCGGTCTCTCTATTGAACAAGCCAGAATTGTTGAAGGCCATGTCCTCAGTTGTTGCCTTGGCACTCGAATTCAGGTCCGACGAACGGAGCCAGGCATGTCTCCTAAGGGCGATGGAAGCTGCCATAGACCTCACCGAGCAGTCTGTGGAGTGGCAGGCAGAAGTGATGAGCCAGCCGCCGATGGAGTGGGCCTCATCTCTAATTTCTGTGAGGATGCGCTGGCATTCATCAGGAACATCCAGGATGATCGGCGATATCTTCTCCATGAGGCATTGAATGTATGTGCCCATGCAAGCATTGTAGTTTGCCACTTTCAAGCCCAGGACCGAAGCAGAATAGGCCTTCTTGGCCAGGCTATCGACCTTTTTGGCCTTGCAGTTGGCCGGCAATGTCAACATCTTGGGAGTGAATGCCTGTTGGAATCCTTCAACGATTGCCGAATTCTGCTTTGGGTGTGCAGAGAGCCAAGAGCACTGAGAGGGCGAGATCCTATACTCAATCTTCCTGGAGGATACAGTCAGCGAAGCTGGAGCATCCCATGAGTGCTTTGCAATGTTCTCCAGGGATGGCAAGAGTGGAATGGAGGGAGGTGTTGGAACCTTGCCATGGATCCTCCTCTCGACTGCGTCCTTGGCCTCATCCTCAACATGTGAAAGTTGCAACTCCTGAGTGTTAGCCATCTTGACCATATGTTCTGAAAAGGTGCACACATCATCTGTTGGGGATGAAGCACCGGGTTGGTAGAGCTCCTGTGTGGATTGAGGGGCCACCTTGTCGGAGGAGCACAAATCAACTTGAGAAACATGAGAGTCGCCAGCATTGGAACCGGAGTTGGTATCGATGGCTGCTTGAGTCGACGAATGTCACGCCGGAGTCAGTATGGGAGGAAGCAGCTTGGAGGTCAGAGCGGGCACCCTACCCGTTGGTTGGAGTGGTGGCCAGAAATGTTGGAGGAGGAGTGGTTCTGTGTTCTGGTGATCCAGTGGATCATATTGGTAGTCCTTTGGAGACGGAGGCGGGCATTGGTGGAACAGTGGATTTGGATGCTAGATGGCTGCGGGCCACATCCCGGCTGACAGCAATGAAGTACCTGTCCATCTCGCTATCGTAGTAGTAGTCCGAATCTTCCTGATGATGGACTTCGGCTTGGTGCACCTGGACCCAGGGAACAGGCGTTGGAGAGTGTTGATGAGGTGACTGAGAGGCGAAGCTGTCATCATCGTCAGAGTGGCGAAAGGTCAGTGTTGCAGGTAGGGTAGAGGCCGGAACCAAAGCTGATACCGAGGTGGTCCTAGGAGAGCCAAGGACGGAAAGCACTGGTTCGACTCAAGCAGGTATCGAAGGAGATGCAAGGTCCCTGGGAGGCCGAGGAGTGTCCAAGGAGTCCCGATGAGTCTTCTTACGGGATGAGCCATTGGAAGACTTAGAGTGAGCTTTCTTGTGGGAAGGTGGTTGCACGGAAGCCTCACTCGGAGCTGAAGGTTTGGACCTTTTGGCTGAGACCTGAGGAGAGCCATCTCCTGCGTCGGAGGGCCTGTGTCTCTTAATGGAGGAGGTTTTAGAGCTGGAATCCTCTCAGGAGCTCACCGTCTGGGCCAAGACCTACTTCAAGCTCGAGTCCTTCGTTTTAGCCTTGTCCTTTTATGAGGACTTTGGCTTCAAGCTGACTCCATCGGGCCCGCGACCCTTAGAAGGCTTCTCAGCAGTGGCATTTGGCTCAGTCGTGGAGCTCTGGGCCACAGTGGCACTTGGCTCAGTCTTGGAGCTCTGGGTCACGGAACCAGCGACAGCTGGTGTTGACTACGAAGGGGTCAGGGCTTTGCACAAGGCGCAAGCCTTGGAATTATGGGTGTCCCCGAGGCATAGAAGGCAGGAGGAGTGGGGATCCTGAACGGGAATCTTACCACTGCAGACATCACATTTTTTGAATGGTGCCGGAGACATCGTTGAGCTGAATCAAAATCCAAGAGAGGTCAAAGACGTGCCGAATGATCTTTCAAAAAGAAAGAATAGAAAGAAACCCAGTGCACCAGCTCTCACCCTCACTCCATTCCTGAAGCAGCTCCCCCGAAAGGAGTGACCCCACCTTTTGTGTTGCCCCCTTTGGCAGCATTCCCCTTGGGTGAACTCACCACAACAGGAACCCAGCTTTTGTCCCCTTCCCAAGGGAACATGTAGTTTTATCTGGCTATTTAACCAGAAATTGGCTGCATTTCTGGAGGGTTCTGAATGGAGCAGTCTAGAACTGGCAGGAGTCCATCAGGAGAAGTTAACAGCACCAGCAAGCAAGCAGACAGGCAGGCACAAACAGACTTCTTCCCTGGGATGATGCAGGTGATAGTGCTCTTCTTCTCCTTCCCATACTGGCTGATGTTTAAATATTTATTCAGTCCCCTGGTCATTCATCACCACAGTCACTAGTTTCATAGGAATTATTGCTAAAGGTTTTCATAATATGATCAAGACAAATGTGCCCTTAGTGGTTACAGAGATGGCATAGATTAGCTTCATTCAAAATAAAGGCTGGGGATCATCCAGCCCAAGACCTCTTGCATACTTGATCATGGATGTATCCACGCTGCAGAAATAAAGCAGTTTGACACCATTTTAACTGCCATGACTTGTCCTACAGTATCCTGGGATAGTTTTGTGAGGCACCAGTCCAGGCTGATTACCTCACCAAATACAAATCCCAGGATTCCACAGGATAGAGCCATGACAGTTACAGTGGTGTCAAACTACTTATCTTATGCATAGTGGAAGAGCTGTATATTCACAAAGCTATTTTTGTAACAAGCTGAAATCTGCCATTCTTACCTGTCAATCTGTAGCAGCAGCATCCTTGAACATCCCTGAGTGTACAGATGGATGTTACACACACACACACACACACACACACACACACACACACACACACGTGTATATATATCAGCCCTGACTCTTAATTTCCCTCCACTGTCACAAGATCCAAGAGTAGATGGTTGGAGATTAGAAATATCTCAAATTAACTACAGACAAAGCTGTCTCCATTTTAGTGACGGCTGTCTGGGCCCCAGAACAAAGTTCTTGATTAGAATGGAATGCTGCCAGTTTAGTCTCTACCATGATTGTGTAAATCTTCAGTGTTTTATTATAAATCCTAGGGAAGCGGAAGGAAATTAGCATCTGTTGCCATAACATGCTTCCCTCCACTGGAGAGTATATTGAGTACACTTCTTACTTGGGAGTGCTATGCACTTATTTTTCCTTTCCTGACAATGGCAAGGTCACAGGAAGACATCTCCAGTGGAACCAAGCCACTGTGGCACAGCCAGGAGTTTCTAAGAGTTATGTTGTTATTGCTTGGAGAGCACTGGTCATAGATCAGAGGTGGGCAAATCAAGATCTAACCAGGTGTGGATTTTTGTGCAAAAAACAGAGCTTTGCTTTGTTTCCATACTCCACCCACACAGATTGCTGGATTCAGAATTCTTTCAGTCTAAAGAAAATCTTTTGTACCAGGCTTTAATTTGTGGATTTCAGGGTAATAATAATAAAACAAGTGGGCTGCTTTCAGTCCCAGTTTTGGGGGAAAGGAACATATCAGTTAATCATAATAAGAAAGTTGAACCTGCAGGCCTGAAATCTTCCCACTCAATAGCATCACTAGGGGTGGGGGTGGTACAGACCATGCTGGGTGACACCCCAGAAGAGAAGTGACACCTGGCCAAGTGCTCTCTGCATCTCTCTGCCCAGCACTGTTTTACTCGTGAGTAAAGTGGTACCAGGCAGGGGAGAAGAGGGCATGGCCTTTTGGCCCCAGCCCCTGGAGCCCCCTGAAGCCCCAACTCCTGCACCAGGTGACAATCCAGACTGGAACACCACTGTTAACACTCCTATTTTAGGCACATCCATACTATTGAGCTTCTTACCTTGAGCATCTTAGGATCACTCCCCCCAACTTCCTACTCTCTCCAAAGCATGAATTTATTATTTTTGTACAGTTATGCAAACCTTATGCTTTGGATAAGATTATTCTTAGTCAAAAAACTATCAAGCTCTTGAGGCTGGCTCAGTTAGGAGTGAGTTGTCACGATAACAACAAAACAGCTTCCATTACACAAGGGGAATACTCTTCTAAATACAATCTCTGGCAACAGAGCTTCAATATCACAGGAGGACCTTAAAAATTACACCCCACTCAATGATGTCTCCTGGGTTGGGTTCATTGTATACAGGGCACACAGATTATTCAGGGAAACTCACTTTCAGATGATAGTGTGATCTGCTGTCATTCTAACTGTACCAAAGGATGAGTTCAAGTTCAACTTGCTTTCTGCCCACTTCCTGAATGTTCTGTATTTATCACTGTTATCGCAGTTTTATCTGTTATCACACTTTAAGTGCCATAGCTTTATTCTAAGGAATCCTGGGATTTGCAGTTTGGTGAGGTACTTAGAATTCTCTGCTAAAGAGATGTAGTGCAGTAACTCAGAGGAGTGGGCTAGAGCTGTCTAACACAGAATTCCTGGTACCCTTCACCAAACTACAAATCCCAGTATTCTGTAGGACAGAACCATGATGGTCAAAGTGCTTTCTGACTGCTATAACTGCATAACTTCCACTTTCTCGAGATATTTTAGGGCAACAGAAACACTGGCCTATACAAGCAAGAATGATCCCAGTAGTAGTTTCACAGAATCTTTGGCCTGTTACAGACTGCCAAAATAAAGCTGCTTCGGGTCTCATTGGAGGTATGCTATTTAAATGATGCATGGGTCCTAAGAGTCCGGAGGTCGCGCCAAAGCCACACTCCATTCCTAAGCACTGGAGTTGCAGTGAGTATTAAAAGTGAGTCAAATGAGCAAGACAACAAAAAGAAAGTTTTCACCTTCCTTCTGATAGGAAAACTTTTTAGATGAATTGCTTGATTTTGCTTGAAGCCTAAGTCTCCAGTCTTCACTCTCATTGGCAGACTTTTAAAATGGGGTTTGACTGAACATGAACATGTGTAGGAAAGGAGTTTAAGAATTCAAACTTTTCACATTTTATATTAGCCTCAAGGATTTAATTCCTTAGTTATATTTATAGCTAATGTTTCTCCTGTAAAGTGTGTGTGTGTATAATGTGTGACCCTTGGCTGAGAGCAAGTGATTTACATGTTAATCTCTGGGTTGATCTGTTGTTGAATGGCAAGGGTCAAGGCTGGTGAACCAATGCTGGTTTTGAGTGCAAGGGGGGAAAACAGAGCAGGGTGGGATATCCTGCTCAATGACATCCTTGGCTGTTGTTGAATGGCAAGGGTCAAGGCCTTGCCATTCAACAACAGACCAACATAGATGTTAACATGTAAACCACTTGCTCTTAGCCAAGGGTCACATAGTGTGTGTGTGTGTATACTCCACTCACTCCCATGCCAGCATTCTCTGAAGATACCAGCCACAGATGCTGGCAAAACAGCAGGAATAAATTCTTCCAGAACATGGCCACATAGCCTGAAAACCCCACAAAAAACTATGGATGCCAGTCGTGAAAGTCTTTGACTTCACAAAAGCCTGTCACATCTAGTCTATTCTCACAGTGACTAACCAGTTGCAAATAGGAAGCTCACTGGGATCTGGATGCAACTGCTGTCTCATATTCCCCAGCAACCAGCAAGTGATAATACAGAGACAGGCTGTTCTGTGCAGAGCAGAACTGAGCTCCCAAGTTCCCAATTGATGAACACTCTAAACCAGGGGTGAGAAATCATTGATCCAGATGTCTGAGACTACAACTCCCACAAACCTATACCACTGACCATGCTAGCTGGGAATCATAGGCCAAAAATGCTGGAGGGCAGGTATTTCCAGACATCAGCTTCCCTAGCTGTCTCACAAAACTACAATTCCCAGAATTCCATAGCATTCAGCCATGGCAGTTAAAGTGGTGTCAACTTTGATTATTTTTGCAGTGTGAATGCAGCCCTGGAGTGGAGGACCAGGAGAACCCAGTGAGAAGCTCATATGCTTGGTGGGCACAGAATGCTGGTTTTTAGTGCAAGGGGGAGAAAACAGAACTGGGTGGAATATCCTGCTCAATGACATCCTTGGCTGGTTTAACCTAGAAGAGCAGTACCTTAAACTGCAACAAGTCATGGCAGAGTCTTCTTGTGGTCTGTGGGCGAACACATGCTTTTGAAACAACATCTGGAGTAAGGAAGTGGTAAACCCCAGATAAAAGGTCTGAAGATGTCCAGGGGGAGGTGACCAAAGGAACAGTGTTGCTCATGTACAACAAGTCTTGTTGACAGAACTCTAGGGGATTGTTCAGAGGAAGCATCCCTATTACACAACAAATGTGGTCAGACAACCCCAAACACATTTGCTGAAACCGCATCTCCCCTCAGAAAGTCTGGGAAATAAATATTTGTCTCCTTGTCATCTAACCTCTTTGTGAGCACATTCCAATGGGAAATCACACCACCCACAAGCCCCAAAGCATTTTATAATGCAAATTAATTCCTCGGTGGCTGTGCAACCGAAGATACAAGGAAAGGCCAACAAACCAAGCATGGCAACTGGGAATGAGGGATGTATTACTGACTGTGCAAACATCCCATCTGTACCTATAGCATTGAAAGGATGAGAACCACAACCACTGAAAATTTCCAAAATAGGTTTTCTATGGCTTCTTTATATAATAATAATAAAACTTCTATTTTTACCCTACTTTTTGTTAAATCAAAGCGGCTTACAGTGTTAAAAATGATACAGCAATATATATAAAGTGTTCCCCCTTAAAAAAGAATTAAACAATTTAGGATTAAAATTATATACATAATACATAAAATAATTAATACAATAATGGTGGGCAGAGTCATTATGTGGGGGAGTCATTACATGGCTGAGTAGTTTATTCTGGAAAAGCCTGCCGGAAGAGATCCGTCTTGACAACTTTCTTGAAGCTGTCTAGGTTGGTAATTTGATGGATCTCGTCCGGCAGGCCATTCCGCAGGCTGGGAATGGTTGTAGAGAATGTCCTCTGGGAGGTTGCAGTCAATCTTTATGGAGTAAATTCCTCCCAGAGGACCTGAGTGTACGAGGCAGATTGTATGGAAGTAGGTGATCCCTTAAATAATAATAATAATAATAATAATAATAATAATAATAATGTTTATTTATATTTCCTGCCTCCCCCATGGATCGAGGCGGGATTACATCATTACAGTGATACATACTACAAAATACAATCAATAAAACACTAATACTGAATTCACCAACATTCCTATTAGTTCTCTAAAATAGCAATTCAACAATTAGCCAACAATCATAGTCAAGAGTGGGGCAATCATCATAACCATTTATATGGAGTCTGGTGGATAAGCCCACTGGAAGAGATTTGTCTCGAGTGCCTTCTTAAAGGCCTCTAAGGTAGCAATAAGACAGATCTCTTCTAGTAGGCCATTCCACAATTTTGCGACTGTGGCAGTGAACACCCTATGGGCGATTGTCATTAACCTGGTATTATGATGTTCTAATAAAAACTTCCCAGATGTTCTAAGAGTGCGGGGCGGATTATGTGGGGAGAGGCGCTCCCGCAAGTAATTCAGGCCCGAGCCATATAGGGCTATAAAGGTAATAACCAACACCTTATACTGCACCCGGAAGCTAATTGGCAGCCAGTGAAGAGATTTCAATACTGGTGTTATATGGTCAAACCTAGGTGTCCTGGTGACCAATCTGGCTGCCGCATTTTGAACCAATTGAAGCTTCCAAACTTGATACAAGGGTAACCCCAAGTAGAGTGCATTACAGAAATCCAAACAAGTACCACTGCTTCAAGGTCTTTTCGGTCCAGGTAGGGACGCAGTTGGCGTATCAACCAAAGCTGATACCAAGCACTCCTGGCAATCGCATCCATATGAGATGACAGCTGCAGAGATGGATCAAGTAGTACTCCCAAACTGCGACCTCGTCCTTTAGGGGAAGTGTGACCCCATCCAGGACTGGTTGACAAATCTCCATCCCTGGACTTGGGGTACCTATCGCGAGTACCTCCATTTTCTGTGGATTCAGTCTGAGTTTGTTTTCCCTCATCCAAGCCATTACTGACCTCAGACAGGCATCCAGAGGAGAGATGTCATCCCTAGTCACTGCAGTAGTCGGAGACATAGAGAAATAGATTTAGGTGTCATCAGCGTACTGATGGTACCGCGCCCCATGTCTCCGGATGATCTCACCCAGTGGCTTCATGTAAATGTTAAAAAGCATGGGGGACAGAATGGCGCCCTGAGGGATGCCAGATATCATCTCTCTCTTAGAGGAGCAGCTGTCCCCCAGCATCACCGTCTGGAATCTGCCCAAGAGGTAGGAATGGAGCCACTGGAGCACAGTGCCCCCAATACCTAATTCCCTCAAGCATTCCAGAAGGATACCATGGTTTATGGTATCGAAGGCCACTGAGATGTCTAAGAGCACCAACAGGGTCACACTTTCCCTGTCGATGCCCAGACGGAGATCATCGACTAAGGTGACCATGGCAGTCTCAACTCCATATCCCACCCTGAAGCCGGTTTGAAATGGGTCTAGATAATTGGTTTCATCCAAGACAACCTGGAGCTGGAAGGCAACCACCCTCTCAATCACCTTGCCCAAGGGTCTATAGTTGTTTCTCACCAGGGGAGCCAAAGAGGGTTTTTTCAAAAGCGGTCTAACAACCACTTGCTTTAGCTTTGATGAAAATCCTTCCTCCCTGAGGGATTCATTAATTATAGATTGTAGTAATGTTTTTGTTGCATCCCCTCCCTGGGTGGTCAGCCATGATGGGCAAGGATCACGAGGGCATGTTGTCTTCCTAACACTTCCAAGAATCTTGTCCACTTCATTGATATTTGCAAACTCAAATTGATCCAGTCTAACATAGTCCACAGAGTCACCGGACACCTCTCTTTCTATCTCTGTTATAATGCTGACATCCAGATCAGCCCTTATCTGAGAGATTTTATCCGCAAAGAAGTCATTAAAAGCATCACAGCAGGCTTTAGTTGGTTCCAATAGTAAGTTTGGGGTGGGAGACAGATGGGTTAACTCTTTAACAACCCTAAACAGCTCTGCTGGATGAGACTCTGCAGACGTAATATGTGCAGCATAGAAAAAATTCTTTGCTGCATCTATTGCCACGGCATAGAAATCTAAATAGTCTCTATGGCGTGTCTTATCAGGTAAGCGTTGATGTTTCCGCCAGCGGTGCTCCAGTCATTATGTGGGGGAGTCATTACATTGTGCAGTCTGCTTCATTTTACAAAGATCTTCTGTATACCATAGTTTTTTATTTGAAGTGGGCTAGAAAGGATGCTCAGGAGCGATAATGTCTTTAGCCCTGGTAAGATCGTTATTCCAGGTATCAACCAAGGCGTTGACAGAATCACCGTCATTCCCAACCATAAATCCCTCTAGGGCTTCCTGGAACCTTTTGAATTCCATCAGCCATCGAGGGCGGACCATCCTAATAGGTCCTCTACCCCCTGGGGGGGAGTCTGAGTAGTGGCCTTAAGTCCCACCTTGACCAGAAATCATCCCTCCATGACAGAGCAAAGGTATGGATTACCTCTGCCCACGGATATTCCTGATCCATACTAAAGTCCACATCAAGTGTATTACCAACACAGTGTGTTGGACCTGAGACTAATTAGGACAGGCCCATGGTAGTCATGGTATTCATGAACTCCCAAGCTGCACCCATCAGATCTAATGAGCTGGACTCGAAGTAGATGTTGAGGTCCCCCAGGACCAAAAGCCTGGGAGACACCAACACCAGCTCCAAGACCAGCTGTGTCAGCTTGGCCAGGGAGTCTGCTAGGCAGGGAGACTGTTCCTAGCCTTCAGAGTCAGGTAAATACACTTGATGTGATCTGTTTTCCGGATAGGTCTCCTGGTCAGGGTGAAGATAGATTTGTGGATCACGGCTACTCCCCCCTACCCACTTTCCCTCACCTGTTCCTTAATGGTATACCCAACTGGGAGGGCCTTAGCCATGTAGGGCTTTAGAGGTGATAACCAACACCTTGTACTGTGCCCGAAAACTAATAGGCATCCAGTGGAGTGACTTTAGTATTGGTGTTATGTGGTCACTCCTTGAAGTTCCAGTAATCAACCTGGCTGCCATATTTTGTACCAATTATATATGTTGCCCACATTGTCAACTAGTAAAACAAACAAACAAACAAAAGTCCAAATGTCTATTTGGGGTGACAATCCCAAATAGCTCACTGATCTATTAATGTGAATGTGTAAGATACACAAATGGAGGCTATAGTGATATTGTAGAGAACACAGCTGAGTCCTGATCCAGTTCGTTCAAACCACATTGTGCCAAGCATTGCACAAAGGCAGGCATGCTAAGCTCATATTTGCACAACCCTTCAAAGCTTGTCTCATGACCTTTTTTGTCTTTCTGCACTAGTCTTAGCACTGAGGTTGGCTAATTTCACCAAGGTGGCAAGTGAAGTTGACAAGCTTGAGCCTGAAATGCAGTTTGTCATTTGGAGTTCACTCAGCATCCTAGGGCCAAAATTTGTTTATTATAGCCTAACTTCCTCTGCAAGTAAGATGGCTGTCCAAAAAAGGGAAACAGAAAATCCATTTGCTTCCCTCATGCAATTGAAGGACATAGAAACAGAAGAGATACACAAGCCCATCTGAGCCAGTGGGTAATACCATACAGGATCACCCATCTGCCCACCTCAGACCAATTTTTCCTAATAAATAATAATAAAATTTTTATTTCTAGCCCACTTTTTGCCAGGCAATCAAAGCGGCGTACAACAAGTTAAAATACATCCATATATATATAAAATGCCCCCCTTAAAACAAGATTAAACAGTATAAGATTAAAAACTACATATTAAAAACCAACTAATCCGAATAATAATAATCTTGGGCAGAGTTCATTAGATGGGAAGTCCTAGTTGTGGCCGAGTATTTTATTCTGGGAAGGCCTGCCGGAAGAGATCCGTCTTAATGGCTTTTTAAAAGCTCTCTAGATTGGTAATTTGATGGATCTCGTCTGGCAGGCCATTCCATAAGTTGGGAGCAGCTGCAGAAAATGTCCTCTGGGAGATCGTCATCAGCCTGGTCTTTAGGGGCTGTAATAAATTCCTCCCTGAGGACCTGAGTGTATGGGGCAGATTATATGGAAGCAGGCGATCCCTTAGATAGGTTGGGCCCGAGCCATGTAGGGCTTTAAAGGTGATAACCAACACCTGGTACTGTGCCCGGAAACTGATAGGCATCCAGTGGAGTGACTTCAATATTGGTGTTATATGGTCACTCCTTGCTGTTCCTGTGACCAACCTGACTGCCATATTCTGTACCAACTGGAGTTTCCAGACTAGGCACAAGGGTAGCCCCATGTAGAGCACATTGCAAAAATCAAGTCTTGAGGTTACCAGTGCATGTACTACAGTTTCAAGGCCACCCTGTTCCAGGAAAGGGCACAGCTGGCATATCAGCTGAAGCTGATAACAGGCACTCTTGTCCGTTGCATTCACCTGATTCTTCATCTGAAGCGACGGGTCAAGAAGCACCCCAAGACTGCGAACACAGTCCTTTGAGGAAAGCGTGAGCCCCTCTAGGACTGGAGGTTGCAGCCCAATACCTGGTTTGGGGGGCCCTACCGTAAGTACCTCCGTTTTGTCTGGATTCAACTTGAGCTTGTTTTCCCTCATCCAATCCATTACTGCCTGAAGACACTGGTTGAGGGGAGAGATGCCATCTGTCATTGTTGCTGGACATGGAGAAATATATTTGGGTGTCATCAGCATACTGATAACACCCAGCACCATATCC
Source organism: Sceloporus undulatus (assembly GCF_019175285.1). Lineage (NCBI taxonomy): Eukaryota > Metazoa > Chordata > Lepidosauria > Squamata > Phrynosomatidae > Sceloporus > Sceloporus undulatus. The sequence continues at coordinate 91,007,589 of NC_056523.1, forward strand.
ACAGATGATTTCTCCCAGCGGCTTCATATAGATGTTAAATAGCATCAGGGACAGGATGGCACCTTGAGGGACACCGCAATTAAGCTCTGTTTTTGAAGAGCGACTGTCCCCGAGCATCACCCTCTGGAACCTGCCCAAGAGGAAGGAGTGGAACCATTGCAACGCAATGCCTCCAATTCCTAACTCTCTCAGGCGTTCCAGAAGGATATCATGGTCTACTGTATCGAATGCTGCTGAGAGGTCTAGCAGCACCAAAAGGGTCACACTCCCTCTGTCGATGGTTAGATGAAGGTCATCAGTTAAAGTGACCATGGCAGTCTCCATCCCATACCTGGTCCTGAAGCCCATTCAAGAAAATCGGCTTCATCCAAGACCACTTGGAGCTGAAGAGCAACTGCCCTCTCGATCACCTTGCTCAAAAATGGCAGATGAGAAACAGGCCTGTAATTTTTCATGTCCAGGGGATCCAGGGAGGGTTTTTTCAAGAGCGGTCTAATGATCGCTTCTTTCAGAGGATGGTATATGATATCCACACCCATGGGTGTCCTATCCATACCCATGGGTGTCACAAGAAGGAACAGACATATGATACTGCCACACAAAACTCACAATGTGCAGCTGAGCCATTTCTGTTTTCTTACTTCCAGGGAAGCTTGTGCAGCTTTAGTCTCAAGCTATAAACACAAGTAAGGAAAGTTTAATTTTTTATCCCATTTTCCCACCTCCTCCTTCTACAAGGGGCTTTTAAAAACCTTCACTGGCATCAACAGAAGATTTTCTTTCTTTTTTTAAAAAAAAGCCTCAATCCTGGGAGGGTGAATCCAGGAAAAGAACTGGGGGGTAATTTTTTGTGAGGTTTTCAGGATGTGTAGCTTGCTTCTGGATGAGTTTATTCCTGAAGGCTATTCTTCCAGAACATGACCACATAGCTTGAAAACCCCACAAATACCTATGGATTCCATCTGTGAAAGCCTTCAACTTGAAACTGGGGGTAGATTTGAAATTCCCAGGTGTTTGCATATGAGATGAGAGCCAGCATGGTGTAGTGGTTTGAGTTTTTGACTAGGAATCTGGAGACCAGAGTTCAAATCTCTTCTCACAGGGACGTAGCCAAGGGGGGTGTCTTGGGGTCTGGACCCCCCCTTCCATTAGAAAAATGATTGGTGTGTGCTGCTGCGCCGCCACACCCAAGCCCCATTATAATGGTGGCACTTAGTCTGGACCCCCCCCCTTCCTAAAATCCTAGCTACGTCCCTACTTCTCAGCCATGGAAACCCACTGAGTCACACTCTCAGCCTCAGGCAGGCAAAGGCAAACTTCTGCTGTATAAATGTTGCCAAGAAAAACCTGTGACAGGGCCTTCATAAGTCAGAAATGACTCAAAGGCACACAAGAACAACAATTTACAGGATCCTTGTTCTGGATTGTACTCCAATAATTATGTACGTATACTTGAAAATGAAAAGAAACGAGAAAGTGCAGCTATGTACTGCATGTTCAATCTACTGTCTTTTCATTCATATTCAGAAGGCACTCTATAGTGCAGGGTGGCAAAGTATGGCCCTCCAGCTGTTGTTCAACTGCATTGGAAATGCCTTATATTTGGAAATCATTACAGATAACCAGTTACTGGTAGTTAAGTGATAACCTATTACTGGTAATTAAGTGATTAAGGGCATAACATGAGTAAATTGCTGTGCAACTACCATCCATGTGCACATGCGTGGAAATATTTCCCAAGCAATGACTGGAACCACATGCCTAATGTGAAACATCAAAGCTTGAGACCACTGTTGAGGTCATGTGATTGTGTGACTTGTGTGAAACTATACTGTGCCATAGCGTGAAATTAATGGATTTGTCACGTAATGCTATAATCACAGGATGGTAACAAATTTGGGCCCAGTGTGATAAACTCCTACAATACATTAAAAGTGTAACTTAGCATAGGATAATTTTACTCCTTATGCATGGTTAACTGTAATAGCTTTATGGGCATACCTCAGTTAGCAAAGTCACTGATAAAAAGCTCATTTCATTCATCTCAGTAATTTTATTCTCCACCCAATCCCCTCTTCTCATCTTCTGGAAGCTATTTTTAAGCAGCTTTGGGTAAAAAACAGAGGGGATGAAAGAGTGTTGGAGGAACTCCCTTGATCCCAGGTTGCGACTGTCTCCCTACAGTAAACAATGCAACAAACCTTGACCTGGGAAACAATGGGATTCTACTGTAGCCAGTCCTACTGAAGTTGTACGTGCCAGCTTACAACAGGCACAGTAAACAGCAGCTAACTCTAGAATACTTCACTGAACATGTGTGGGCAACCAAACAGAGAGGAAAGGGGAGAGCCGATAATCCTGCCTCACCAGTACCCTCCAGCATATTAAAAATCTATACATATAGCACAGATGTGTAAGTTTGGCCACCAAAAGAGAGATCATAAAATCATAAAATGTGGAGCCCAGTAGGGGGGAAAGGTCATTTTGAAAGAACATTTCAACTGCTCTCTAGAAGGATCAAAATGTTTTTGTTTATTTATGCAAGCCTTACCTTGGTTAGAATCATAGAATCATAGAATAATAGAGTTGGAAGAGACCACAAGGGCCATCCAGTCCAACCCCCTGCCATGCAGGAAATCCAAATCGAAGCATCCCTGACAGATGGCCATCCAGCCTCTGTTTAAAGACAGTGTGTTCCACTGTCGGACAGCCCTTACTGTCAGGAAATTCAGGCTGTTCTATTTCACATGCACATAGTGGTAGAATTCAAAGATGTAGCCATGTTAGTCTGCAGAATCAGTATGTAGAGAGATCTTGTAGCACCTTTGAGATTAACTAAAGAAAGAAGTTGACAACATGAACTTTTGTAGACTTTCCTTAGATGCATTCGATGGAGTAATAAGTCAGGTCTGTCCCTGGCTTACTACTCCACTGAATGCACCTGAGGAAGTGGACTTTAGTCTAGGAAAGCTCATGATGCCAACTTCTTTCTTTAGTTAGTCTCAAAGATTCTGCAAGATCTCTCTACATGCACATAGTGTTAGTTTGAATAAAAAGGTTGTAGAAACTTTTGTTAAAATACTTTTTTTTTTGTTTGGTAGGACAGGAAAGTTCAGTATTGTTTCCATGTTATTTCTTCCTCTGGTACCAAATTTTCTGTTAAAAGTAATAATGCTCAGGAATGCATCTACTTTGTTAACCAAGGTGTACTCATAATTTCTTTTCTAATTATAGGAGGATGGCCTCACATATACATAGGTGTATAGTGGGAGATGGATGTCACACTTTTTGTGTAGTGGCTCATGCTGTGTCTTACACTGCTAAGGTAGTGACAAGGTAGAGAAAAGGTGAGGGTGGTTCATATCACAGGACATCTGCTTGCACCATTCCAATTTTTAGAACTATCTATAGGTCCAAAAGACACTGCAGAAATAATCCAGTTTGAGACTGCTTTCACTGCCCTGGCTCAGTGCTAGGAAATTCTGGGAACTGTAGTTTTGTGAGACATTTAGCCATCTCTGTCAGAGAGCTCTGGTGCACAATAAACTACAATTCCCAGGATTCCCTAGCACTGAGCCAGGGCAGTGAAAGCTATCTGAAACTGGATTATTTCTGCAGTGGTTTTTGGACCTAAAGATTAATTACTCTTGAAAAAATGGGTGGTGGCATCACTTAACATTTGCAAATCAGAATGACTTACTGGTTTAATTGTAGAGGAATTTATTCATTTCTTTCCCTACCACGCACATCTCTTTGACTATAGAGGAGCGTAACGTTCATTCTATAAATTTAAAAAGGAAATAATACCCCACAAATGTGATTCTTTCTTTGAGCATTGTGGTTTGATGGGACCCTGGGGTCCTGCCCTTGCAGCAGCAATAACTAGAATAGCATTCATTCTTTAAATACTAATTACCAGCCCCTAGAGCTGAAAGAACAAAAACTTCCTTCCTTCTTCTGAGAAGGAAGGTCTTTAAATGTCTATTATAGAATCTTGTGTCATGGAAATTTACAGGCTTTGGAGAATTGCACTGCTTTAGTGATTATGGCCCTATTTGCACCAGGCAAATACAACGGCTGCCCCTCATTTGCTTGGTGGGGAGACTGATGACATAAGGCCCAAAGCCTGGTCCTGGTGTAAGGAGACTGAACAATGGCCAGCCCAATCAGCACCTGAACTGGTTTTTACCCCTCTTACCCAGGATATAACAAAGGAGTTTATCAGACAATGGAAATTGGAAGTATAATCCGATGGCAATCTGAATGTAATCATGGGATTTAACGTTATTGCGTGATAACCCACTACACACAAATTTGAGCAATGGGAAGTCAGTCTGAATGCAATCATGTGGTTTCACGTTATTGTGTGATAGATTGCCACACGCAAATTCGGGCAATGGCATGCTATTTTCGGGCAATGGGGAGCCAGTTCGAATGCAAAGCATATTCATGTAATTGCACAAAACTGGCCCCACTTTCTTTTCATTCGAATTTAAGAGAAATTCCTCCTGTTTGATAAACTCCAAAGTCCTTGTTTGCTCCAGATTGTCCTGGAAGATCCAGAACCCTCCATTCTGATGCCAGGCAGCTGTTTGAAACACATCCTGCTGAGCTCACCAGTGTGTCCATTGTTGTTGCTGCTGCTGCTACTACTGCTGCTGCTGCTGCCAGTAACTTGCTCTGAGGTTAGAACAAGGCACCCAGCCATGTGACCATTACCAGTAGGGTTGCCATAACCCGGTTGCAACCGGGTTTTTCCCGGTTTTGGCTGCACCTGCCCGATCACGGCACGGGTGCAGCCAAAAACCGGGAAAAGCCCGGTTGCAGCGGGATTGCTGGGCAACCCTGGGGCCTTGCTGCCCTCCTCCTCCTCCACCGCACATGGTCGTGCGGAGGAAAAGGAGGGCAGCGAGGCCTGGCGGAGGAGGCTGCAGGGAGGCAGCGCCTCTTGGGCGCAGCCGCGCCAACCTCCCCACCTCCCTGCAGCCCTCCTCCTCCGTCCTGGCCCTCCGCGGGGCCAAGAAGGAGGCGAAGCCCGGCCATCGCCGCGGGCTGCTCGCCTCCTTCTTGGTCCCTGCGGGGGCCAAGAAGAGGCGAGCCGCGGCAATCGCCGGCGGCTCCTCGCCTCTTTCCTGGTCCCTGCGGGGCCAAGAAGGAGGTGAGCCGCGGCGATCGCCACCGGCCTCCCCCCTCTTCTTGGTCCCGGCGGGGCCAAGAAAGAGGCGACGCCGTGCCGATCGCCGCCGGCCTCCCCCCCCCCCTCCTTCCTGGTCCCGGCGGGGGCCAAGAAGGAGGCGACAGGGCTTAAATCTGCCATCCATCCCCAGTACAGTTTCATAGGAAGCCTTTTGTTTTACAAACTGGAAACATAATAAAGAATGAGCCTTCCATTTTTGTCCTCAGACTGAACAGCATCTCAATGAAGGTGAGATTTTCATGGAGGCCAAGGCAGACTGAAGCAGGTTTAATAGTTTACCATATTTCTTTATGGAAGGAGACCTTTCTACTCATGCCCCAGAGAATATAGATCAAGTATCAATGTTCTTTTTATTTCCGCCACCTTTGGTTAGCAAAATTATGCAACACAGGAGGCTTCCACCTATGAGATGCATGATGCTCAAATGCTTTAAAGCCAACACAAGCTGGTCTGACAACATATATTTTGGGAAGGAAAGGTCTCCATTCTTTCTGGTGGGTCATAACTTACAAGAGGCAAAATCGTCCTAAATACTTTATTAGGAATATAAGAGAAAACATTAAGAAGGGAAGAGAAATACTAGGCATTATAGGCACATAGTCCCCACTGAGTCCGGAAACTCACTACCTACTCTCAGCTTGACCTACCTCACAAGAAAGCTGTTATTTCGATGGTAAAGGAGGAGAGCCATAGAAACTGCCTTGAGGAGAACTGGCAGAAGATAAATGTGCTATTAAATAAAATTTATTCTATAAATATCACATTGTAATAAGACCAAGGACTAAATCACTAAATTTATATGAAGAGTTATCTTGTACATAGTGTCAATCATCTGATACTTTTTCAGTCAGTCAGGTCCCACATTGATGGAGCTTACTGTGTGCATGGCTGCTAGGGAATGGATGATTAAGAGGTTAAGGGCAGGAACTACATAGCGTGCAGACAGATTTCATCCATATTTATAACTGGGCTTACAATAAAAACATAACTTTAACAGAAGATGGTCCCTGGGGACCATCTATTATGATGGCCTTGGTAAGATTGAACTCTTACCAAGAATTGCACTGACTGAAAAAATTACAATGCTCTCATATAGATAAAAGCATTTCCTGTAGACTTTCAGAGGTGAAATATGTTTTTAACAGGTTTATGAGCCATTCTTGCAAAACATGCAACAGTTGGGCCCAATTCTGCCAGCCATGTCTGAATTTTCCCTCTTGGATAGACAGTGCATTCAATCTTCATCCAGATGGTCCTTGCTCTAGCAGTTGGCCTGTATGCAAGCCCTTGGCTTAAGCAGTCCCCTCAGCATGAATTTATAGGATGACATGACTCATCTGAAAAGATAATAATGCTTGCTTGGTAAAGTGGGGGGCAGTAAGAAAAGAGGGAGACCACATTACAGGTGGAGTGATTCAATTATGGAAGCCACAGCCTTGAGTATGCGATCCTAACAGTGCAGTTGATGACAAGGTGCCTTGGAGAGCTCTCATTCATAGGGTCACAATAAATCAAAGCCAGTTTGACAATTGACAGCAACATCTTGAACTACTCCATAGGATGGCCATGCGGATCAAGCATGGAGAAGGAAAATCATATATGTATGCTACCTTGAATCCTCTGGAGGAGAAGCAGGCCACACTTCAAGACTCAGCCAAGGAAGCCTCAGCCTGAGTTTAGAAAACTTGAGGATGGCTGTTGATGGCAGCATCATTGGAGTTAATAGAATCATAGAGTTGGAAAGGCCACTAGGTCCAACCTCCTGCTCAGTGCAGGATCTCCAGCTAAAGCAACTCTAACAGGTAGCTGTCTAGCCTCCTTTTGAAGACATCTAGAGAAGGAGATCTCACCATCCACTGGGCAATTAGTTCCATTGCTGAACTGCTCTCACTATCAAGAAGTTCTTTCTTATGTTCAATCAAAATCTACTCTCTTGTAACTTAAAAACATTAGACCTAGTCCTACCCTCTGGGGGAGCAGAGGATACACATGCCTTTTTCTCACTGTAACAACCCTTGAAGTATTTAAAGAGTGCAGTCGTGTCACCGATCAGTCTTCTCTTCACCAGACTGAACATTCCCAGCTCCTTCAATCTGTCCCTGAGACAGTGGGAAGCCAGAAAATGGCGCTTGAGAGAAGGAGCCAGAATCATTCGCGTCTGGCTCCTCCTCCCAGCCCTCTTCCCTCCCGGCTTCGCTTTCCTCGCTGCGAACAGGCCCCTTGGAGCCCGTTCCGTGGAGGAAAGGACCGAAGAGAAGGGGACTGGGACGCATGCCCAGCCGCCTTCCCCTTGGCTTCCCTTTCCTCCGTGCGAAAGGGCTCCTTGGAGCCCATTTGTGCCGAGGAAAGGACCGAGGAGGAGAGGGTGGGCAGATGCCTCCTCCTCCCCGCAGGGCTTTGCCAGACCTGACTTGTCCTTCGGAGGACACCTCAGGTCTGGTGAAGCCCCTCAGAGAGCAGCAATGGCCTTGGACCCATTGCTCCTTCCCTCCACTGGCCCTTACTGGTTCCCAACTGCCTCTGAGAGTCAGCTGGAGGCCAAAGGAAGGGCAGGAGGAGCAGGCGTGCGCCTGTCACCCCTCCCCCAATTTCCCCCAATTTCTGTCTCTCAGAGACAGCTGGAGGCTGGGAAAGGGCACGGGGAAAGCCCCGCCCCATAGGCCCCGCCCCTGGCACACAGCCCCACCCCCGGAAGGTGGAAGCTCCGCCCCCGGCATGGCGAACCAAAAAGGTTCACCATCACCGGTATAGTTGCTGGCTACTTTAGGATGTAGCTACCAAATCAGGGATGGGTAACATGCAGCTAGGGTTGCCATAAGTGTCAACCTCCAAACTAGGACAAATGTAAAAAAATGTGGGACAAATGTAGCACAAAATTTAGGCCCAAATGTAGGACATATTTTGTAAATGAAGGACACGAACAACTAAAAAACAAAAAATTAATACATTCAAAAAGCATTAATATAAATGCATGCTTCTTAGGCATGCTGAAAATGGAGGACATTTTGACATTCTTCCTGGTCCTGGACAGCAGTTTGGGATGTAGCTTTGTGTGGTGGACTAGGACTCTGGAGACCAGGGTTCACTTCCCTCCCTATTGGGTGACCTCAAGCTCAAGCAAGTCACTCTCTCTCAGCTTCCTCTGAGGAAAGCCATGGCAAACCTCCTCTGAACAAACCTTGCCAAGCAAACTCCAGGATAGGTTTGCTTTAGGGTCTCCATACAGTGGAAAACAACTTGAAAGTAAACAATAACAAAGAATAACTGAATACTGTACCTTTAAGTGCAGTGGAGGGTCCAGCATGGTGTAGTGGCCTAGGACAATGGGAGACCAGGGTTCAAATCCCAGCTCCGCCATGGAAAGCCACTGGGTGACTCTGGGCAGCAAGTCACACTCTCTCAGCCTCTCAGGGGAAGGTAACGGCAACCCCCCCCTGAAGAAACTTGCCAAGGAAACTCTTTAGGGTTGCCATAAGTTGGAAAGGAGCTGAAGGCACACAATAACAACAACAACAACAACAACAACAACAACAACAACAGCAGCAGCAGAGAAGGAAGGGGGGAGAAGAAAAATGAAGGAGAAGGAGAAAGAAGAAAATGAGGAGGAGAAAGAAGAAAAGGAAAAAAGAAGATAAAAATAAGAGGAGGAGCAGGAATAGGGGAAGAGGAGGAAGAAGAAGAGGAGGAAGAGGAGGAGCAGGAGAAAGAAACAGAGGAAGAGGGGAAGAAAAAGCAGAAGAGGAGGAGGAGGAGGAGGAGGAGGAGGGCCCAACCCCCCTGCCACCGGAGAGAGGCCTATAGGCTTCTCTCTTTGCTCCGTGGCTGCTGCCGTGCCAAAGGCGCAGCAGCAGCCACGGAGGCCCCCAACCCCCCCCGGCGCAGCAGCAGCCACAGAAACCCTCCCCTACGCGGCAGCAGCCACGGAGGCCTCCAACCCCCCGAAGCAGTGGAGAGGCCTAGAAGGCCTCTCGCCACTGGCCACCTCACTTTGCTGCCTCGCACGCGCTCTGCTAGAGGCTCAAGCTCCTCCTCTTCCTGATAATAGGGGGCAGGGTAGCTGAGCAGTGTAAAAGGGAGGCAGCAGGGCCAGAAGCCTGGAGCCGGCCAGCCACCCAGGAACTGAGGGAGAGCGGGACGGGACCGTGCCCGCCTCCCAGAAAGCGGGATAGTCCCACCAGTTCCTGGGATATGGCAAGCCTACATGCAGCCCACGGACATCTACGTTCCTGTATTGTGCAGTACCTGGAAGCCTGCCCTGTGTCTCCTCCATGTCTTATTTTGACCAAGGGATCGGCGTAGGATACCAGAAGTGATTTCTTGCACTGGTGTTGCAGTTCCCAGCATATCCCTGAGAATACCCCCAGAACCACAGAATTTCTCTAGGCAATTTAAACCAAGGTGAAGTAATCAAGGGGCATCCCCAGAAGATAGCAACACTAATTCAGATCAGGATGCAAAGTGTATCAGTCGTATTTGTACTGCAAACCATTCATAGGAATGTTGGTTAAAATAAATTGCATAGACCAAACAGAGGTAAGAGAAGGAGGGAGGAGAAAGTGTAGCTATGCTGTCCAACATTTCCCACGGTGCTCAAATGGTATAGTCAAAATTTCTACAAACATTTTAGAAACCACTTCACGCAAACTGACAGCTGCGTGGGATTACACCCACAGTTTTATTTGTACCAGTACATTATCACAAGTAAAGTTATGGCATAGGCTCTCTGTTTTTTCCCTGGCAGTTGCATTTTGTTTCCAAGAGATTGCTGCCACCTGGTGGAAAGGACGCCTTTGTTAAGAGTTCACACAACTGTTCAGCCATTGAGATCACACTTCTAAAAAAAATTCTTTTCATAACCTGCTGCTTCTGAATATGTTCAAAACTGTATTCATTGTTCAAATTCCACCCAAATAAAAGCTGCAAATGCCATAAGTGGAATGAAAATAAACTAATGTGTAATTTCTGCAATGTTTACTTCGCTAAAAAAGAAACCCGTTCATTATTTTGTTATTGATAATTACTTATTGTTATTTGCCAACAAGCTGGCTTAAATTTATGCCAACCCTGCTCAGGTTGTTAACTCAATGCTGTAGCTTCCTCCACTGAATCGATTCAGCTGTCTTCCTCTTTTTCTACTTCCTCCTATTCTACCAAGCATTACCGTCTTTCCCATGAGTCACGTCAGTTCATAATAAGGCCAAATACGATTGCCTGTGTTTTATGGCCTCTAGGGGGAGTTAAATTTTGTCTCAGTTAACTATTGCCTAAACATTGTCTAACTGAACTCATAGTTTAACTTACTCAGTTACTTAGCTACTTACTTAAACACTTGTTTTACTTTACTACTACCTAAAGGTGCCAGATCAGGCCTGGTTAGTACTTGGAAGGGAGACAACAAAATAACACCAGTTGAGGTAGGCTGTATTTTAGAGGATGCCAATGGCAAGCCAACTCTTCAGTATTCCTTGGCCAATAAAATCCTTGGAAATTCATAGTGTGACCATAAAGTTAATAGGTGACTTGAAGGCACATACCTTCCTATGACATAAATGCTGGATGATGCTTATACCCTGACATCATCATTGGCTTTAGAAGGTCATGTGAAAATTGGAGTTCCCACAAAGCATGCTGGAGTTGGAAAGTTCACTCTTCCTATACATCCAGTAATAGACCAAAAAATAGGTCCACTATGAAAGAAACAAGTTTGTTCCTCTAATTTGGATTATGGTCCACAATGTGCTGGGGAACTTTGTGCATCACTGAAAAGTTAACTCATGCCATGGATAGGAGTTTTTAATACAACAATTTGGGGTTTCATTAGAACATAATGAACTCTGAGCCAAAAGTACATGAACTCTTTTTGGCAATGCAATCTTCAGCTGAAAGTGTCATTACTTGTCAAAGCCCTTGTTCAAAGCCACAGAGGACTTTTAGTGTAATGTTAACATACTCTAAAACAGGGTTGGGAAACCATGGTTGATCTGGGGGCATATTTCTGCCCTTGGGATCATGCAGACTGGCATAAGCGAGAACAAAATGGTAGAGGTGGAAATCAACTTCTGACTTTGAAAAATGAGTATTTTTTCACTGCAGAGTAGAGATGACACACACATAGATTTTCTCACCCTTCAATATGAAGATGACTAGAAATTGGGGCAGCAGGTCTCTGTGTCTGTTTTTAAGGTCTTCCTAACCTGGGGGGGGGGCAGTCTCCTAAGAGTGAAGGGATCTAATCTGAGCAGGACAAAACATGGCCTTATGCAAGATTTTTAAAACAAAACAAAACAAAAAAACATGTGCTTGCAAAAGGGCAGAAGTGAAGTGTCCTTTGGGTACTGATAATAGCTCTTAAGTGGTCTGAACAATGCAGACAATGGGTTTCATACACAGGACAAAGTCAATCAAATATAAATATTTATTGTTTTTGAAATTTAGATATGTTTGCCAGTCTTTCTGGCTGGTGGTGCAGCACAATACCTAACCATGGGGCATGGCCCATTCTAAGCCAGTTTAGTAGAGTCTCCATTCAGTGGAGGTAGACAAGACAGTTAAGCACTGCTCTCAATTAATGCAACTATTTTGTTGTCAGCAGAGGGAGGAATGAGGGAGTTACCAGTCTTGCAGTATAAAATGAAGCTTGGCTTTTCCAAGATGAACAGAGTCCTGGTCCCAACCCTAATTTGACCATTATGAATTCTTTAGACTCTGGCAACTGACAACTTTCCTGTCTTATGTATCAAAGATTAATATTCATATGAGCATAATGGGTAACATTATGTCTGCTTGACAGTTTAGAAGACTAGGGGACAAAATAAGTTTCTCTGTTTTACTCATGGTAGTGCTTTCATCCGTTTTTATTGGTTTCTTTGCCTGCTCCTAATAAAGTGATAAAGCCAGGGGTTCCTTGCCATATAGGACACTATAGCTTCATCTGTTAAAAATGTTTTTTTAAAAAAGGGAATTCCATCTGTAACTGTTGTCTCATTGAACTGTACTCTTAAAATATCATACCAAACAAAATTATATAACAATTATTTATATAATACAAAGTAACAATCAGTAAAGGATGCTAATTCTCCCCCAATTTTCTCCCAAATCTGGAGGACCTGAAGGCTGCAAAAACAGCCTTAAGGATCACATGCTGTCCTGGCATTGCAATTTACCCATCCGATTGAAAAAGATGCACTGACTTGCTGAGCCCTTGAAAATTAAAGTGTAAGGTTATGATTATTTGTTTCAAATTTAGTATCCAAAAGGTGGCAGGTGGGGGTATCTCAGAGAGAGAGAGAGAGAGAGAGAAAGAGAGAGAGAGAGAGAGAGAGACAGAGAGACAGACAAACCACGCCAATGTCTAAAAACAGATAACCCCATTTTATTAGCAGTTAGTTCAACAGGACCTTACATTAGTGACACAGTTTTCTGAACCCAAAATGAGTTCAAATACAATTAAAAATATGGGAGAAAGACTCTTAAAAGTATTCCTTCCCCTTTCCTCCCTCCCTCTAAGAAGATACCTTTCACCCAATGGGAAACCATATAGAATCTCATGCAAAAATAAAAATGAACACCCCCTCCCCCAAGGCTCCTCCTTTCATTTAGGAAAAACATTGTAATGAAACACAATTTGTCCTTCTTAAAGTTTGCTCAGCTAGGGAAAGTGATGCCTTGTGACAATTTCTGACCAACTGAACAAGTGTAAGAGGCAAATTTCTCTTCACCCAGTGCAAGCTAAATCATACCAGCATTTGAGAAAAGATCAAATTAATACTTTCAAACAGTAAGCTTGCAGAACTTTAATTTGTTCTGTTTTATTATGCATTTGTCTCTTTGGCAATGTGATGCCATACATATGTAGAATGCTCTTTTCAGGAGCTAGCATTAAGCTTCACAATTTTTATTTATTACTTATTTTATTTATTAAAACTTCTACATCATTATTTAAAAAAGATAGAGACAGTGGTGTACATGGGAATGAACAATGCCCTCTGCAGTTCATCTGCTAAAGTGATTTCTAGAGTTCTCTCCTAAGGGCCTTCACTGGCATCCTTCAAACAGACAAATGGTGCTAGGATTTCCATTTACACATCATTTAAACCTGTGTGATAACCATCATGACACTGGGCAGGGAACCCACAGAGAAGATGGGGTCAGGAATGGGACTGGAATATTAAGGAGTCTCCAGCTCAAGTACTGTATAAATTACATTCCACTGGTAAAGCAAAGTATATTATATTATGTAGAAACCATTCACTAACCCCATCTCTTGCTCTAAACTGAAGACACAGGTGATGAACTGAATTATAAACTTTATTTCAGAGAATCAAAGCTGTAGCAAAGTTAGTACAGCAGTATGTCTGGGAGGGCAGTGAAGCCCAGATGCCATCTTCTCCAAGAAAAGGTTTCTTAAATAGAAACACATCAGAATGTGGCAAATAAATATGGACCTTCCCACACTCTCTGTTCTAGCAGATTTACAATACCTTTGCTGTCCAGATTGCAAGTAAGTCAGTGGAGTGCTTCTCAGCACTGCATTTGAACAATTAAGAATTATTTGTTTCTACTTCTTTTGCATCTGTCAATCAGGATAACAATTAATTTGGAAGGTCCAGTGCCTTCTTTCACATTGTGAAAAGTTAAAAAATCTTCATATTCTAGCTTTCTCACTTGCCCCACTAGGGCTTGGAGTCATGTTGGCAGTAGTTACTCACATGCATCTATCTCCTGCCTGCTTACATATTTAAGATATAGCAAAAAGTACCAGAGTATAATCTGGTATGCTCCTTCTACCAAAATGGAAAAGTGGTTTGTCTGGACTATGTGCCTGGAGAGAAAATGTCTTTTCACTGCCAGCATATTTTCAAAGTCTCTTGGTGTAGAAGGCCACAGGTGAAACACTGTATTAATTTTTAAAAAGAGGCATTATCACAACAGCATTATCACCAATTCAGATTTTTAAATGCTTCTATTCTGCTTGCACCTCTCCTATTGATACTACGGTTGAAAAAACAATGAGGAAAAAACAGTTAAAGGCCATCTGCACTTTCTGGGCTAATCCACAAGATGGCAGTCAGGCACAGTGTCAGGGGAAGACAGTATCTGTCTGGCAACCATTAGATTGTAGCTAGTATGAAAGATACTTTATGGGAGCAACGGGGAAAGAGATTTCCATCTGGATCCAGCCAGTTCAGCTTATTGTTTTCAGCAATGGCCAGCTAGATTCTCTTGGGTAGCTCTTAAGCAAGGGCACAAAGGTAATCTGGTGAGATAACCATCAGTAAACCCCTTCTCCTCATTCCATTTTCTATGCTTAACATTTGAGTGCCTGATCTACCAAGTCCCTTCCACTGGCTTTACTTTCAAGGCTTTTGCTGTTGATGTTACCAGACCTATTTGAGCTTAGATCCCAAAGAACTATACTCTGTAATGTGAATCCCACCTCTGATATGCAAAGCACTCCTCCAACACAACCTAGGCTTAAGCCATAAATAAGAATGATTAAGTGACAAAAACATTTGTTGTTCTTGTTAACATGTCAATTTATCCCCCAAAGAGAGAAAAAACTCACTCATACTCATTCTTTTATCTGAATGACATTACCATCCACAGCCTGCTTGTAAATATTATATATGCACAGGCACTTCACAAACTACTGCTGCTGTCTTAACAGACCTTCCCAGTTACAGCTCCAGTTAGAAATACTGGAAGAGATGACTAGGCTAAGCTGGTGGGGAAAAACTCAACCTTTAAAATTCTTCTCATACAAGGACATTATGTCAGCAGATCAACTAATCAATTCTCATTCAATGATGAAGGGTTGAAAAACAAAAACCTAATACCTGAAACACAAACTCCAGCTTCTGCCCCCCCCCACACATACACACAAAAGAAAGCTCAAGAAGGAAGTTACTAAAATACTGTTGTTATGATGCTTCAGAGGTTCACTATTCTTAAGTAATCTTTTTGGCAGGCATTAATCCAAGGCTGACACAACCTTCTAGAATACCATTTTGCTGTTCTGAGCTGGTAGGTCATATGTATTAGAAGTAGCTAGGATACCAAACCACCCTTGTCTTCAATCACAGGAACTCCCTCACATTAAAAATGCAGATAGACAAGGACATGTCAGGTTAACCCTCTGGAGCAAGCTCTTTTGCACCAAGCATTTTGTCAGGTGTGTGTGTATTCCTACCCGTGTTCCTCCCCCACCCAACCAAGTACAACCCCCAAAATAAGAAGATGGAAATAAATAATCCATCTGGAATAATCTAAATATTGCCAGCACCAGTCTTTAATACAAGTCACCTTGTATTAAAACAAAAGTAAACAAACAAAACATCTCTTTTTGCTAAGAACTGTGTACTCCATTAATACCATCTCAGTCCAGTCTGGGTTTGAGTCCAAATTGCATAATCAGGTCCGTGCTTGTAGCAGGGCCTCCATCTGGTTCAAAGTTCATATTACTCATCTTGTTCTTCTCCTAACTCTTACGGTGCAAGAACTATTACTAATCAGCTCCTGTGGTAAGTCCTTCAATCCCTTTTTCCTAACTCCACCATGTGAGCAGTAGGAGATTTCTTACTGTAATACTACATCAGGTGTTGGGATTGAAGTGTGGAGAAAAGAGCAAATCCTTCATGGATTCTCTTCACCAAGAAGTGGCATTATAGACTAGGAGACAGCCTCAATTCTAGCAGTAAAGCATGGCTCCTGGGCAAAGTGGAAGAGGTCTGTGTAATGCTGGTTTGGCCTCTAGGCAATAGCAAGCGCTCAGCTCCAGTAGGTTTCAGGTGGCTGATTTCTTCCAAGCTACAATGTTAACTTCACAGGCCCATTTTTCCTTTTGCTGCCGGATGACCTTGAGTGGGTATTGCTCAAAATGCTTCTTCCCTGGTTGCATATCCCACACTGTAGCACAACATTTTGGCTTGGTGTACACTTCTGAGATCCTCACCATGGACTCATTCTACTATTGCTCAATACAGAACAGATACAAAGTGGTTATCTAGTGTTCTGGAGTTCCTCCCGCAACCACGTTGGCAGTGTCTGGCCCATTTTATACAGTAGCTTGGATAGCTCTATGTTGTGGTCCCTGTAATAGTCCCTCAAGAATGCTCGTGACTGTAATAGGAAGAAAAAGAGAAAGGGTAGTGAAATGCTACTGATACAACTGTATAATGCAAGAAACATCCTACATCAGAGGGGATCACGTGTATGAAAAATGGCCAAGCAGCAGCCTCCAACACAGAAACTTTGGAAAAGGGGACGGTGTGTTAATGCTCAAGCTGGCCATTCAAGAGTGCTAGATTTCTCCAGCTTCACCTACCAGCCCATCTTAAAGCACATGAGAACTAGGCCAAAATTGCAAGTTCCAAGAAAGGCACCTATCTGGAGGCCCACTCTTCCTCCACGTTCCTTGCAAAGTTTCATAATACTAAGCAAAATACTATGCAATGTTCCTTTTCCTACCAGGAACATGGGACTGAACTACATCTCCTATAGCACTAAGCAAGAAAATGCCAGTGACTTGGGGATGATGTGATTTGCAGTCAACCCCATAATCCTGGGCAGAAAAATTGCACCCAACTGTCCAAACATTGCAAAAATCTGTGTATGTGTTTGAGCATTCAAAGAAGTGTGCAGTGACAAGAGTCCCACCAAGTCCTTGTCTAAGAAGCTGCCACCATCAATTGGGTTAACCCCAAACAAAGCTTTGTGGACAAGGACTGGCTGACTGAGTCTGGGCTGCTGAAATGAAACTGGGCCAGGTGGTCTGCACCTTACCTGCTCAGATTCTGCTTGTGGAATATCTAGCAAGATTTTCCACTTTGGTACGCGTTCATTTGATTTCTCATAATATCCCCTTTTCAAGGGCCATTTCATGCATTATGTTGAGAAAGGAAAAGTAATCTGTATCCGTCCAGAGATTGATTATTAATCCCACCATCCCTTACCACTGGCCAGGCTGGCAGCAGACAATGGGAAACGGAATTCAACAATCAATGGAAGGACTTAGGATTCTCTGGCCCTGATGGAGAGGTAAGCTTAGGCTTGCTAAAAGGTGCACTCAACAGGAACCAGCAACTGACTACAATTCCCTGTAATATGAGCCATTGGCCTGTTACAGACTGCCAAAATAAAGCTGCTTCGGGTCTCTTTGGAGGTATGCTGTTTAAATGATGCATGCACCCTAAGAATCCGGAAGCTGCACCAAAGCTGCACTCCAGTGCTTCGGAATGGAGTGTGGCTTTGGCGCGACCTCCGGACTCTTAGGACCCATTCATCATTTAAATAGCATACCTCCAAAGAGACCCGAAGCAGCTTTATTTTGGCAGTCTGTAACAGGCCATTTTTTCTGAGGCATGGTACAACTTTAAATACTGCTTTATGTGAAGCAGCCCTAAAATCACGTGGAACAATTACAGTTTTTCTGTCAGAAGGTAGAAGAGTGAAGGCAACACTTTCTGTTGTTTCAAAACCAGGCAAGCATTCCAGCATTGAATCTATTCTCATTTACCGCCATGGGAGCTATGTTTGGGTGGTAGAGACCCATACTACTGCAGCAAGCCTCATAACAAAGGAATTGCATAGGCATCATGTACTTCTTCCCACTCCAGCTGCCAATCTGGAAATGGCTCATGAGCATGACCAGTTATATCTGTCTCTCTTTTGCTTATGATGTTAAGATGGGAAGAATCCATCTGACTGGCTCAGCCTATATCCTTCACAATCAGATGTTTCTGGCAATGGCACAAAGTCTTTCCAGGGTGAAGCATTTGTTTCCTTTTTTTACAGAAAAGCATTTAAGAACAATTCTATATTGCTTTTCATTTGTTAAAATCTCAAAACGGCTTCAATAAAAAGAGATCCAAAAAAAAAAAAAAAAGCTAAAACTAGTAACATTAAAAAAGTAAAATCAGTGAAACTCAGCAACTAAATAAAAATCAGGGTAACAGAAAATCTTACCAAACAAGAAAATGTCTCGGTAAACAGGTCTTTACTCACACTGGGAGAAAGCCTGATATCAATGGGAGATCTTTCACGATGATCCTTGGAGGTTCTGCACAATTCAGATGAGCCAGTTCAGCAGTTGCATCATCAATTACCCCGACAAGTCCAAAAGGTCATGAGAAGGAAGAGTTCTAGTCTTATGACTGCAAGGTGTAAAATACTTACATCTAAATCCATCTCTGGGTATTTCCGTCCTTTGCTTTTGCCCAAGCACTTGGTTTTCCCTCCCTCCAGTAGTTGGCACCAAAATCCTTTTTTGGGATCAAACCTACAAAAACAACAAGCCATAAGGAAGCATGAGCAAACACTGATACCCAACTGTCCTTGCCCTTTTGCTCTGGAACTTGGAATAAGTAGTAGTTTTTATAACTACACCTTTTACATTGGGTAACATCAGTGGAGATCAACCTGCAATATCTGTCCTGCTTTTCTAGAGAAGGATTCTGTGAATCTAGTTCATTAATTTTCACTCTAGTATTTTTGTTTCAAGCTGATCCACTGAGAAAGGTTATCAAAAATGGCAGTTGAAACTAGGGAGGGGAGAGGGACAGATTACCATGCTTCTTACTAAACTCTGGCAGTATCACAGATTGATTGAATGGTTGATAAATTAATTGACTGATTGGTTTAGGAAACACTAGATGCAGGATCTGTCACACTACTTCTTGTGCTTAATTTGGGAGCTTATTCATCCTGTCTCAAAAATGTGACACACATGCACATTTACAATTAGCTTTTACAAAAATATTAAATTCTGAGTGTGTGCTCTTTTTAAAGTTTAAGTCCCTAAAACCCTTTGATCTACAAGGATCATTTATAGTCTTCCCTCCAAAGAAGCTATTTGTTAAAGAGGTACTGAGAAATAGATGAAATGATTAATTACTACATTTATTGGAATGAAAATTGTAAAATTTATAGTAAGCCATGAATGCTTACTATACTTATAAGTGCAATTGGTTCGGAGGATGGAAGTCCAATTATTTTTATTTATCCATCAGCCATGCGTTGCTTTACATCCATCAAGCCTACAACTCTAGATGTGAGAACAGTTCTGAGGATTCTGAAGAGCCCAACTACATTGTTGCATGCAAACACTTCAAAAAATAGCTCAACGCACCCCTCTCGTTTAAAAAAAAAAAAAAGAGAGAGAGAGAGAGAGAGAGAGAGAGAGAGAGACTATGAAAATGGGGAAGTGTTTATAAGACAGGATCTTAACCTTGTTTCCATTCACTGCTTCGTCACTCTAAATAATCTCATGCACACCCTCAAGAGCTTTGGAAGACTTCAGACCCACGTATCCAGATGCACATGGCTGAAGTATGTTGGAAGGAGGAGAGAGGGGCTTGGGAATGTACTTCAGAAGAGGTGAATGACAAATGCCCCTCTTCTGTTCTTACAGTTCCGACACCAAACTGCCTCCCCTTAAATGGCTTCTCAAGGGATGGGTGAGGCTGTCAAGCCACTAATCAATCTGTGTATATATGCACTGTGTGTACTTTGAACAAAACATATGGGAAGAAAACCGACATGCAGAGGGACTCACAGCCACAGATAGCCAGACATCCATGTTGCACAGGAAGTGCTTAATAAAATGTATGCACTTGCTACTGAAACTAGAATGAACTTGTTTTTCTCTTATCCTTAACCATTTCAGGCTACCTAATAATAATAATAATAATTAAAAAAAACCTGTTTATTTATATACCGCTTTTCCTCGAGATCAAAGCGGTTCACATCAGGTAAAACTATGATAAACGTCATAATACAGTATAAAAACAGTTAAAACATTCAATTATAATCATAAATATTCAATAAAATTATCTAAAATAAGAAATTAAATGGTCAAAATTATAGGCTATCAAGTATCTTAATCTAATTGGGGAATATTTCTCTAAAAAGAGTCGGGAGGGTATGCTTGCTGGAAGAGATAGGTTGTAAAAGCCTTTTTAAAGGCTTCCAATGTACCACTAGAACGGATCTCTTCTGGGAGAGCGTTCCAAAGAGTAGGCGCTGTCGCTGTGTAAGCTCTTTGGTGGGTTGTTGCTAGTCTCATCTTAGGATGTTCAAGTAGGAGTTTCCCCGTTGTTCTAAGGGTATGGGGCGGATTATATAGGGAGAGGCATTCCCTCAGGTAACTCGGGCCCAAGCCATGTAGGGCTTTAAAGGTAATAACCAACACTTTGTATTGGGACCAGAAGTGAATTGGACAGGCAATTAATCAAAGCTCTGCAATAGTCTTTACACTTATAAAAGAGAATGTGATCTACAGTTCTCCTAAGCTAAAGTTCTCAATTCCTTAGTGGCAAGAGAGAAAAATCTATGCAGCGAGTCAAACAGACTGCAGGATGTATTTTCACAGACTGAATTGGCTCAAAGGGAACAGATGGGAAGGACTTACGCTAAAGTTTTGTGGTAATCTATGATGTTTGTCACTCCAAGGAATTTCTGGACTGTTTCCATCACTTTAGCTGGTTCTGTGCGTAGCAGTTTGCCATCCAAAACAAGAATCTGAAAGGGGGAGAAGAAAAAGAGAGAGTAAAAGCAGAAAAGAAAGAAATGTCCTATAAATTTATCTCCTTAGGTTCAACTCTGGTTCAAAGAACAATCAAATCCTGCCACAAATACAGAGCTTTTGGGACAACAGAGGTGGCTTGTCTACTCTTCTCAGCATTGGTAAAGGACTAAAGCAGGAACAATTAATGACCCAGCCTCTCCTCACTTCACTGGAGCTGAACAGAAGCAACACATCAGGGCTTTGCATGTTTAGTTCCATTTTTATTTTATTCAGTCCCAAGTGCACAGGACCGTGTAGGGGGGGAAAAAGAGCCACACAGTCAGTAACTACTTTAAATTCATGAACAAATCCTACTCCTAAATGCCACAGTCAACCATTTTATGGCAAACTGGGAACAATGGCTGAGATCATATAGCTCCAGTGACATAAATACACTACTAGAGGAGACAGAAGTACCAGCGGTGATTAAAAAGGAGGTGACAGCAGGGGCACCAAGGAAAGGCAGTGGTACAAACAGGAGAAGGCTGCCAGCTGAGAGCTGCCTGTTTGCCAAATCCGTGGCTTCCAGGCAATGGTGTCCACAGAACCAAGGCAGCATGAGAGCATGTGGTCACTGTCCAAGCCAGACTTCCCATACTGCCTTGGCTCCACAAACACTTACTCCCACCTGGAAGTGATGCATTAGAGAAACAGGCAACTCACAGCTGGCAGCCTTCTCTTCCTGCTACCACTGCCACCTCCTCTCTGTAAGTGCAGACAGAGCAAGAGACTGTTGGACAAGTGGTGTGCCATTACAGGATCCTGGCCTATATGTCCCAGCTAGTTATTTTTGTAACCCACTTATATTCCTGAGATATCTCAATGACATTTTCTTAATTTGGATCCAAGGGGAAGAACTGAGTCCTTCAGTTCTTTCTAACCTGCTATCAATCATCACCTTCTCTACTACTACTGTTACTTCAGACTACTTCAGGGAACTAGAGAAGGAAGGAGGCGTTATTAAATTATTATTAAGTTATATTTTGCCCTGTATCTACAGCTCTCAGGGCAGCATACAGAGCAGCACAGCCTGTCTGAATCTTCTAGATAGCTTAATTTGGCAGTAACCCCCCTCCTTTTTAAATGCCCGTGATCAACACCATTTCCTGAGTTTACTCAGTTAGTTGACACAGTGGCAAACCATAAAGAGCCAGTGATGTCCCACTTAGAGGAGGTAGGTTGAGCTTTGTGAATGCACAGATGACCACTTGAAGAACAGTTAAGAATAAACAATCTGATTTTCTTCACTGTGGTCTCTGTGCTTTACACACATGAGAACAGATTAGCAAGCTTAACAGAAGATGACATGCCAGAAAAGCACAGCAAAGAGTAAACTGGTGGAAAGCTAAGTTTAGAGATTCTCTGGTTGATTCTGCCATTGAGGCAGGTAACAAACTGAGGAAATAGTGCCAATCACAGGTACTTAAAAGAGGTGGGGGGTGGGTTACCACTCAAACTAAGCTATCTAGAAGGTTTTAACAGGCTGCTCTGCACAAGTGTAGATCCCGCATGTGTGATACTGAGAGACTATAATAAAAAAACCTTCCTTCCCCTTTAAAGGTTAGCAATCTTGATGTGAGCTAGAGTCATGTGTGTTATCCAATTCACATGGCTCCTTACTTTTACAGACCTGGTCAGGATAGCACAGGATCCACAGCCACTCAGAAGTGGCATCAGCCAAGAATCCAGTAAAAATACAAATCAGTCTTAACAGCCATGAAGACTCCCTCATATAAAACTGAAGCAATATCGGCTATATCAAACATCCCCACTTGTAAAAGCTAGCCTTCCCCCCTCTGCTTTTTCAGAAGAACAGAGAACTTGATAGTCATTACCTACCTGGTTGGCATGGAAATTATTCAACCAACGTTCAATGTGAGTAGCATAGCAGCCTGGTACAAGGCAGCGGTTCTGTAATGTCCGGAGCTTCTGAGAAGCCTCAGGCCCAGCTGTAATCACCTCATGAAAGGTGTACTTCAGAGCAACTGGGTCATCATGAGCTCGCTGGTGCTATGAGAGAGACAACACTTTAGAGCATTTTACAGAAGAGAAAAACTAACACAGAGGTAGTAGCCTAAGGACTATTTTTCAGTGACATGACTTCCTAATGTGCTAGTCACTCACCTAAATCAACACAGGGAAAAGGCAGGATATAAATTCAAAACTTAAGTACTTATGGAGCCTGTCCAAAATGTCCAGCCCTATTAACCAGTCAAGGCTGGATTATCAATGATACAAAAGGAGAACAGGCTTTGAAGAGGTTCCTTTTTAGACAAGAGGCCCCAATCCCCAAATTTCCCAATCTAGCATAGCCAATGTCCAAAGTGACTGAGGGTTTCTGGGAGCTGTAATCTAAAAAATTAACATTTCCAAGCATTTCGAGAGGAAGAAACTGCTCAGGAGCTCTGAATGTTAGGGGGATAAGTGAGTACAATTAAAAGCAGCTGAAATTGGGCAAAGGATTGTCAGACTGAAAACTGGAGACGGTTTTTGTACCTTTAATAGCTGTGTATTAGAGGGAATTTGCACTCCTTCCTCTCCTCTATCCCATGCTCAATTAACTGAATGCAAAATACTCTTGCACTGTGAATTCTGTTTGCAGTAGGCCAGGGACAAAAAGGGAAAGTGGAAGGAAAAGAAAGAAACCAGGACATTTAAAAAGCAGCTGAAATTGGGGAAAGAAAATTAATCGGGATTGTCCCTGCCCAACTGGGACAGTTGGTGAGAAACAGTTGTTGCTAGGATTGCCAGACTTAAAACTTGAGAACACCTATTCATTTATTGATTGCTAGAAGAGAGAATTTCAGCAGGTGCTGCATGTCAAGTAACCAGGTAATGACTAACAGCTGTTGAAACTCACTCTTCTACACAATCATTAAAAGTAGAAGAGTTTTCTTCTCTCCAATTTTCACTCTGGTAAGCCTATGTGGGGTTTTCTAAACACTGAAGAGGTATTCTTAAATCTTTGGAAAAGCACACATATACATGCATTGCTTGGAGTAGCTTCGGGTTCTTCACAAATAGGTTTATAACCTAACAGGGTATTGCACAGTTACACAAACATTTTAGGAAGAATTAGAATGGTTATTACATGTACAAAGTGACAGGGATTTTTTAACATATTTTTTAACATTTAACGTGCATGGTTGTACGATTCTGTGTGAAGAGTCTTCAGCACCACTGAAGGCTTTGTTTTAAAAGTTTGCCATGTTAAAAAAAACTTCTCTGTCACTTTGTACATGTAATAACCATTCTAATTATGCAAGCTTAATTGTTTTAAATGTTTAAAATCAGAGAGATGGTCTTATAAACTACACTGGCAGAAAGGGGGATGGGAGAAATGTTTTTTATTTTGTTTTATATTAAAAAAGGAATGTGATCAACATAACAGTTCTTATTACTTAAGTGACAATACCCAGTTACCTGGGAGTACGCCCCACTACTTGATGGGGTATGTCTTCCAGTATGTACAAGACTGTAATTAAGCATTCATTTCAGTAGTTGAAATAAATGATAGGGAGCATGTGCATTTTTATTATGACTATTCAAAGTGCTATCACGGACAACCAGAGGTAGTCTCTGTGTCCACTGTTTATTTTTAAAAACTCAAATCTCATACCATTCATTTTAACACAACGTATTAAAAAGAGCACAGCAAGGAACAGCAACATCAATTTCTGTTCAGAATTTGATGCATCACTTATTTTTTTCCACTAGGTTGCCAAAGAAAAAAGATATAGAGTACAGCTCTCATTCCATTGTTCAATGCCCTAACAAAAACTCATCGTGCCCATCTCGGATTCGCCCCTTTTCACTCGCTGCCCCTCACTCCTGGAACCTTCTTCCCCCACAAACAAGAGCCATCTCTTCTTTAACCAGCTTCAAAACGGAGCTGAAGACCATCCTGTTCAGAGAAGCGTTCCCAGGCATTGCATAATTGTCACTTGCTTTTTGTTACTCTTTTGTTGTCTGTTTTATTGAATCATTTCCTGTATTGCTATGTATTTTATATGTATTATCCTACTAGAGAGGCCCCTTCCCCACCACCTTTCCCTTCTCCTTTTGTGTCGTGTCTTTTTAGATTGTAAGCCTGAGGGCAGGGAACCGTCCAATTAAAAATATTGTATGTACAGCGCTGTGTAAATTTACAGCACTTTATAAATAAAGGTTAATAATAATAAGAGGTACCAACTCCACCACCACTACCAAACCAACTTACCTGGTACCATGAGTATGCCCGATCTGCTGGATTAATGAGGATGGTGATTATTTTAGCTTTGGAAAGGAGTGCGGCTGCCCTCCTGGGTGCTACTTCTGAGTCAAAGTAATTGGCACTCTTCTCAAAATAGAAGTCAGAAGTGGTATTGGAAGGGATAGGGAAAAACTCCATATACCTTGAAGAAATGGCAGTGGCAGAAAGAGAAAGATAACGCTGGATGAAGGCAACTGAGAAACTGTTTCAGTTCCATTACTAATGCTTACTTGTGTAGATACACACCAGTTTGTAATGAACCCAAGGACTCAAAGATACCAAAGGCCCCTTATTTCAGAAACATTCCAAATGGATCCAGGGTTTGTCAGCCATACTGATTTACAGAAGTATGATGCTATAACCATCACTTTAAAACATTATAGTTCGCTCCCACAGAATCTTGGGATTCATAGTTTTGTGAGGAATTCAGAATTTCCTGTGGATAAGTGCTACTGGTCTGTTGTAGAATATTTCAAGTACCTCACTAAACTATGCATCTGCTGTAGGATGGAGCCATGGCAGTGAAAGCAGCATGAAACTGATATCACTGTGAAGTGTTGACAGACAACCAAAGTCATCATGCCAAAGTAACATGTACTTGCTAAGATGATCCCATTTCAGAACGTCAGCTTCATGCTGCTTATACATAGAGGATTATTGTACAACTGAAAGAGAACTGAAAGAGAAGGATTATGGTGCTGCTATTTATTGCAGAGAAGACTGTATCTCAATCAAATGCACCTTTAATAATGAAAATCATGGTTTGGGAAGGAAGATCAGATGATCACCATCCTTTCAGTGAAACAAAACACACAGTACAACATTAGACTGGAGTGGATGAAAAGTTCTTGAACATCCTTGAACACTGTGGCCTCCATGCCCCCTAGAACGCTACCAATGAACCCCAACACTGAGGAAAATATCTGGAGAGAAAAAAATTGGATTTTCCATTCCTGATTCCTTCCAAGAGTGACAGATTTGGACGGAGGTGGGTGGGGTGGGGAGCAAAGAACAAGTCTAACTCCACTAATGCCAAACAATCAAGACGAGAAGTCAGCATCCAGACACGACATTTTTGATTCATTTGGGGGAACTGGGTGTAGCTCATGTGGGGGAACTAGGTGTAGCTTCAGTAGGTCAAAATTCGATCTGAGCTCTGTCACCCCAAAGATATTTTGGAGGGAGGGTGTAACACACCTTAGACACAACAGACTTTTGTTTTCACTTGTACAACTCAGTAAAATAAAACATGCTTAAAAGGCAGCTTCATGGAAACTTGCTCTAAGCATTAGAAACAGGAAAAGAAACATGTATAACCAGTTCTGTAGTTATTTGATGTTACTTGGAATGCTCGGAATACAAAGCAATACAAGTAGCACTATTAATTTTAGCACATAGTTGCAATCACCATAAAAATATAAATGCAAGTTTCTTTTGTGCTTGCTAGCCATTCTGTTAGGTTACTCTTTAAGTCCCACATTCAGCCCCTAGTGCAAACTGAAACCTACCAGTCAATGCCTTTATGGTAATTATGCCCATTGAAGAACTGAATCTCTTCAAAGGTCTCTGAGCTGGGATAGTTACTGCTCAGGTCAGGGTGCATTCCCAGGAACAGGTAGAGGGCTGTCGTGCCTTCAAATGAAAATGAAAAAAGAACAGTAATGAAAAGTGATGCTCCTTTCTCACCTGCCAAGTTTCTTCCAGAAGTTTGTATTCCAGCTTCAGTACCTTTCTTGGATCTGAAAAGGCTAGAAAGTTTTAAACTGTCAATCATCAAGATGGATGCTACAACTTACCTAGGTGCTGTTCTTGTGCCCCATTTACGCCATAACTACCCTTCTGGATCTTGTTCCCTGCTTGCCAACAGCATATGGCTGTAATTTACAGGTGGTCTCTTTGACAGCTAACATCCCAGAGGTAGGAAAAAATACTTCAACTTCTTACTTCTAGGTCATTTATATTACTACTACTACTACTTATACTACTACTACTATTTTTATTTTTAGAGGCTTTACACAGCACTTTACAAAGCAAAATAATTCAACAACCAGTTGTTGCTGCACATTTCAGCTCATGTCCACAAGGTTAAACCCAAGTATGCACTGGTCATTGACAGGAAACTAGCCAATAGCCCAGAGAGAAAGACAAGCAGTCATGATTAATGGGAAAAGCCAGTTATCCTGGGCATAGGGATATCTTTCACAATAAGCTCAAGATGTGACAATAACTTCAGGGATATCTGGGTGCAAGCACACAGATCAATGGACTGAATAAGCTGACCTGTCTTCTGAGGACCAATGATTAGCAGCTTGGGAAACCGGTCACAGGTCTTCTCTTTGGACCAAATGTCCTTGTGCCGTTTGTCCTCACAGGGATCCTGAAAAGCAAGAATGTGTTGGGGATCAAATACAACATGACTGAGAAAAGGAGGACTTTCATGCAGTGTATGAGGGGGGTGGACTGCACCAGGTGACATCCTAAGAGGGGGTGACTCTGCTGTTCCTCAAACATCTGCCTTTTGACAGAAACAGGCTGTGGCACCCCCTCCCCGTGTCCCATCTAAAGGCTGAACAGATGGTGTGAGTTGAGTCAGGCTCAGTGGGGGGAGAAAGAAGAGGACCTGAGGTTTTTTAAATTAAAATTTCAAATTTCAAAAAATTAATTTTGATTTTTAAAAAAATAATATTTTTTTTAAATTCTGTAAAAACATTATAATTTACAAAATTTTCACTTTAAGTACACAGAACTATATATATGTAAATACATTTAGGCTGTGTGTATCACATTGTAATTTAAAAGTATGATTTTAATTGTGCTAATTGTTTATGTAACAACTATTTCCATTACATTACACACCTATTAAAAGGTAAAGGTAGTCCTCTGACTTCAATGTCTATTGCCAATACATATATTACCAATACATGGGAATTAGAATTTGAGTAATATTAGTACAAACATTCGTAAGGATTCTCTATGGTGTGGAAGAGGAAGAGGTCAATGGGGTGGACTGAGGGGTGACACCATGTGTTACACCACTGCTTTTATGCCACAAACAAAGAAACGGTTCTTACTGAAGAAGATCCTTGAAAGCCAGCAAGATGGTTATATGCTTTTCAGCTAACAGGAAATACTGTTACAATACTTCCTAACTTGTACCCCACAGTTAACATTTCATTGGTTTCCTTATTTTAGAATTACAAGAAAAACATTCTTCAAACAGGGGCACACTGCCCTGCTTTCCCCAGGAAATGAGGAATAAGTCCTGTGAAAAATAGGAGATCCATACAATCTTGGTTTACATGCTCCCATGGCTGCCTCTATGGGCAGATTTGGCATGCAACCAATATTGGTGTGGGCTGAGACAAAGGACAAAAGAAAGGAGGGGAACAAGGACACAATTTTAATACTGCTGCATTTTAATATTGCTGCACTACTGCTGTCAAGTTTTCACCCTTGCGTGGGCTACAGAGTTCTACATAACATACAACTACTGGGTCTGGTTTCAAAAGAATCAAAAAGACAATGGAAATTTACTTGATATCTCTGATTGTCCGGACCCAAAGTAGGCAATAAATACACATACTTGCCAAAGAGGGTCTTTCTCCTCTGAAAATATCTGGAAATACTTCTGTGCTAGTTGCACAGGTGGCAGTGTCTGCAACTTCAAGTTAGTCCAGGAGTTGAGGAAGCGGACGAGGTGTTTAAAGGTGTACAAACCAAGACGGTCATTCCCATAATTGGAGAGGTGAGTCATGAAGATACTGATCTGGAGACCAGGGGAGTTCAGGGAGAGATGGAGAGGATGACAGGAAAAAGGGCAATCAGTATGGTTAATTCACTCAGCACTGCAATTCAAGAAAGCCTTGAGTTCAAATAGTAAACATTGATTCATATGCTCTAGACCTGGATTGCCCTTCCAGGTACTGCCCTGCAACTCCCAGCAGCCCTAGCCAACATACTCTACTCTGAACAATAATGCAATTCAATAAGTTCTGGAGGGCGGCACTTGCTCTATTGTGAACTATGACGCTGCATCCCTTTGCACAGGGGTCAACACAGGGAAGACAAAATGGGGCTGGCAAAACTATATCACAATCCATGCATGGTCTTGTATTAAGGTCTACTACCATTTTTCAGTTGTTAGCAAAACACCCAGAGGAAATGTACAAATATGATCTTAACAGAGAAAGGCCAGGCTGTTTGTATCCTGGAGCTGATAATCAGGGGTAAAAATATTGTCAAGTATAGAAGATCAATTTTTAGCTATCATGTGGCACAATCATTTTAAAAAATGTGTTTCTCACCACCATATTCCTATCATTTTTAAAACAGCAGCAATACCCATTTTTAAATACATGTAAATTTGTCATCACCACATCTTATGACAAAACACCTTTCTCAACTATATGATACATGGACAAAATGTCTAATTTCGTGTATTCTGAATTCACAGCCAACAAAAATGAATTCAAGGGATAATCCTATCTTTTAACTTTTATTTGCTTCAGGGGAAAAAAAGTCCTAATGCTAAAACACCCCCTTACAACATCCATACTATCTAATAAGTCTTTATGGTTTAATTCATTACCCAAACTATATTTTACTACCATCAAAAAGGAAATAAGGGCAGAATCATCGTGCTAGAGGCAAATCCATTGATTTGCAGAGTACCTTAGCAATTGCAGTAAAAGTTTCTTTTTCCCCAAATTAAAAACGACTAATTTTTTAAAACAGTTTTTGCATCTCTGGTCATTCTGATCTAGAAAGAAAGTTATTAGGTCTTCACTGGGCCTACCACAAACATGTAACACCATTGTTAAGCAATCTACACTAGCTGCCAATTTGCTACATGCCAGATTTAAGATTTTGATGATGACTTATAAAGTTGCAAACAGTTTGGGATCACTAAACCTACGAAATGACCTATACTCATTTGCGCCTGCCCAACACCATATTCATCTTCAGAGATCCCCTTGGTTATGCCTTGCCTTGGAAACTTCCATCTGGCAATGACTAGATGATCTCAAATATGTATCCTCCTCCCCCCTCCCAAATATAAGACATATACTGACACTGCTACAATTTGTAATGCCAGTTGTTCTTAATCACTATGGCCTAACTCCAAGTGCTAATAATTAGACTATACCTATTGAATCCATTGCTGGATGCAATGTCAACATAGTCCTAATTCTGAGGAAAAGTTGGAGTATGAATTAAGTATAAAAGGCAGAGTATAAATAACAACAACAATACGATCTACTCTTGTTGGAACAGCCAACCTATGTTGGGAGAGTTTGGCATTTTTGTATATTGACTTTGTAAATTTTATTCACTGCATGGAAAGTGTTTTAAATAAAGACTGGCAGTATAAATATAGCAGAAACAAACATTACAATGCCATCAGTTCAGGCAAAGACACACAACAATGCTCTCCACAAGTAGGGTGACCTGACCTGATGCATAAGCCTATCTCCTAGCTCAGGACAATATAAAAGGGGGGGGGGGAGGGTGAAATACAGCTGAACAATTCTAAAGGAAGCAAGAACCAATGAGGAAGAAAGCTTAGAAATCTGGAGAGGAAATGGAAGTGTTTGTCTATTCTGGATTGGTTGTATGGAAAAAATACCCACTGAGACAGTGTGCCTGACTACTTCTTGGTGTCAATCACATGGCCTTCCTAGAATCCAAAGAGGCAAAGTTCATTCACACACAAGTTCATTTCTAAAGCTAGGGTGCTCAATCATTTTGTACTCAATGACCCTGGATTTCTACATAAAGACCTGCTTGAGCAATCTTACACAACAGTGATGTCGCATACAGCACTCCATTAGATGTCTCCCAAGCATTCTTAAATTACAGCAGACTGATAACATTCAAGACCAGGATTTTGTCCATAGTTACTCAGCAAGCATAGCAAGCTAGTACTGTAATCCCAATTTAACCAAGATGTTATGGCTCACTGTTTCAGTGTAATACACCTGTAAAGCTTTTCTAGCTTCTGATCAATTTCAAATGAAGTTGTTGTTGTTGTTGTTGTGTGCCTCCAAGTCAATTTTACTTATGGTGACCCTAAGGAAAACTTATTGTAGGGTTTTCTTGGCAAGTTTCTTCAGAGGGGGTTTACCATTGCCAGCCTCTGAGGTGAGAGAATGTGACTTGCTCAGGTTCACCCAATGGGTTTTTATGCTTGAGCAGGGACTCAATACGGGCATATTTTCCCCTTGACTGTGGTTTGGTTACCATATACACTCGACTATAAGTCGACTTCATGTATAAGTCGAGGGTAGGTTTTGGGGCCAAAACTATGGATTTTGATATGACCCATGGATAAGTTGAGGACAAAACTTAGGGGCATGTAACAAAGGATCTAAAGGATGAAACCAAAGAAAACAATGCCAAAGAACCTCCAAAATTTCAGCAGACATAACTGTTTGTGCTCACACTAAAGGGAGAATGGATGAGAGAACAGAGTGTGGTCAATGCTTCCAGGACAGATTATACCCTTGCTTTTTACCAGAGGATGATTCCCTTTTTTTCTATAAGAGTTAAAGTACAATATTTACACTGATTCGCAGATAAGTCAATCCAGGTTTATTGGGTCAATTTTTGACTAAAATTTCTAAAGTTATAACACTATGCAGTCTCAGTAGTTAGTGAGCTAATCCTTAGGCTGTTTTAATCTAACCTGCACCTCAAACACATACTGGTATCCTAAAGACTGTAAATCAGTAAGCGTCATCACAGTGATCTTATTGTATGTATGTATGGCATTCTTCCACCCCCTCCCCCTTTTTTTGTCTGAATATTGAACTGTTCCAAGATTCCATGTAAAAAATAAACAACAATGGAGAGATTCTATATTGGGATGGACAACTATCCCAGGTCCATAGACTATGTACAAACTCCACAGGACTTGGGAGGGATACATCTCCTTCCACACATGCAGCTTTTTGGTGAAATTTATTGTTTTAATACGTTTTTGTGACAAAAATGTCCTCCTGCATATCTTTCGGGCAGGTATTTTTGCAAGAGGCAAATTCACCACATTCTGAGGTGCCCCTAATCTCATCTAGGGCAAGCAGGAGCTTTTTTTTCCAGTCAGGAGATAATTGAGTTATTAGGGAAAAGCCCCTCCCTGGCCTAAAATAAGTCAGATGTCCCTCAAAACAGCCTGGAAAAGCCTAACATGACCCATAGATGGTATGTAGGGGCCTCTTCTCCAACAGCGATGACAATAACAACAAACCCACCAAAAAGTGTTTTTATTACAAAAGGTTGGGGTACATGGACAATCTGGGGCCACATGTGACCTGCAGTTCCTGTTGTGCCCACCCTTTTGTTCTACATGCCGCCAGGTTCTCTTCCATTTCTTCTTGAAGTAACACTCACAGGGTTAAGTAGCACAGTCAGAAACAGTTCGCCTCCATTAATGATCTTATCCAGTTCATTGGAACCACCAGGATATTCATTATAGAATATGGTATGAGTGAACAAGCCACATGTTTGTCGTGGGAGAACCTGACAAGAAAGAATGACAAATTTTTACAAGATTTTACAACGAGAATGAACTCCAGTCACAAAGTCTGAGAAGGTGGTTCAATGTCTTCTCCATTTCTTAGAGAATCATGGAAGACTGCCCAGTACTATCTTCCTTCCAATACTATCTTCTTTTAAATGATAGATCCTCTATAGCTGTTTTACATAGTACCGAGTGATTAAAAAAATAGTACAAAAATAAACCTGTTCTTATTTGGGTTTGCATCATACTTTTTAAACCACCCTGCATCATTACAGCAAATCTTATACCAACATGTTTCTTCTAGAAGAGCATATAGACCAGAACATCCCATCCAATGCCTCCGTGAAGGCAATAGGTTTGCATAACATCTTTCTAAGAGATTTTAGAAAACCTACCACAGCAAGAAAAGCTAATTCTCCCAGGCGTTTGGAAACTGGTATTTACGAGTTTCATTTTGAATGTTGGTGCAAACCAGCTTTTCATTGGATTTTTAAAAAAAATATTGATATATCTGGGATTTATTTTAACACAAGTTGTATTATAATCATACTGTAAAATAAACACTGTGCTGCCTAGTGACCTGTAAAGATAACTTATTCATAGATTCCATCAACCATCTAATCTAAGAAACAGGACTAGGAAGACTGTTTCCTGTTTGTCATAATGTTCTCTATTTGTGCCCAGTTTCCATGAGCTTTCACATTATACAAACACTTCCCAAATTCCCCTATTTGCTCTACTTCTGTTTTTGGGCAGTAGAGCTATATCAGCGGTGATAAGAACTGTGAATCTTTCATGCCCTTGATCTGTGGGAAGCTACCAAGCAGCCTAATCGAGGTCCATCTACACCAATTTGTTCCATCAGTTTCATACCAATTTAATGTCATGGCTCCATCACAATTCTGAGATGTGTAGCTCAGGGGACTGAACTATCTCTCTTTAAGAAGGAATTCCAAACATTCACCAAACTGCAAATCCCAGGAGTCTTTAGGATAGAGCCATAATTATTAAAGTGGTAGAAAACTGAAAAAACTAGGTCATAATAATACATCCAAAGAAACCTTTCCCTTACTCACACCAAATGTTGCAGTCAAGATTGGAAAACTAAGGTGATAACCATAGGTTATTCACTGGCTTGTGCCTTCCAGTTGTGTTGGCTGTTTTGGATAGATTATGGGAGCTGGAGTCGAACACATGTGAAAGGGACAAGGTGGGGGAAGGCCAATGCATGGCCAAAGAAAAGATAATATTTCCATAGCTTATTTGCTTGTTTATTTGATGTATATCCCACCTTTCTTTTAGGGTT